>NW_022107407.1:17696904-17746496 GCF_000313985.2 Echinops telfairi | reverse complement strand
TAAATATTATATTAAAGTCATCCAGAGCATGAGAGATAAAAGAGATATTGCAATAACGGAGTCCGACACATTACATGGTAGCATTGCTCACCTTAGCCCTTCACGTGGTCCACGTAGAGAGAGAGAAGGGAAGGAGGGCAAGGGAACAAGGGAGTGAGGATGAGAGAGGAAGAGCCGAGAGGGATGGGGCAAGAGGAGAGCCCAGTGAGAGAGACCTCTATTGCTAACCCAGGCTTATACACCTTTGGGGGCCTGCAAGCCCACTAATTACAGGTAAAGACATATATAACAGGAAGGGGTTGCACTATAGGTTATACAGCAATGAGAAGGGGTGGTCTAGGGACATACACATAGGAAGAGCAGGGATTTGGGGTATGCATGTGACAAGATCAGCAGATCCTAGATGTAGGATGGCAGCTTACTTTGGATGTCACAGAGCCGGTTTGGTTTGACCTGTTCCTGGCTCAACTGATAGCGACCATTATCAGTAGGGTGTGAACTCCAGCTCCAAGACCTGTCCATTGTCCTTGAACAGCAGGGAGTGGGGCCTACCCTGTAGTCTGGCAACTAACTGCCCTCAGGGAGGATGTGTGTAAGCATCTGACCTCCCCCCACAACAAATTGTGGGGCAATCCTTCTCATTCACAAATCTTCCATTAAAATCCGCTGAACCTAGCTCCAAGATAGTCCAAGTAACTTCTCCATCTCTTCAATGGTCTGTCGTCGGTCTTTGAACACAAGTGCATGGATTTAGTTGACATTTTTGTCCATTCAGGAAGTTGACGGATGTCCAGAACGAGGTTTGTCATCAATCTACAGTGCACCTCTTTTGAAACCACTTGTACACTTGAGTTTTTCCCATAGCACTGTCCTTGTAAGCTGTTAACCCCCTCAGGGCCTGCTCAGGGCCTGCTGTGGCCCACATACTCTTGGCACCACTCTGATTCAATCAGGACCCACTTTATTTCAGTATAACCGTGTACTGATTAATGGTATCTGCAAAGATTTTATTTCAGACAAGTTCCTATTCACAAGTAAGGGCCTTCAACCTACCTTTTGGGGAATGTTTCAATCTATGACACATTCTGTATGTTGCTGACTGGCCTGCCTTCAAGAGAAAAGTGTGAAAATTCATCTATTGCCGTTTTTTTTCCTTTTTAGTCTCACTCTTCTCTGGTTGCTCCTTTTTGAGGGGCACTCTCTAATCCCTTCAGATAGTTTTTTCCAGAGTTCACGTTGTAGTGAGGATCAGTTTTCAATGACAACTCTGTACCCCTCACTTTCTTCTGCTTCTGCTTGACATGCCTAGTGAGGCCTTCCCTGATTATACAGTGTACAAACTGCAGAAGCCCACGCTCGTGCTGCTGCGCTGCCCCCTCCCTGTCCTGCTGCTTTTGTTTGTTTTATTTTGTTTTAATCATTTTATTGGGGGCTCCTACATCTCTTATCACAATCCATACATCCATCCATTGTGTCAAGCACATTTGTACATTTGTTGCCATCATCATTATCAAAACATTTGTTTTCTACTTAAGCCCTGGGTATCAGCTCCTCATTTCTTTCCACTCCCTCCCTGCTCCCGCTTCCCTCATGAACCATTGATAATTTATAAATCATTATTTTGTCATATCTTACACTGTCCGACGTCTCCCTTCACCCACTTTTCTGTTGTCCATCTCCCAGGGAGACAGTTATATGTAGATCCTTATAATCAGTTCCCTCTTTCAACCCCACCCTCCCGCAACCCTCCTGGTATCGCCACTCTCAGCACTGGGCCTGAGAGGTTCATCTGTCCTGAATTCCTGTGTTTCCATTTCCTACCTGTAGCAGTGTACATCTTCCAGTCTAGCCAGATTTATAAGGTAAAACTGGGATCATGATGGTGGGGAGGAAGAATTTAGGAACTAGAGGAAAGTTGTATGCTTCATTGTTGCTACACTGCACCCTCCCTGTGGCCTTTCTGTAAGGGGATGTCCAGTTGCCTACAAATGGGTATTGGGTCCCCAATCTGCCCTCCCCCTCATTCACAATTATATGATTTTTTGTTCTGATGATGCCTGACACCTGATCCCTTCAGTACCTTGTGATCACACAGGCTGGTGTGCTTCTTTCATGTGGGCTTTGTTGCTTCTGAGCTAGATGGCTGCTTGTTTACCTTCAAGCCTTTAAGACCCCCAGATGCTATATCTTTTGATAGCAGGGCACCATCAGCTTTCTTCACCACATTTGCTTATGCACCCATTTGTCTTCAGCGATCGTGTCAGGAAGGTAAGTATCATGGATTGCCAGTTTAATAGAACAAAGTTTTCTTGCATTGAGGGAGTACTTGAGTGGAGGCACAATATCCATCTGCTGCCTTAATACTAAACCTATAAATATGTGCACATAAGTCTATTTCCCCATCATCATATATAAATATATTTACATATGTACATGCCTGTATTTAGACCTCTATAAATGCCCTTTGCCTCCTAGTTCTTTCCTTTATTTCCTTTGACTTTCTTCTTGTCCCACTATCATGCTCAGCCTTCATTTGGGTTTCAGTAATTTCTCTCAGTTACATCACCTTTGATCACGCCTGACCAGGCCTTTTACACCCTCCTCACCACTGATTTGGATCACTTGTTGTTCCCTTGTCACTGGGTTTGTTAACACCACTTCCTTTACCCCCATCTCCCCCTCTCCCATGCCCCCCGGAACGGTCGGTCCCATTGTTTTCTCCTCGATTGTTCATCCAGCCTATCTTATTTAGACAGACCTGTGAAGATAATAATATGCATAAAAACAAGACAGTGCAACAAAAGAAAACAAAACAACAACTATAACAAAAAGCCAATGACAAACAAACAAACAAACCACCACCACCAACAACAACAACAACAACAACAACAAAAAAGAAAAGTCTGTAGTTAGTTCAAGGACTGTTTGTTGGCCTTTAGGAGTGTTTTCTGGTCTAGGGTGCCAAGCCCTGGCCCCAAAGTCTATTTTTGGTATTCCCTGGGGACTTCGTTGCTCTGTTCCCCTTGCTATTGTGTTGCACGCCCTTAGTGTTTTGCCTCAGTGTGATGGGATGAGATCTGGTGGCATTCCCACACTGTGTCTCCAGTGTTGTCCCCTGTAGGGCTACGGGTCAGTGAGGGATGTTGTGTCTCATAGTGGGGTCGGCCATATGGTCTTCTCTGTGGATTGGCTGCTCTGAGTGGGAATATGGTCCTCAAGGATTGGTGGGCCAGGATGTGCTCCACTTTCTCTTCCTCCCCCTTCATTTGCTCACATGTGCTCTGATCAGACATATCCCTCTTCCTGAGCTGCAGCTTCAGTGCTGTCCTTTGAAATAAATTTTTCTGGGGGAAGGGGAAGGTGTCCATGTAGTTCAGATTGGGGCTGGCCCCTTAGACCTCTCCACTGGTTCCCTACTCCAGCCCATATGTTGCATTCACATCTTGGAGCACCGGGTTGAAGTCTGGTCCCTTTTTCCCTGTGGAGATATAAACAATACCCTCCCCTTGGGTGGGTTAGTTCCCTGTTCCCCCGCTACCCATTTCTTTTTTTTTTGCCCCCTCCTTTTTAGTTAGATACCTGCACTCCTATCAGTTGATGTACAATTCATTTTAAGCATTTGGTTTTTCCTCAGTTTCCCCAACTAGAAGCTCCATGAAAGCAGCCATAGTTCTGTCTTGTTCTCTTGTTCAGTGCTGCCTTTTCAGTTATTAGAACTTTAAGACAGAAAGCTTAAGGAATGCTTAATGTTTTATGAATGAAGGAACGAATGCATTATTTATGTATTTTATCTCCTATCTCCCTGCACAGTACCCGAAAGGCTGTGGATGAGGAAGAGGAAGCCGTTGAAGAACGACGTAATATGCGGACGATTTGGGTTGCTGGCAGAAGAGGCTTAACTGAAAGAGAAGCAGCAGCCCTGATCGTGGAAGAAGCCAAAATGATTCTGCAGGAGGACTTAGCTGAAATGGGAGTGCAGTGGGATCCACATTCTCTGTTAAATTCTGATATGCATTCATTGACCAGCAGTGAGTCAGAAGGAGGGGAAAACACGATTTTTACACGTATTAAGAATTTTTGTAAGACATCAGCATCAAAGAACAAAAGGAACACAGTAACAATGAGTGATTCTTCTTTTGAGCATTCCCCAAATACAGTGCAAGATTTAGACCAAAATGGAGAGCCAACAAGTTCCCCAAACAGGCTCCAGAATGGGCATCAAGAAGGCCATGCATGTTCAATTTCCAGAGCAAGAAAGCGGCCTTTTTTGAACATTAGTAGAGAGCCAGTAGCCGCCTCTCTCAAAGAGGAAGAAATAAGCACTAAGAAACATGCTCAGACTTTGTCATCTGATAAGACAGAAAAAGAAACTCTGAATTTCAGTTCAGAACAGTTGTGCACAACCTTTCAATCTTGGAAACACAGTAAACATCTGAAGCAATTGAGAGCTGAGAGGTCTTTGAAAGATTCTGGGATAGGTCGAGGTGGTTCAGAAGAGCCAACCATGCCTGATCCTATTCATTGTGAAGATCCATTAATCTTAGATGAAGAAAACAAGAAATTTAGAAGTCCAGGGTCTTTTGCTAAAAACAACTATACTGAGGAAAAATTTAACAAAACCTCATTCCCATCAAACGCAGAGCAACGCTGTTCAAGGCGTGGAAGAGCAACTAGCAATACACATGCGGAATATTTTCTCACAGGCGCTCTAAGTAAAAAGGTGACTTGCCCAGCTACTAGAGTGGTTAGTGAAAATGGAAGATTAGTTGTTACAGAAAGTATAAATGATGTGCTGATACAAAATGATTCGAAAAAGAATGTTTATGTGAAACACTGTGACACTCATCCAATTAACGGGTGCCCTGCAAAGCACTCTGATACAAAGCAGAGGAAAATAACAGATGGACAAATAGCCCATGAAGTAGTCAGTAACCACAAGAGTGAAGACTCAAATGTTGCTAATATCGCACATGAAAAGACAAACCCCGATGAAAAGAACTCAGATAATTTTCAGGCATTAGGAGCTAATATAAACCCTGCGATACCCAGCAGAATACTTTTATCATCTGGAACATTTGGTAAATTTGGAGACCAGCATGAGAACTTTCTAAATACCTCTCGAAAACAAGAAAAAACAGATGTTTTTGTAGCAAACAAAACTAAAAGTAATGTTTCTGACTTTGGTCTATCCCTTTGTGGTTTTGAAGACAGTTTATACCTGGATACTCAAGCAGAGAGAATAATACAGCAGATGGCAGCTGAGCATGCCAATCCAGACGGAACAGAGGACGCCGCCAGAAGGGCAGCAGGGCTGAGGCAGAGGGACTTAGACAACAGCAGCTCAGCAAGCTCTTTTCAGAATGAAATTCTCATGATTTGCCCCAATGAGCGGCTTTCTGTGGGAGTGACAAATACAGGTCATTTGGCACATAAGAATGCAGAGAAGAGTAAACAAAGTACTGGTTCACCTGGGCTTGACAGGTTGTCTCCTCAAAGTCTAGATTTTCATTCTCCAATACTGGTGGAGGACAATGGGCCTGGCTTTAAATTGATTGAAAAGGGGAATGAACTTTCTGTTACTGACTCCCAATTAAATAGTTTTCTTCAAGGCTATCAAACTCAAGAAACTGTGAAGTCCGCCATACCTCTGGTTCCTCAACAGAGCACTCCCACTGATATTAAAGGAGAATGCCTGCCCGTTTTTGAAACCAGTCTGAATATGAGTGATGCTTCACTGTTTGATAGCTTCAGTGATGATTACATAGCAAACAAGCAACCACCTGACCGCCAAGTGAAAGAACTTCCTTCTGAGGTTACGTCACAGCATTTCAATGATTCTTTGTGCCCACAACCGGAGAGCCTACTTCAGAAATCACAAGTGGATGAGAATCAAGATAATCAGCAGCCATTGATTTGTTTCAGTGATGAGTCTCTTTTGTTTTCAGAACTTGATTCTGTTCCGATGGTTGAGCCCTTGGACAATGTAGGCATATGTTCTGTTCAAGAGAAACATAATGTTGCAGTATCTCTTGAAGTAGAACAATGCGATCCAGGGATTTCAGGTAATGGTCACTGTGGTGCTGCAGTAATTGGAGGAGATCAAGGTGAAAGGGATCGGCAAACCAGGTTAACTGGGACAGTACAAAATAATTCACTCATCTGGTCAGGGGAATCATTTGAGCTAAGTCCAGGACTGCAAAGGATTTTAGATAAGGTGTCCACTCCTCCAGAAAATGAAAATCTCATATTAAGGACCATGACCATGACCCTACCTAATTTGAAAGGAAACAACGTAGAGTTGAATGACAAACAAGAAGCAATTTCAAATTTGGAGACAAATCAAATGAGGGCAATTTCATTTTCTCATAATGAAATAGAAAGCAAGATTGAGGCACCTGCAAACAATGGAGAAGCATCACCCCTCTTGTCTTATAAAGAAAGCTGTGCGGCTGACGATAATGGCCTCATCCCCCCCACTCCTACTCCAGCGTCAGCTTCTAAGCCGACATTTGCAGGAATTGTTGGGACATCTCTAAGATCTCAAAAAAACAGTAGTGTTTTACAACCTGGTGAAAGATATTCATTTGGTTCACCCTCAGATATGGAAAACCATGATTTTAAACCAGAGAATAGGAATGGTTTCAAAGAAGACAGCCTTATTAGAGACACGAGTTTCTCACTGCAGTTATCACAGGATGAAGCCCAATTAACTCCAGCTTCAAGCACAGCAGAAAGCTTGACCATAATTGATGTTGCCAGTGACCAAGCCCTCTTTCAAACGTTCATTAAGGAGTGGCAGTGCAAAAAGCGATTTTCTCTCTCACTGGCTTGTGAAAAAATCAGCGGCTTGACATCTTCTAAAACTAGTACTATTGGTGGTAGATTTAAGCATGGTAAGTTTTTTTTAATTTCAATTTTTTCATACTTATATAAATTAGATACTGGACTGAGGTGGGATTGCAATTTTTCATATAGAATATTGAGTCTAATCAATGTATTAGGAACCCTGGTTGTGTAGTGGGTTAAAAGTTGGGCTGCTAACCACAAGGTCAGCAGTTTGAAATCACCAGCCTCTTTGTGGGAGAAAGATGAGGCTTTCTACTTCTGTAAAGATTTACTCTTAGAAACCCACAGGGGCACTATGTCCTTTAGCGTCGCTATGAGTCAGAACTGACTTGATGGCTGTGGGTTTTTGAGATTAGGTGGTTAATAACTTCCATAGGTAATGTTTCTTAATAGTATATGTGTGTAACAGCCTGATTTACCTTTTCATATAAAGGGTACATATAATATACACTCTATTAATTGGAATAGAAGTCTCTAAACATTGTGATAATATATACTTTTTAAATGGTATTATTATGGTGTGATATAATTTTAATTAGTCATCAGTACCCATATATTATGTTTGGTAAATTGTAATACCTTTGTCCACTTACATAGTCACAAACATACATAGTATATCGATAACATAGTTTTCAGAATGTGCATTAGTGACATTTTATACGACTTATTCAAGTAGAATTTAGAGGGGTAGTCATGAATCCAATACTGAACGTTGGGGAATCTCCAGGCCTCAGAACTATTCCTGGTTTTGAGCTGGTTGAACCTTGGGCTCAGTTGATGCCGTGTAGAGCATACCACATGCTATCCTGCACCTTGATTCCGGGTCACAGGCACTAGCTTGACTTAGTCTGACAACAGGTGTCAGAGGGTTCTCATCAGGTTTCTTAAGTGTATGCACTTCTGAATGAACATAGGATTTCAACATTTGTCGAATGCAGTTTTTAAAGTTACCATTGTTTAAATGATGATTTTAATGACTTTATTTTCAGACATTTAACTATTTCACTTTTAATTCACCTAGTTAGTACCCCTCAGGAAACTCCTGTTAGAGATGATGGATTTCCTGTTAAAGATTATGATGATGTGTTGGTGGTTGGACTGGCAGTCTGCTGGGGTGGAAGCGATGCCTATTATTTTTCATTACAGAAGGAGCAAACTCATTCTGGTGAGTAATCACTATTTGAATAAGTCATCCTATAGTTTAAAGTAATCTCTACTAATATAGTGATCTTGTTTTGTTTGTTTTTTTGAGAATACTTTCCTGAGACTTACCTAGAGTTTATTTGTAGGACTAAAATAAAAAACAAAACACCTTTGGGTTCCACTTGGTTGTACATATTACTGCATATATAGGCTAAGGCAAGAAGTATTGCTAAAAATATCATAGAAACATTTATTAAACAAAAATATTGATGCAAAACTGTTGTTTCTTGGCATAGACTTCATCTAGTTCTATACATATCTGAAAGAAGTGTTTCCATCACTCTACCCTTTTCCTTTCTTTATGATTCAGATAGGTTGAGTATGTTCTTCCCTTTTGATTTTCTAATTATACGCCCTGGCACATTTTGTTAAAATATTTGTCTTTGTCTTTTCAAACTGTCCTTTGAAATTTTCTGTCATTTCCTGAAACTGAAAGAACTCAAGAAAAAAAGTCAAGCCTTGAGTTGCAATTTTAAAAGATTTTATAGGCAAAATATTGAGTGATGCAGGAAGCATCAAGAGAAGATGGAAAGAATACACAGAGTCATTGTATCAAAATGAGCTAGTTGACAGTGCCCCATTTCAGGGGATAGTAAACGAGCAAGAACCAACGGTGCTGAAGGAAGATGTTCAAACTGCATTAAATGCATTAGCCAAAAAGAAGGCTTAAGGAACTGAATTATTTCAGCAAGCTGAAGAAGCACGGGAAGCATTCATTTGCCTATGCCAGGAAATTTGGAAGAGAGCTACCAAACCAACTAAGAGATCCATATTTGTGCCCATTAAAAAAAAAAAAAAAAAGGTGACCCAATAGAATGCTCAAACTACACAACGATATTGATATTGATATTGCACTCACATAAAATTTTTCTTAAGATCATCCAACAGTGGTTACAGCAGCACATTGACAGGGAGCTGCAGAAGTTCATGCCAGATTCAGAAGGGGATGTGTAACAAGGAAAATCCTTGCTGATGTTGGGTGGATCTTGGCTCAAAGCAGAGACTATTAAGAAAGATGTTTACTTGTGTTGCATTGACTATGCAAGGACATTTTTGACAGTGTGAACTCTAACAAGGTCCGGATAATCTGGAGAGGAATGGGAATTTCAAAAACACTTCATTGTGCTCACTCAGAACTTATACGTGGATCAAAAGGCAGTTGTGGGAACAGAAAAGGGTATACTGCATGGTTTCAACTCAGGAAAGGTGTGTGTCAGGGTTGTGTCCTCTCATCATACATGTTCAATCTGTACTAAGCAAATCATCAGAGAAGCTGGATTATATAAAGAAGAATGCAGCATCCGTATTGGAGAAAGGCTTATTAACAACCTGTGATATGCAGATGACACAGCTGTGGTTGCTAAAAGTGAGGAGGAATTAAAACACTCGCTGATAAAGATCAAGGACTGTAGCCTTCAGTATGGATCACATCTCAATGTAAGGAAGACAAAACCCCCACAACTGGACCAATAGGTACCATCATGATAAATGGAGAAAATGATGAAGATGTCAAGGATTTTGTCTTACTTGTATCCACAACCAGTGCTCATAGAAGCAGAAGTCAAGAGATAAGAAGACCAATTGCACTAGGTAAATCTTCATAAGACCACTTTAGAGTATTATGGAAGAGCAAGGATGTTACTTTGCGCCTGGCCCAAAACATAGTATTCATTGCATAATACCTTTGTGAAAATTGGACACTGAATAAGGAGGACGGAAGAAAAATCAATGCATTTGAATTGTGGTGCTGGAGAAGAATATTGAAAGTACCATGGACTGCCAAAAGGACAAACTGATCTGTCTGGGAAGAAGTACGACCAGAGTGCTCTTTAAAAACAAGGATGATACAGCTTCATTTTACATACTTTGGGCATATTGTCAGGAGAGACCAATCCCTGGAGAAGGACATTGATGCGGTTTCTTGAGCAGGGAGAATGAACATGGAACCAGACACACACACACACACACACACACACACACACACACACAGAGAGAGACAATAGAGGATTGCAACACAAAATAGCAGAGACGGTACAAACTGCAGCCCTGACCGACTACAGTGCTTTATTTTTAAGCACTAAATACTGGCAGTGTTCCCAGATAAGTCTGCTGTTCCCACGCTTGAATTTCTCATAACCTTGAGAGTGAGTTCCGTATCTCAGCCCGTACCGCTCTTGTTTACTTTCTACCAGGGAACACTGTATGCAGCTGTTCCCCCAAATTCCTTACCATTTGCAGGAAGGAAGCAGTTTATGAGAACCAGCTAGGACAGACGTTTGCACACTGTCCTAGACAGATACTTGACACGAGACACAGCCCTCCTTACTTGGCTCCTTCAGACATCGTGTTTGGTAAAGTAGAGAGGTGGTTAAGAGCAAGATGGCCCTTGAGGAGATGGATTGATGTGGTGGCTGCATCGATGGGCTCAGGCATAGGAACAATTGTGAGGATGGCACAGGACCGTGCAGTGTTTTGTTCTGTTGTGACGGGGTTGCTTTGGGTAGGAGCTAACTCAATGGCACCTAACAACTACAACAACAGGAAAAACCTTTCCCTGAAAAAATCCATGCTGTTCAATATAATCCATGGAACGCTAGCTGTTTTGGCACCCTCAAGAGAGAGCTCCTGAAAATAGACTTCAGGTTAGGAGGGGCAGCTTCCAGAATTCCAGAAGGACCAGTGGGGAGATAGTCATAAAGGTCAGCGGACAGACCTGGAATTATGTATACTTTATTGTTTTGCTTTGCTATTATAATTATTTTAATTTTTGCTTGGTCTCTGTTATTGTTGATTTTCCCACTTATATAAGGTAGGCATGGGAAGCAAGCCTGAGGAGAAAGCAATGGGACCAACATTTTGGGAGAGACTTTGAGGGAGGAGGAGACGGGGGAAGGGAGCAGTGAGCAAACAACCCCATAGACAGGGGAACAACTAGGGAATTAAAATCAACAACTAGGAGGACTTGGGGGTGTTGGAGCAACAGCAATCTAGCTGAAAGGAATTACTGAGGCAGAAGAATGGTGAGCGTGATGGTGGGGCAGGAGGAAGGTAAAAGGAAACAGGAAAGATCTAAGAGGCAAAGGTATGGATAGAGGGATAAACATAAGTGTGTACATATGTACATACATTAATTCATAAATGTGTGTACATACATTAATTCATAAAATAGAGGTATTGGCATATATATGTATATACACACACACACACATATATATATATAATCAATACACTGAGGTAGTGGATGGACTTCGGGCCTCTGCTCAAGCCCTCTTCAATGCAAGAACACTTTGTTCTAACAACCTGGCATTCTGTGATGATCACTGTCCCAGTACAAGTGCTGAAGACAAAATGGGTGCATAGTCAAATGTGAAGAAAGCTGATGGTGCTCGGTTATCAAAAGATATAGGGTCTGGGGTCTTAAAGGATTGAAGTTAAACAAGCAGCCATCTAGGAGAGAAGCAGCAAGCCCACGTGGATGAAGCACGCCAGCCTGTGTGATCATGAGGTGTTGATGGGATCAGGTGACAGGTACCAGAAGACTCCAAACAAACAAAATCCCCACATTGTTGAGAATGAGGGGGGTCAGAGCAGAGACACAAAACCCATCTGTAGACAATGGGACATCCTCTCACAGAAGGGTCACAAGGAAGGAATGAGTCAACCATGATGCAGTATAACACTGATGAAACACACAATATTTCTTCTGCTTCCTTGAGGCTTCTTCACCCCCCACTATCATGACCCCTGTCCTGCCTTTCACTGCGGGCTAGACCAGAGCAAGTGCATACGTACAGATAAGAGATAAGCACTCATGACACACGGAATCCAGGAATAGGAATGGGAGGAGCGATTCAGGATGGTACAGGGAAGATGGGGAGAGGAAGGGAGAAAAGGGGAACTGACACATAACATCACTCCGCCCCCCAGGGGTGGTGGTGAACAACAGAAACCATGTGGGAAGGGAGACAGCAGTCCTTGTAAGATATGAAAATAATTTATAATTTATCAAAGGGTTGGGGGGGGCGGGGGGAAGAGGGGAGAAAAGAGCTGATACCTAGGCCTCAATACAAAGTAAATGTTTAGAAAATAATTATGGCAACATTTGTAAAAATATGCCTGATACAATTGATGTATGGGTTAATAAGAGTTATAAGAGCCCATAATAAAATGATCTTTTAATAATAAAAAATTTAGAGCAATGCTTGTAATATTTATTCATTTCATAAAACTTACTAAACTCTTGATGAAATAAAAAATATATATAGAGAGAGAGGGCTCAAATTGCATTCCTTTTAAATATTCTTGGAGTTTTGGAACAAAAAGTAATCTGAAGCAGCAAGGCCAGGACGGTCAGGTGGGTGGGGTAAGGTTTCTCAGCAACGTTTTGGTAGAACAGTGCTTGCTACCCTTGAAGAATGAGCAGGTACATGGTCTTGATGGAAAAAAGATTCCTGGGCTCAATACTGTATTTCATCAAGCATTTCCATTTTTTAAAAGTCTCCTAATAAGCTACTATGATTAGCCTGTGTGTCCTCCTCTGAGAAAATCTACCAAGAATACCCCTTGGGAATCCAAAGAATTTCCACAACCTTCTGAGGAGATGACCTTTCTTCTTTTATTTTACTGCATCAGTTCCCCGCAGAAACCAGCGTTTGGATTGGGTATTGCTCTCTAGATTGCATCAGTAAATCCAAGATTTGTCCCAACTTATAGTTCATTCCATAAAGTGTCTTCTATTAGCCTTAGTCTTGCTTAAAAGCTGATGGAAAATGCACGATGCTTTTGGCAATCATCAATCCAAAGGCTTGTTAAGGTCAAGATATTTGTTTATTGAAAATTGAAAATGCAGAACCATGTGAGACCCCATCTGTAGTGGCTATCATTGTCAATGAATATTGTGTGGTCTTCTTCCACCCATTTCTGGACTTGAGCTCAAACTCACCAGCCCCTCCATGGGAGAAAAGACCGAGTGATCTGCTCCCATAGTGAAGGAAACCATATGGTAGCGGTTCTCAACCTGTGGGTCGCGACCCCTTTGGGGGTCGAATGACCCTTTCACAGGGGTCGCCTGATTCAGAACCATAGCATAACTTCAGTTATGAGGTAGCAATGAAAATAATTTTATGGTTGGGGGGTGGTCACTGCAACATGAGGAACTGTATTAAAGGGACACGGCATCAGGAAGGTTGAGAACCACTGCCCTGTGGGATGGTTCTCTGTCATAGGCTTGCTGTGAGTCAGGATCGACCTGGTGGCATACGGCAACAATCTGGCCCAAATAATAGTTTTCTGTTTATGAAGCAATTGGGTAAGGTCATGCTGAATTGGCAGTTCCGTGGAACCAGACCTAAGGCTTCTGAGTCTTTTCTGTCTTTCCCGAGAGCTGCTGCTTGAAATGAATATGTGTCACTTTTCTTTAAAACTTATTTTTCAGAAATCAGCGCAAGTTTGGCACCACCTTCTCTGGATCCCAGCCTGACTGTGAAACACAGGATGTGGCACCTTCAGTCCTGCTTGCAAAAGGATTCTGATAAGGAGCATTCTGTCATCATCTATGATTTCATCGAGAGCTTTAAAATTCTTCTTCTGTCTTGTGGCATTGCCCTGGAACAAAGTTATGAAGATCCAAAGGTTCCATATCTTCCTTAAGTTTTACCTACATCAAAAACATTCGTTTTGAGGGCTGATTCTTTTCTTTTTTTCACATCCAAGATCAACTGTTTATTAGCATTTCATATACTAAAATACATGAAATATTAGTGATTGAGTTTAAGAACTTCTAACATCTTTTACTCCCCTGATTCCCCACACTCATATCTTCTGAGGCCTATACTGGAAAATATAGATTAACTCACAAATGTATAAGATAACTTTGCATATGATCTACTAGTCTTCTATTCGCTGCTCCAATTTTAGTAAAACTCATTCTTTACTTATTGACATAGTTAGGTACCAAAGGCCAGGACATTGTGCAAAAATCAGCATTATACAAAAATGGAGGTTGACCAAGTCAGATCACAAAATTGAGAATGGTTAAATCATTACATAATAGCCAAATTACATTATTGCATAACTGACAAACTACTGAGAATCGTGGCTTAGTCAAATCAATACATACTCATCCATCACAACCAGTATAACTCTCACCTTGCACTTCAGGGCTTGTTGTTGCCAGACTTGCATCATTAATATAGTATGACAATAAGAATTTTACTACTGACATAGATGAAAAATGAGAGGACCAAGTCTTAAATGACTTGGTATTTATTAAGCTCCCAAAATGCAGTTTAAATCATAGAGTAGTCACTTCTTTATTCAGTAATTTCCATTTACCAGGAACAGAAAATTATGCACAAATTCTTCTGTGTAGATAAAAGAGGTAAAATTAAGTAAATGGAAATAAAACAACTGGAAGAGAAAAGAGTTGTCACAAATGTCAAACTCATTGATTACAATCCCGTAAATGTATCATCACTTACCCTACCTCTACCTTGTGGTTTATTTCCATTCTTCCTTTGCTAACCCTCTGAACTTTATTCTTGGGTAAATGCTGCCCTTTTAATGATTGATTATCCTAACGGGCATTATACATTTTTAATATAGTCTTCAAAGAGATAAAAATATGAGTATTAAGAGTTGAGAAATATTATTATTGATAGTTTTTAGCAATGTGCAAACTATATATTTTAGTTTCTTCATAGTATTTTTGACAAAGGTTTCGAAGACAGCACTAGATAAACTCCACACAGTTTTAAAACTGCTTTTTTCCTGGATATAAAAGGTTGCTACTTTATTTTGATGTTCTGGCATTCAAAATGAAATTCTGGTTAATAGGAGCCTCTTATTAAAACGGTACTAACATTTTAGGTTTATGTAGCACCTTTGTTTTAAAATATTTGACATATTTCATATGTGGTATTTAAATCATAACATTTTTGATGAAATGATAAACCATGAAATTTCACTGTTATAAGAGACATTTGTTCATTTTTAAATCAGACCAACTTACCCAATACCTCATTATTAAACTTCATTCCTAACTTAGAAAAGAAATAACTGAGCTGCATAGTAATTGTCAGAATTATTAACAAGTTTTAGGTTTTCTTATTCTAAATCCAGTTCATTATCTCCCAAGTATATTATTCAAACTATGTATCTTTTGGTCTCATCAGGATGCTAATAATAGCAATCAAATAACTCGTTGGATGGTCCTGATGACAGGCCATCATGCTGAAGGGAGCATCCACAGGTTTTCTAAAACTCTGAATATGAACTTTTTGTGTAAAATATTTATGCCGCACTGCTTTTGGTGTCAAAAGAACTACATAAACCTTAAACTATGCAGTGCAGGCTCCACTTTACCTTAGTGGCTTAGCTAAAATCACCCTTAGTGGAGAAGAGTTCATAAGCATTTTCAGACACATTGCTTTAATTAGCTGAGAGGCACTTGTTTCAGCAGAAGCGTTGCTGTAATAGAAAAGTTATAACTTTGCTTCTTTGAAAGCCACTGCTTTAGTACCATGAAAAGAAAAAGCAAAAAAAGCCCATTTTATAATTATCCTTTTTGTCTCTGAAAATTAGAAATTTTCAAGTAGTAAGGGAAAATAGAAGGATATATAAAAATGAGCTTTTTTTTCCTCTATTTAATTTAAGGATACAGTAATGTCATTTAAAAAATCAAGAAATACTCATATTACAATCCAATTCAGGTAGCCTGCTGGTTATTAGACCCAGATTCTAAGGAGCCGACTCTTCACAGCATCGTTACCAGCTTTCTTCCTCAAGGGCTTCCTCTCCTGGAAGGGATGGAGACTGGGGAAGGATTTCAGAGCCTGGGGCTGAATGTCAACACTCCTCACTCTGGAAGATTCCGAGCATCTGTAGAATCCATCCTCATCTTCAACTCGATGATTCAACTTGATTCCTTGTTGCAGAAGGAAAATCTTCGAGGTAAAAACAAAGCATTTGGCATTTTTCATGATGTTACAGACTTGGCCTAGCTATACTCATGTATGAGTATTTAACCACTCTTTGTCCTAAGTGGGTAAATAATACATTTTATACAGACCCTTTATCTGAATTGTCTAGTGCAGAGTCAGATAGTAAATATTCTTGGCTTTCCAGATGAGATGATCTCTATCACAAATACTCAACTCTACCATTGTTGTCTTAAAAGCAGCCCTAGAGAAAACACAAAAATGAATGGGCATGGCTGTTTTCAGAATTACATGATTCTATTTGTGAATGGAGAAAGGTGAGGCTGTCCATTCCTGTAAGGATATTCTGGGTACTACAAGACACATCCACTTGGCAATGGGGGTGGGGTTCTAGTTCTTAAAGATGCTGTGGTAGGCAAGGTTCTCTAGAGAAACAAAACCAGGACATTTATGATTATATATATTCATATATATAGCAATAAAATAGCAATCAAGTAACAATAGCAATCAAATAACTCGTTGGATGGTCCTGATGACAGGCCATCATGCTGAAGGGAGCAACTACAGGTTTTCTAAAACTCTGAATTTGAACTTTTTGTGTAAAATATTTATGCCTCACTGCTTTTGTTGTTGAAAGAACTACATAAACTTTAAACTACACAGGCTCCACTTTATATATATATAAATATAATATATATAAATATTTATAATATAAATATAAAAATATATTTTATATATGTATATAAAATAAAGTGGAGCCTACATATATATGTATGTATGTATATATATGTGCATATATATATGGATAGAACTACATAAACCTTAAACTATGCAGGCTCCACTTTATTTTATATATATATATATATGTATGTATGTATGTAGATTTATATAGGAAAAAGGAAAATACATAATTAGTCCACACAGCAGGTACAGAGGGCTCAGTTCAATTCACTTTGAACAGTTAATACACTGAAGGTCCTTCAACTCATGAGGGCTGCTGGTCAAAGGTCAAGGAAGCAGCCTGCGAAGTCTGCCCTCAGGCAAGACAAGCAGTGTGGGGCAGCAGCAGAAGGAAGATGAGAAGTTGAGGCATGGCAAAGGCCGGTAGCTCAGGAGCATAGCAAAGCAGCCTGATGGATCCTTATGAAGAAAGAAGGGGGCCGAACTTGGAAAGCCATTTATCTTGTCACCCTCCATCAAGCTGCGACCTGATTGTGATAGTTAGGTTTTTCATGCCAACTAGTCCAATAGGAATGTGTGGGCAGAGTTTAATTAGGTCGCAGCTTGATTGGAGGGCAACAAGATAAATGGCTGTGCCAGCCCGTCCCCCCTCCCTCTTGCTCTCTAGTGATTGGACCAGCATGGTGCTGCTTTAACTATTTCTCTGCTTCAACCTATGTGTGCTACACTACCTGTGGGCCAAGCCAACCTGTGGATCATGTCCTAGAACTTGAGGCTCCTTTGAGACCTGCTTTGCCAAGCTGCTGTGTGTACATTGCTAGAGCTTGAGGCTAGTGGATTCTGTTGCCTTGCATTGCTTGAGTTTGCTATCCCATGAGTTCAATATCCTCGGGCCCATCCAGGCCTGCTTCGCTGCGCTCTGGTGCTACTGATGCTTGCTGCCTGTTGCTGCCTGCAGGCACTCTGCCTGTTTTGCCTGAGGGAAGACTCTGCTGTCTGCTTCCTTGACCGTGGACCAAAGCCCCCTTCATGAGTTGAAGTACTTTCAGTATATTAGCTGTTTCATAAAAGTGGGTTGAACTGAGCCCTCTGTACGGCTCTGTGGACTAATTAGCTATTATACTCCTTCCTGCTATATAAATCTGTCTGTCTGTCTGTCTATCTATCTATCTATCTATCTATCTATCTATCTATCTATCTATCTATCTATCTATCTATCTATCTATCTAAGTATCCTAGGATTTTTTTAATCATTTTATTAGGGGCTCATACAACTGTTATCACAATCCATACATACATCAATTGTGTAAAGCACTTTGTATATTCATTGCCCTCATCGTTCTCAAAACATTTGCTCTCCACCTAAGCCCCTGGCATCAGCTCCTCATTTTTCCCCTCCCTCCTTGCTCTCCGCTCCCTCCTTGTTCCCCGCTCCCTCATGAATCCTTGATAATTTATAAATTATTATTTTGTCATATCTTAACACTGTCCAGTGTCTCCCTTCACCTACTTTTCTGTTGTCTGTCCCCGAGGGGGGAGGTCACATGTAGATCCTTGTAATCAGTTCCCCCTTTCCAACCCACCCTCCCTCCACCCTCCCGGTATCGCCACTCACACCATTGGTCCTGAAGGGATCATCTGTCCTGGATTCCTTGTGTTTCCAGTTCCTATCTGTACCAGTGTACATCTTCTGGTCTAGCCAGATTTGTAAGGTAGAATTGGGATCATGATAGTGGGGGAGGAGGAAGCATTTAGGAACTAGTGGAAAGTTGTATATTTCATTGTTGCGACATCGTACCCTTACTGGCTCGTCTCCTCCCCAAGACCCCTCTGCAAGGGGATCTCCAATGGCCTACAAATGAGCTTTGGGCCTCCACTCTGCACTCCCCCTCCTCATTCACTATGATAAGATTTTTTGTTCTGATGATGCTTGATACCTGATCCCTTCAACACCTTGTGATCGCACAAGCTGGTGTGCTTCTTCCGTGTGGCCTGTGTTGCTTCTGAGCTAGATGGCTGCTGTTTACCTTCAAGCCCCTAGCTTTGTTTCTCTAGAGAACCCTGCCTAAATTAAATTCCACCCATATGTTCCTTAGGAAGCCTAGTTGGCACAATAAATCTAATTATCACAGATGCTATCTATCTATAAAAAGAAGGGATTTACCATAACTTTAACATTGTCATTCCAAGTCAGATGTGAGGTGAGGAGCAGGCAAAGAGAAAAACAGTTTCCCCACTGCTTAGATGATTAATTATTTTATTGATTCGACATCTACTTATTGACTTTTTACTTGTCCAGGGTTCAGACAAAAGTGGCTCTGCCAGTTTCTGCTTGTTGTGGTGTTTTTGTGAGGGTGAGGTGGGGGGTCAGGATTTTGCATCTCCTTATACTGCCATCTTACTCTGGTATCTGTAATGAAATTCCTTGTGTTTACTTATTACGAGTCTAATCCTTTCATATTTTGGGGGTCTAAATATGTTGTTTGTTGTTCTGCAGTCTCGTTCATACTTCTTTGCTATCTTGTAGTTTTTCATATTTGTACCTTCATATACATTCAATAGTTTGCACCCTGCAGGCCTAACTTGGGAAAGCCTTCTAGAATAAAATTTGTTCTTGTCTTTGCTGGTTACTGCATCCAAGGACCATATTAATCTTTCTTGAAGCTTTGCCTCAGAACAGAAGTCTGAGATAGCTTTTCCTCCTGTTGCTATTTCCAGGATTTTTAAATCGTTCAGTCTCTTTGCTATAGGATTCATTTTCATGACAGCCTTGCTTCTTACTATTGACTTTGGACCCTGCCACTCTGACTCTGTGCTGCTCTGACTGCTTCTACTGCTTTCCTGACCTGAGCTCCTTGTATGTCAAGAGTCTTCTAACTGGCTCCACACCACTAAAGCCAGGCTTCTAACTGCCCAGTACCAGCCATTAACTGTTTAATGTTATCTTCTCATTTTTTAATTTTTGGTGTTGGTTATATGGGTTCCTGACTGCTGTCCAAGAGCAACAGTACTGCAAAGAACGTGTGCTGGGCCTGGGAGGGCACAGTGGTGCTGCTCAGACCCCTAGTGACCCACTGTCCTCAGAACTCAAGTTGTTGTTGCAGTTGTTTTCTTTTAATGAGTTAGCACATTCTTCAAACACTTACTTACTTTCTAGAATGCTAATACATGTTACATTAAATAAAGGGTTTTGCAGCCGTAGCATTTAAGCTGCTTAACCTCCTGAGGGATAAGAGGATCAACATGAAGCTGGCTCCTATGAGGTGGAGGTTGGACATATCTCCTCTTCATCTTTTTCACCATTTCTGACACTGCCCCATGGCACACTATTTCTCTGCTGGGTCCAATGCTTTTGTTGTAATGGCCACTCACAGAATATACTCACAGTTATATGGTTATTAAGGAAATAATAGGTTATCACTTAGAATCAAGATCAACTTGGATATAACAGGATACAACTCAGGAAAGGGATCAGCTTTGTCATTCAGGACAGCTTACTGGCAGGACATCTCTCAATAAACAACTCTTCTCAGCTTTCAGGGTGGCCTTTCTCTTGGTGTGCATACTTCATCTCTGCTTTGGCCTCTCTGCTACCAACTGGCCCAACTCATGGCTAGTGTAACAACCCACTTACATGCTACTCTCATAGTAACAACTTTCTGCCGTCACTGCTGGCTCTGTTCATGATCTCCCCTGGGCCTCTGCCCTTCTTGCCCTTCAGGTTTGTAGTTCAGCTAGCAAGCCTCGAGGTAACCCCTTAGTTTCTTTTTCATTTTACCATCTTAAACTAACTTCGAGCTCTTGATCTTTGTTATAGGTCTTTTAGGAGGTTTCCATTTCCTCTCTCTCCTTGCCTCTAAAAATCTCTGTGAGGTTTACTGCTTATGTAAGCAAAGTTCTTTGTTAATTTCAAGACCCTCCCAGCAGTACCACATACTGACCGTTCCCTACAAGTTAGTCAATCTTAATGGGTGGTTTTATGCATCATTATTTGCATAGTAAGCCTACCAATCCCTGCAAAGTGTGTAAAATCAACCAATCACAGTGAAGACTGCAGCCAAACCATTTGTTTTTGGCAGAATTATAAACTCAAGGCCAGAAAAGGTCATTTATATATGAGAAACTGTGTACTGCAGACCACTTCTTAGCCTTTTTCAGTCATGGTTTTCTGTACATATTTAATACTTTGAGGGTTACTTCCCCACCTCCCCACTTCCATACACTTTACCAGTATAAACCAGTCAATAACAATTAGTCCTTTGTGATCACTGAAGATATGGGTGCTATAGAAATATGTGAAGAAATCAGATGGTGCCTGAGGATCAGAAAGAATAGTGTCTGGAGTCTTAAAGGCTTGTATTAAAGCAAACAACCATCTAAGGGAGGTCAACTAAGTCTATGGAAGGCACACACCAGCCTGTGTGATTTAAGGATTGTTACTAAAATCAGTGGTCAGAAGCAGGAGTTGTATTAGAGCTTATTTAAATTAGAGCTTAAACTGAGCACCTTGTTTGCTGAAGGGTATGTATGATGGTGAAAGCCCAAAATCCATTTGCAGAGTCCCCACATGGATTAAGCCTCTCTCTGACCATTGGCCAGGTATGTGAATAGTTTTCTCTCAGACAGATTGGAAACTGGATTACTTCCACCTCCCTGATCAGCTCAGGGAGGGGCAGTCTCCTTTAGGGACTTACGTATATTTGATGAAGATCACCACACTTAGGGTCTCATGTCCATGATCTATGCCCTGCTTGCCTTGGGGAAACTCCTGGGTCAATATTGTAAGCTCCTTGGTGCCCCAATTTTGGCCCCTGCTCTGATAGTCCCACTAGTAACTATATTATATTGATCTGTCTCCAACCATGTTTATATGGCAATCTTCATCTTTTAAAAAAACCCATTTTATTAGGGGCTCGTACAACTCATCACAATCTATATAGCCATCCATTGTGTCAAGCTCATATATACGTTTGTTGCTGTCATCATTTTAAAACATTTTCTTTCTACTTGAGCCCTTGGTGTCAGCTTCTCACCCGCCCCCCCTCCCTCATGAACCCTTGATAATTTATAAATTTTTTTTTTCTTCATGTCTTAACACTGAGCAATGTCTCCCTTCATCCACTTTTCTGTTGTCCATCCCCCTGGGAGGGGATTATAGGTAGTTCATTGTTTCCAGCTCTTATCTGTACCTGTGTACATGCTCTGCTCTAGCCAGATTTGTGAGGTAGAATTGGGGTCATGATAGTGGGGGGAGGAAGTATTAAAGAACTAGAGGAAAGTTGTATGTTTCAACGGTTCTGTACTGCACCCTGACTGGCTTGTCTCCTCCCCACGACCCTTCTTTAAGATGATGTCCAGTTGCCTACAGATGGGTTTTGGGTCTGCACTCTGCATCAAAGACCCAGAACAAAAAATCATATCGCTGTGATTGATGGGGTGTGCTCTAAGCCTCTTGAGCATAACAAAACCTTTAAGGGATGTTAGGTGTGACCACTGTACTCTAATAGATATATGCTGCCCTTTTAGTTCAAATAAGTCATATAAATTTAGGATTTCCACTTGAAATGAAAGTAAGAATTCAACTTTGCTTCTGGTGTTCTGAAAACAGTTCCTGTAACAAGCAGTATTCAAAAGCGACATGTGGGATGCAGAAACCGTGTTTCTCAGTGCCACTCTTTTTATAGATGATCTTTGTGATTAATAGCCCAATGGCCATCCTGGTACAACTGAAATAGCATGTTTACTTGGCTGAGAAATGTCAGTAGATTAAAAAAATCAGATTTTTATTCAAGAATATTATCATTATTCTAGCAGAGTATCGGAGATTATGGAACCTCTTTGTGCAGGCATACCTGCACCCTGGAGGCAGGAATCGTGGAATTAATTTTGGAGTACTAATCTTTTTGTATTGAGCCTATCAAACAAAGGCTGATGATCGTGCATCTGCTAAGTGTAGAAGCAGAAACACTGTCGTACAATGGTAACTTGTAAACTGTTCACGAGATCGTCAACTCTTCCACACTCTGCATAAACAAGAATAGTAGTTTAGTGCTAAAGTGGCCTACCCTTTTCTTTTTTCATTGCAGTTTTGAGAATGCTACTCAGGAGATAACATCCTGATGCTTGGGTAGCAATCTTTGGATGTTAATAGCCAGTTCTATTTGTGTTTAGTTAATGCTGCTGTTCTACTTACCTGGTTGATGAATTAATGTCTTAACTTTCCCCTTTTTTTGTCTTCAAGATGCTTTCTATAAAGTGGAAATGCCTTCTCAGTACTGTTTGGCCTTGCTTGAACTAAACGGAATCGGCTTCAGTGCTGCAGAATGTGAAAGTCAGAAGCACATAATGCAAGCCAAACTGGATGCAATCGAGACGCAGGCCTATCAAGTTGCCGGCCACAGTTTTTCCTTCACCAGTTCAGATGACATTGCTGAGGTTGTATCATTTAAAAGAGTAATTTTTAAAAGTTAAAAATTAGGTGTATATGTAGATTGGCTAAAACATAAGATTAGGTTAATATAAATGGTTAAAGATTCAGAATTATTTGGGAATAGAATATCCAAGCATCTACTTTACAAGTTACTCCTTTATGTATGAAAAAAAAGAAAGTAGAAAAAACCAAAAGGATCTTAGAATGCAAATTACGTGAATAGATTTGCCTGGAACAAACATTTGTTGAATGAGCAATTCTTAGTGGTAGTTATATAACAGTGCAGCTGTTTATGCATTAAGGAACTTAATGAATCCTTATTCCTTCTGGACTTCAGTACTCTTTCTTAAGAATATAAAATAATACATATATCTAAGATTACCTGAGAAAAGGAATGTTTTTAAATTTAATTAAGGTTTTAGCACTGTGTAGGAATTTTGACAAAGTTTACTTTTGTTTTTATTATCAAACTTTGGTGCCGTATCTTCTCCTCTCCCCACAGAGGATGACTAGATTGTGCTAGAGGGGCTCCACTCGCAGCGTGGATGCCTACACTAAGTGACGGGATGTGACTCCGTCATGCAGTGTCTTAGTAACGGTTGTCAGCTGTCGGGCTCCGTGGCACAGCCGTACAGCAGCTCTCTGGGTCTCAGTTTCCTCACCACTGCAAGGTGGGCAGTCACCGAACTCCCTCACGGGTTGCTGTATGGAGTAAATGACAAAATCAATTTATTGTGCCCAACTCATCATAAATAGCCAGTAAATAACATAGATCCTTAAAAGCTATGTGTTTTTAAGCTATACAGTTACAAGCCGTAGAGTACATGAGAAAATGTGTTTCTTCTAAAGTTGTAGGATTTTTGTTTGCTATTTTTCCTGGCTTTTATGAATTTTTTAGTCCAGTAGTTCTTGTGCCCCTGTTTACCTGATTCCATGAACAATTGCTTAGGGACTTAGGAACAACTACTTATAAAAAAATCTAGAGTATCTGGGTTTCAGCACAAGCACATCTGGGGCAACAGCAGAGATTGGTGCCTTTTTTGATTCAGGTATCAGATAACACATTCAGATAGCAGATAACACATTCAGATAGCAGATAACACATTCAGATATCATATAACACATTCAGGTATCAGATAACACATTCAGATATCAGATAACACATTCAGATATCAGGCAGCACATTCAGATATCGGATAACACATTCAGATATCAGACAACACATTTAGATAGCAGATAACACATTCAGATAGCAGATAACACACTCAGATAGCAGATGACACGTCCAGATATCACATTCAGATATCAGATAACACACTCAGATATCAGATAACACACTCAGATATCAGACAGCACGTCCAGATATCAGATAGCACATTCAGATAGCAGATAGCACATTCAGATAGCAGATAACACATTCAGATAGCAGATAATACATTCAGATAGCAGATAACACATTCAAATAGCAGATAACACATAGAAACCATTAGCTCAGACCAGAATCAGGCTAGAATAAAGCCTTTAGTGTTAGGTTGGTGTTTCAAGTTTTCATGTTAAAGTGGAAATGATATTTAAGGTAATTAATCATTTTGCACATTTACTATTTGATCTATCATGATTTTAACTTGACTCTTTGAACTGGGCACATGTTGAGAAAGTCCTGTCTCTGCAAATGTTTTGAATTTCTAGAATTATTAGTGAGAAAATAACTCAGGGTTTGCTAAAGTCCATTCATGGTATATACATGAATGAATAGAGTATGTCATGTCCTGAATTTCCTAAATGATAACCTCTTTAATTGTAATTGATGAGTTACACTGGATCTTCTTCCGCCCCACAGCTCGGGTCCCCGCCCCGTGTAGATCCTGTGTGGCCCCACTGAGTTGGCAGCCCTTCTAACTTTTTGCTCCCAGGAACTCCCACAGTTCGTCCCAGTGGTGGCGGGACTAGATGACTCTTTTAACACCTTCTAACTGTAGTGTTTTCTGATTTTGTGATCATGTAATATCCGCCCTGCAGGCTTCCGAGATGTTCATGATGTCCACCTGCTGTGGGACTTAATTGAGTAGCCATGTTAGTTATCAATTCAAGGGTGCTTTTGTTTTATTATTTTTTTTCAGTAGAACTTACAATCCTCAGGAGCACTAGTTACATAGTGGTTTTGCATTGGGCTGCTAATTGCAAGGTCAGCAGTTCAAAAATACCAGCTGCTATGTGGGAGAAAAACGAGACTTTGTATTCTCATGGCGTTACATTCTTAGAAACCTGCAAGGACAGTTCTACCGTGGACTATAGGGTCACTATGAGTCCACATTGATAGCAATGAGATTGGTTTTGGTTTACAATCCTCAGAACCACCCAAATCTCATTGTCAATAGCTTACTCACCAATTGCATATCACAGAATAAGTCCTATGCTCTTTTTTATATTAAAAGCCTGGTGTTAAGCTCACTGAAGACAAATGGGTGCATAAACAAATGTGGTGAAGAAAGCTGATGGTACCCGGCTATCAAAAGATATAGCGTCTGGGGTCTTAAAGGCTTGAAGGTAAACAAGCAACCATACAGCTCAGAAGCAGCAAATCCCACATGTAAGAATCACACCAGCCTGTGTGGTCATGAGGTGTCAAAGAGATCACGTATCAGGCATCAAAAAAACAAGAAATCCTATCATTGTGAATGAGGGGGAGTGCAGAGGGGGACCCAAAACCCATCTGTAGGTGTGTTAGTCTGGGTACTTTAGAGAAATAAATCCACAGAAACTCATGTATAAGAGAGAGTTTTATATATAGGTTAAGTGTGTATCAAGAACACATCCCAACCCAGTGCTGCCCAGCCCACAAGTCCAACATTAACCCATTAGCCCATATGTCTAACACCAGTCCACAAAGTCCTCCTCCATCTCACAAAACAGACACTACGATGCCGACTGCAGGAGGAAAGCTGAGTCAGTGAATGTGTAAGCATCTCAGCGCTGGCAGGGGTCTCCACACGGGTGCTCCAGCACCCAGGGCTGCATTGGGGTAGGTCCATGTGGCTTCTCCTTGGAGATGTCTTGCAGGAAGTCAGCCTTGCAAGCTAAAGCAGGGAATTGCTAAGGCAGCTGCACCCTGGTGCGACCATCAGAAAGCAAGAGACCTGAGAACACGAAAGGTGAGGCTCATTGAGCCATTTATCCCTCTGCCCTTCAATTAACCCCACATGTGTTTATTGGCCAGGTTGGCACAATAAACTAACTCAGTAGGCAACTAGACATCCTCTAACAGAAGGGTCACAGGGAGGAGACGAAATAGGGTGTAGTGTCGCAATGAAGAAACAACTTTCCTCTAGTTCTTAAGTGCTTCCTCCTACCCCGCTATCATGATCCCAATTCTACCTTACAAATCTGGCTAGACCAGAGGATGTACACTGGTACAGATAGGAACTGGAAACACAGGGAATCCAGGATGGATGATCCCTTCAGGACCAGTGGTGAGAGTGGAGATACCGGGAGGGTGGAAGGAAGGTGGGGTGGAAAGGGGGCACCGATTACAAAGTTCTACATATAACCCCCTCCCTGGGGGATGGACAACAGAAAAGTGGGTGAAAGGAGACATTGGACAGTGTAAGAAGACATGACAAAATAATAATTTCTAAATTATCAAGGGTTCATGAGGGAGGGGGGAGCATGGAGGGAGGGGGAAATGAGGAGCTGATACCAAGGGCTCGAGGAGAAAGTAAATGTTTTGAGAATGATGATGGCAACAAATGGGCTTGACACAATGGATGCATGTATGGATTGTGATAAGAGTTGTACAAGGCCCCAATAAAATGATTTTTTTAAAAAAGCTTGGTGTTATTGTTAATGTAATATTACCTAATTAAGAGTTTGGATTGCTTACATGACATAGAAATTCTCACTGGTATCATCTATTAATTGTAGTAATTCTCAATTATCTGAAAGAAACATTTTTCTAACCCTCATTGAACTATAGAGATTACTTTCTCAACTTTTAAAATATTTTCTTAATGTGATCTGATGGCTGACTTAAGAAAAGTATGAATTTCTTACAGGTATTATTTTTGGAATTGAAGTTGCCACCCAATGGAGAGAGAAAAAACCAGGGCAGCAAGAAAACTTTGGGGTCGACCAGAAGAGGGCCTGACAACGGGCACCACCCAAAGCTGGGAAGACAGTTCAGCACCAGTAAGGTACAGCACTAGTAAGATACTGTCGCAGGGTAGAATCCCTGCTGCCTTTAGCATTTCGATGTTTTGTGAGAATGCTGATGAAATCAGAAACCATAGCCAACCTCTCACCGTATGAATCTTTCCAAATAAAACAAACAATTTTGGTTCAGTAGCCTAGAAAACTGGAAACAATCCAACAGAGATTTTGGATCAGACTCTAGTTAGCAATTGGGTCCTCTCTATTATTATCACAGGATAAAGATTCATAAATTCATTCCTGTAGACATTATTTAATCTTTGCCAATCACTATTCTTGAACGTCTAGTGAAGTTATATGAACATGAAAAAGATGCGGAAGTATTGAAATGGAAAGAAAGCAGTATCTCATGCAAGTAAACTTTCAGTTCCTGGAGCAAACGAGTAAGCTTCTCATGGCTTTGTTGTAAAATCTGATCTGCTAATTTCACCGGAAAGGGGCTTATCACATTCAAGGAAAATGTAGGAGAAAACCGATTTAAGGGCTGATTGCCATCTGTTTCCTAATTGTGGAGTAAGGGTGGAACATGGGGCCACAGCACCCATGGAGGGGCGGTGTCGTTCTGGCCATTTTTGACTGGGTGCCCTTTGCTGTGACTTGCCTGCCCTTTATACAGCAGGACACGCATGGATTTTATCTCCCTGGAGCTGTTAACTTCACAAATTTCTATTCTTTAGTTGTCCTTTGAATGTTTCTAGCATGAAAAATTTGACATATTTTTAAATGAATACCTTTTGCCTTCCTTGGTGTAGAAACCCTCAGAGTATTAGGATAAGAAGGGAAAGAAAAACAAACCCCAAACCGTGGGAAGCCTGCTGTCCTGTGAGGGGTGGAGCAGCCACGTGCACAGGGAAAGAGTAGTGATGAGAACCTCCTGGGTGAGGAGTGGGGAGAAAATAACTGTGCGGAGTTGACATTTTATTGATTTTTTTTTCTGTAAAGTTGATTTAAATTGGGATTCTTCAGAATTAGCATTTTTGTATTTTATAAATTACACTTGTAATGTTCTTATCATTTTGGTGATTCCCAATAAATCCCAAACAGTAATTTTGAGAAATAGGTGCAGGATTTATCAAATACTTTGTTTAATCAGATTACTGTGGAATTTTTAAAAGAATCTAATTATACTTTGATATATTTCAGGATGTTTTAAATAAATTAAAGGCCCTGCATCCTTTACCAGGCTTGATATTAGAGTGGAGAAGAATCAGCAATGCTATCACCAAAGTGGTCTTTCCCCTGCAGAGGGCAAAGCGTCTGAATCCTTTTCTTGGAATGGAGAGAATTTATCCGGTATCACAGTCTCACACAGCTACAGGTAATGAAAGTCCTGTGATTGTTAGGTGCCATCGGGTCCGTTCTGACTCGAGCGATCCTATGCATAGCAAAGTGAAGCACCACCCAGTAATTGTTCTCATGTCTAAGCCCATTTTATAGCCTCTGTGTCCTTCCTCTTTTTCGCTGCTCCTCTACATCACCAAGCATGATGTCCTGCTCCAGGGACTGGTCTCTCCTGACCATATGTCCAAAGGACATGAGAAAGAAGCCCCGTGTAGTAGATTTACCTAATGCAGTGCATCGTTTCACCTCTTGACTGCTGCTCCCGTGAACATTGATTGTGGATTCAAGCAAGAAGAAATCCTTGACAACGTCCATCTTGTCCCCATTGATGATGATGTTATTCAGTGGTACAGCTGTGAGGAGTTTCGTTTCTTTGCATTGAATTGTATTCTTTACTGCAGGCTGGTACTCCTTGATCTTCCTCAGCAAGTGCTTCAGGTCTTCACTTTGAGCAAGCTCGGTTGTGTCATCTGCATATTGCAGGTGTTAATAAGCCTTCCTTTCATTCTGATGCCGATTTCTTATTCATATACTCCGTCTTCTCTGATTACTTGCTCATCATGTAGATTGAATACGAATGGCGAGAGGGATCCTTTGACATAAGACTTTCCTGATTTTAAAGCAGTCAGTATTCCCTTGTTCGGTTAGCACAACTGTCACTTGTCTCATGCACAGGTTCTGCATGAGCACAAGTACGTGCTCTGGAATTTTCGTTCTTTTCACGGCTATCCGTATTTGTTTTAATCCACACAGTTGAATGCCTTAGTCGAGTCAATGAAGCACAAGTAAACATCTTTCTGACATTTTAGCATTCAGCCAAGGTTCATCAGCAATGATATCCCTTGTTCTACTTCCTCTTCTGAATCCAGCCTGAATGTCTGGTAGCTTTCTGTCAGTGTACTGCTGTAACCATTTTTGGATGATAGTCAGCAAAATTTTACTTGCATGTAATACCAATGCTATTGCTTTATAATCTGTACATTCTGTTTGATTTGGGTACAACTATGGATCTCTTCCACTCAGTTGGCCAGGTAGCTGTCTTCCAAATCTCTTGCCTTAGGCCAGCGAGTGCTTCCAGTGCTTCATCAGCTTGTTGAAACACTTCAGATGGTATTGCATCAATTCCTGGAGCCTTGTTTTTGGCTAATTCTTTCAGCGCAGCTTGAACTTCTTCCTTTAGGACCACTGTTACTTGCTTCTATGCTACCTCTTGAAATAGTTGAATGTCAACTAATTCTTTGTGGTAATTCTCAATGTGCTCTTTTGATGACACTAGTCAATATTTTGTTCATAGACTCACTATTGCAATCCAAAGATTGAATTTTTTCTTGAGTTGTTTTCAGTTTAAGGTATGCTGAGAATGTTCTTCCTTTTTGGTGTTCTAGCTCTAGGTCTACGCATCTCATGAAAATATTTCTTTTGCCTTTTCGAGCTACCCTTTAAAACTCTCTGTGCAGCCCTTCGACCCCATCCTTCTGCTTCTGTGTGCTGAACTCCTCTGTGATTAGTTGCTCGTTTCACTGTCTCTTCTGACATCCACTTTGATTTCTCTTTCTTTCTTGTCTTCTTAATAACCTTTTCAATTCTTCAGGTGTGATATTCTTGATGCCATCTCACAGCTCATCAGGTCTCCTGTCATTAGTATTTAATGCATCAAATCTGTTTTTGATATGTTCTCAAAATTTGGATGGAATATACTCGAGGTATTATTTTGGCTCTCGTTAACTTCTTTTTATTTTGTTCAGCTTAAACCTGAACTTACATATGATCAGTTGATGATTTGTTACACTGTTGGTCCATAGCCTGATTTTAGCTGCTTATATTGAACTTCTCCATCTTCTGTTCCTACATATGTAGCCAGTTTGATTTCTGTGGATTACATTTGGAGAAGTTCATGTGTTCTTTGTGTTGTTGACAAAAGGTATTTGCTATGAACAAGTATCTGGCCTTGCAAAATTCTATCATGCAATCTTCAGTTTCTTTTCTATCACCAAGACCATATTTAACAGCTACGGTTCCTTCCCCTTTGCTTCTAACTTTTGGGTTCTAATTGCCAATAGTTGTCAATGCATCTTGATAGCACTTTTTATAACTTTCAGAATGAAGACGTTGGTAGGGTTTTTCAATTTCTGCATCACTGGCTTAAATGTTTAGTGTATAAATTTTTAAAAGAGTCATATTGATTAAATTTTCTTATGTTCGCATAGACATTATCCTATCACAGTCAAATTGTACTTTAATCTAGATCCTGAGATGTCCACTTGGATGATGATTGTAATGCCATTCCCCTGGATTGCAACACCATTCCCGTTAATTGTGTCATTCCGGCAGAGGAAATCATTTGATTTTCTGATTCACAGTGGCCAATACTAGTCTTTTCCAGCTTACTACCCTCTAGGGCAGTAGTTCTCAACTCTCCTAATGCTGTGACCCTTTGATATAGTTCCTCATGTGGTGGTGATCCCCAACCATGAAATTATTTTCATTGCTACTTCATCACTGTCATTTTGCTACTCTTATGAATCGGGAGACCCCTGGGAAAGGGACATTCGACTCCCAAAGGGGTCGTGACCCACAGGTTGAGAACCGCTGCCCTAGGATCTTGATCTTTATGCGTTCCATTTTATTTTTATCAACTTCCAATTTTCTTAGACTCATACTTTGTACCTTCCAAGTTACAATTATAATTTGTGTCTGCAGCTGTATCTTCTTATTTTGAGTCATGCCCCATCAGCAGATGAAGTTCCCTAAAGGTTTTAACCCAGCAAACTCTACTCCATCTGGGTCTCTATGGGTGACTCCACTTTGAGGAGGCAGCTCTTTCTCAGTCATATTTTGATTGCCTTCTGATCTAAGGGGCTCATCTTCTTGTACTATGTCTGAAAATATTCTGCTTCTAGTCATGAGGTTTTCAGTAACTGATAATATTTTGAAGCTGTCCATAGGTTTTCCAGAGGCTACCTGCTGGCATGTGAAATACCGGAGACATAGCTTCCTGCATCACAGCAGCACATAAGCCACCACAGTACAACAATCTGACAGACAATGGTTGGATGAAGATTCTTAGATATGAATAATTTTTAGGAAAACTTTTTTCTCCATATTTGCTTATGATGACCAAGGAATTCAAATGTTCATCATTGGAATCAATGATGTTCTACAAACACATATTATTAAACACATACTGCATGCAAAAGACAGATACTACCTTGATTCAGAGATGGACTTTAGTAAGAGACATTACCTTCAAGTATTGCATAGAGTAACTGGAATAACCGACAGTTTGGAATAATATCCAGCAATTAAGTATTTACTTGTGTCAGTAATCTTACCTAATTTATATCCCAGACCTCTCCTGAGCCTTTTAAGATTCTCCCAAAGTTAAACCTTGGGAGCATCTAAATAAATTAGTATATTGAGCAGAAAAGAGCCCTTCAGAGCCTTTTGGGTGTCTCAGAGCCTCCTTGGTTAGGTTTAAGGTATTCTGGTGAGGGAAAGGCGTTCTTTCTCTGCTGGTTTGCACTGTCAAGTCAGTTTAAACTCACAGTGACCCTATAGGCCAGTAGATCTGCCCCATTGTGTTTGCTAAGCTGTTATCGTCATGAGAGCAGACTGCCCAACTTTCGTCTGTGCAATGATTCTGGCTCTTTAGTCCCAGCCTTTTGGTTAGCAGCTGACGCTTTATCACTGTGCCACCAGAGCCCTTATACTCATGCCTCTGACTGACTCTCATACAGTAGCTATTAGAAACACTGCTCTGTAGGGAATGGATCACGAGACGGGATTTTAGTGTCACTATAACTCACTGTGTATCATAAAAATGGCAATTACAAACTGTTATAACAAACTTTTTTGAACAATACTTATGTTTTTTAAAAATACAACCAATAAGTGAATATAAAAAATGTTTAAAAAAACAGAAGGAACAAAGACTATCACCATTACAAGAAATCATTGCTCACTAGACAACTCACCAGCTGACCACTACTAGTTTCCAACCATGTTAGTGCTGTCCTCGATGCTCTTGACGAGTGCTAATAATGATGATGAAGAAACAGGCCAAGGCCTGTCTTGAAAGTGAATTTCAAGCGCCATATCTCATTCCAGCATTAGCTAGTTCCCCCCTCCCCTTGTTCTCATCAGTCACTTATTCTTCCCCAGAGCCTCATCCGTCTTGTGCAGCCTCGGCTTTTGGAGGCTTTCGTCGTAATTGCTCCAAGCGTCCATTTTCTTAGCTTTATAATTGCAGTTGTAATTAATATAATTGTCAGTACATTTTATAGTACTGACATCTGGTACTAATTTTTATGACCTAGGAACAGTTCAGTTTATCAAATTCTAATCATAAGATGATTTTTCTTGAGAGCCAAGTTAATGTAAAGTAGCTTATTCGTGTTTGTTTATTTATGATTGGTCCGATACTTATTTTGTCATCTTATGACACAACAACATGTTGAAAAATATTTTATTTAATTACCAATTTCTGTTTTTATTTTAGCAGAAGTAGAGGAGTCCTGGGGGCTCCCCAATGGCTAAGCATTCAACTACTAGCTGAAAGGTTGTTGGTGTTTGGGCCCACCGGGGAAGACCTTGGAGACAGGCCTGGTGATTTGCTTTCAAAGGTCACAGTCGTGAAAGCCCCATGAAGCAGTTCTGCTCTGTACTCGGGGGGTTGCCAGGAGTCAGACTCGAATCATCGACAATTAGCAGTGACAAGCGATGATAGAGCATGCACTTGAAAGAGAATTCCGAAATGAAATTAGTGTGAAGATAAATGTTTGCCTTTTGAGTTTCTAATTTTAATGAGCTCTTTATTCTGCTTGGTTTTAGGAAGAATAACGTTCACAGATCCCAATATTCAGAATGTACCCAAAGATTTTGAAATCAAAATGCCAATGCTGGTTGAGGAAAGCCCACCTTCCCAAGCCTTAGGCAAGGACCTACTTCCTGTAGGAAGGTAAAGTCAACTTTTCTGTATATTCTGAGAAACCTTTGCCAGTTTGACCCAAAAATAACCCATTGTGCAAGATAATGAAGTGATTTTAATTTTTTCTTCCAGACACTATACAGTTCAGATTCTGAGTCTCTAAAGAAGCTAGTAGTTGATGGTGAGAGACTGAAAAATTTGGCCACTAATTATATCAACCAGAACTCCATGCATATTTAAATGATACTCTAAAGGGAAGAGCTTCTCCATTCACACACACAAGAGGAAGGGCAAACATAGAGATGATTCACAGTTGACATGACCCAAGAGATTTTTTGAATGAAATGAAATGTCAGTGAATTCTCCAGAACTAGTTTTGGGACAATCTATTATAGAAATATCTTATTGAATGTTTAATTGAACATTTGCTAAAATAGGCCTAGTACCACTGTTCTAAAGTGAGTTGAATAATAAGGTTGTTTGTGAGCTTCATAGATAGAAATGTTGGCTTTATTGGAAATCAGACCTTTTGAAAGATAGTTGAGTCTGTTCTATGTCCAGCTAATGATATTGTTTGCGCACAGAGGCAGGAAAAGAAAGAGCCATGGCCTGAAGCTCGGGCACCGGGCACAGCTGGGGGAGCAAGCCTCGGACCGGGGAATGCCATTTTCCATTAGCATGCGGCATGCGTTTGTGCCTCTCCCAGGTAAGGCGCTGTGCTTTACGAGCGCTTCTGTGCTGTGGGAATGGTTTTCAAAGCACTGAGAAGGCCTAGATGATGAGTAAGACTCGGAAGCATGCCATGGACCCTCCCTCCATGTGGCCATGTTTATAGCAGTCAGTGAATATTGTCGTTGCTATCTGCTCAGTAGGAAACATCTGTGTCATCTGCTCCGCGACAGCAGTCTGCTGCAGCCAGGTTTTCCCAGGTCAATGAAAGTCCCCGGGCACTTTCTCTGACCCCATCCCATGTCTGTTCTGCATTATTTGTCACTCTTGTCTCAATTCTCTGCCCTCTTGACCTTTGAGGGCACCAGTATTAGCCTGATTGTCTTTGTTTTGTCGCATTTTCTGACTGCTTTGATCTGCTTTCATCTCTCCTGCCCCTGTTGCCTGGGGTAGCCCCCAAACTACCTTCCTTCTGCCTAATAGCGTCCCAGTATTGCCGTAAGCCTTTTTATGCCATCAACATGTTTCGAAATCATTTAACTTCCAAACCTGTGGTTCTCAACCTGTGGGGATCGAATGGCCTTTTCACGGGGTCGACCGATTCATAACAGTAGCAAAATGACAGTGATGAAGTAGCAATGAAAATAATTTGATGGTGGGGAGGTCACCACAACATGAGGAACTGTATTAAAGGGTCACGGCATTAGGAAGGTTGGGAACCACTGTTCCAAATCATCTCGACTGTGCGTATTTGCTCTTTAATCATTTGCCATCTGGCAGGTCCAGGTGGGTGCAGTTAACCATCTGGCTGGATTAAAATTCTGTGTGAGACTTCTATTGCAAGGGTGGAGATCTCTGATAGCATAACCTGTTGAGAAAATTTCAGTTTTGCTTTTTTAGAATGAGTTATCAGCAAACGAAATTCAGTTAGAGTTATCCAAGAGAGTCTTTAGAGCCCGGTGCTTCTAGATAATTCACAGAGGCCACACAATCCTAGGTTTTTCCTTTTAGGTGTAAGCACAGCAACGTGTGTTAGAGATTTAAAGCGATGCTGTTCTACAGAAATACAGTGTGAGGCATGCTGACCATTTAAAAGTTTGTAGTAGCCATATTGTAAAGATTTTTGTAGTTTGAATATTTGAAAGATCTCACCAGATTCCACAAAACGTGCTCATGTAAGGCTTATTTATGTACAGAGAAGAGTATGGAGTCATAAGGAAAATGCAGGCAAGCATTTTGGGTCTGAGATAGGGATCTTGATTCACACAGGAGTACTGTGCCTTCTCTCTTGTTTGAGAAAGAAACCTAGGTTTCAGGAGTGCTCAAAATAAGCTGAAGCACCCAGCAGAACTTTTACTGGTCCTGCTACATCAATTGGTTAGGTCAATTGCAGCCCATTAGTAAAGAAAGGGAATCAGGATTACCACGGGAGTTTTAGGTCTTAAACAACTATACCTTTAGAGACAGAGATAAAGAGTTTGTCTAGTCTGGTGGTAAGTCATTTCTATCTTCCAGATATATTAAAATAGATTACAAGGTTTAAACTAATTGTAATTCTATTATCACTTAAACATATAATTAACATAAAGTGGTTAATGAGTTATTTTACTTTTTCACACTCAGTCTTTTAAATGTGGGGTCTATTTTACAAGGACATCTCAGATTAGACTCAATTTCATTAGATGTAGTTGGTGTGCAATTTAGATTTCATAAATGTTACAGTCATGACAGTTGATTAGTCTGCCCAAGTTATTCCAGACATTAGCGTTTTCCATTAGTTGAACTGAGTACCCCCCAAAAATCATTTTCATATTCCACATTAATAAAACTAGTTGATCTTTTTTAGAAGTATTGATTTGATTTTGAGGCAAAAATATGTGCATTTCAAACTATGTCTGTCCAAGTTACATAAATTCACTAACTCTTTTTTAAAATGTTATTTTATTGAGTCTAGTTTCCTTATAGGACTTGGATATATCTTTGTGCCGGCTTTTCTACTGTTATTTCTCTTTCAGGTGGTGTAATGCTGGCTGCTGATTACTCACAGCTTGAACTGAGGATCTTGGCTCATTTATCGCGTGATCACCATCTCATTCACGCCTTAAACACTGGAGCTGATGTGTTCAGGAGCATCGCAGCAGAGTGGAAAATGATTGCGCCCCAGTCTGTTGGAGACGATCTACGCCAACAAGCAAAGCAGGTGATCTTGTGAACATGCTAACTGTAAAGAGGAAGACTCTTACTGACTTAGAAAGCTTTTCAAATTGCCTTGATTATTTGTAGGTGTGGAATGATTTCTCCATCTTCAAATCTCCTAAACCACATCCTTCTAAGCCTCTTTCATGTTACTTAGTATGCTTTCTTTCCTAGCAGCAGTAGAAAGACCGAAGTCTGGCTCCACTAAGTTCCAGAAAGCCATATACATTTAGAAACAAGTGCCTAGTCACAGTGCCTGATATACAATACATGCTTATTGTAAGGTGGTTGGTATTGTGGTGGTGGTAGTGATTTGAGTACATATTTTAAAAATCTGTTTCTGTAGTCTGGATATGCCTGGAAGTAAGATTCCTTATATTTGTCTTCTTTACCTGCAGCATTGAACCATGATCCTTTTTTATTAAGGGTACTCCCTATACTGAAATATATATTCCTGAACTGTGGACTATAATAATGGGTTGCTATTGAGCTTTGAAGTCTTTGGCTAGCTGATCTAATGATGGAGTGTCCTGTTGCCCTGGAACCTTAGAAATGGGACCATATTAGTTCCTACTTCAGGTTGCTGCCTGGGAAATCACTCAGAAATAAAAAACTCTCAGGGGTCTTTTGAGGCTAGAAGAAGATGAGCAAATGTCCTTTGTAGTAGCACCTACCTGACAGCAAACACTTAAAAAAAATTCATTAAGCTGTGACACAGTGGTGGACTTCACAGTGAGTAAATTTCACTTTAATGAACTTGAATAAAAGAAATCAGAAGAGAAAACAGAAGGGATACCTCTTCGGCAGCAGAGAACAATCTAGAGAGTGTCTCAGAGGCTCAGACTGAGATGTGAATAACACATCAGTCTAGATTTAGCAGCTCTATGTAGGGTTTCCAAGGCTGTAAGCCTTTATGGGAGCAGATAACCTCATCTTTCTCCCATGGAGCTGCGGGTGGGTTTGAACTGCTGAGTCCCATCAAAATCCCCCGTAGGTCCAGCCTTCAATTCTCCACTTTCGTGAGTTCTAGAAGAAGGCACAGTAAAGCTTTGCCTTTGATGGTGGAGTGCTTCTGTTCCTCCACGGCGGGCTTCTTTGTGTGTGAACAGGCGTGTCCATGTCCAGTGAGTGATTCTTGGTAGGCATCCATGGCCCCTTCTTCTGGAAATAGTGTGCTGTTCCTAATGTGAAGCAGACTTTTTAGTTTAACAGCAGAAGCACGGAAAGAAACTGAAATAACATTATTTTCAGATAGTAAAAATAAAATATATTCAAACCTTTATTTAAAGACATCTGTTTCTTCATCCTTTCCACTTCCAGGTCCCAAGATTTTAATTGGACCTCTTGTAGGTCCAGGTGTCATTATTTTTACTCTGTTACAATTTATCCGTGTAACCAGCCCTGTCAAGAACCAACCAAACAAACAAAGCACCTCTCAGTAGGAACAACGGTAATCATGTATTTCTTATGTGCAAATAGACAGCTGGGCTTCTCTTTCCATTTACCTCAGCTGCGCCTGGCTCCAAGCTGCAGGTGAGCACCAGGTTTGCGCCGCAGATTCCTCATCCTCCACTAACGGGTAAGCCAGCAGAGAAGGTGCACCTAGTGCACAAGTGTGTTTGTTCTGCTCCTTCTTAACTGTCTGCTGGTTTCCTATTGACCAAAGCCGCCCCGGGAATGAAGCAAGAGGCCAGTGCAAGAAAGTCTTCTCCTTTCAGGGTTGTGGGCTGGGAGCATAGGGAGGGATAAACATTTTTGAGATGTAGTCTTTATCTATTTACCTTTATGATCTCCTTCAAAACCTTGCGGGGTGGGGGAGGAGGCAGCATTATTATGTTAGCTATCATCCAAGATTTCTTTTAAGAGTTCTTATTGCCTGTTTGATTATTTTTATTTGTAAGCCTGTTCTTTCTTTATAGAAACCTCTGGGATAATTTAAAAATTTTTTAATTCGTTGTGATTGTTGTATGTGGATTTCTTTCTAGTTTGCCTAAATAAAAAATGAGCTCTTTTGGGTTTTACAAATATGTGTCCTCAGCTCTGGGAAATTTTCTATTATTTCTTTGATAGTTTCTTCTCTTTATTATCTTTTTCATACATAACTTCTGTTTATCAGATTTTATACTTCCAGGAGTGACATTCTGTGCCCTTCACCCCCCTGCTCCCGATTACTCTTGCTTTAAGGCTGCATTTTTCTTCTTGAATGTAATCCAAGAGTACAAAACATTTGTTTTCTTCACTGCTACGTCCTTACTATCTACAGCAGACAATTTGGATTGGATATTCACTGAATAAATAAATAAGTAACCAAGTATCTTAATTAGAAGATTATTTCAAGTTTGCTTGGATTTTTGTATTCTCTCTCTCTCTCTCTCTTTTTTTTTTTTTTTTTTGGTGAGTTTACATTTTATTTATTTTGTTGATGAGAATATCCACAACAAAGCATATACCAGCTCAGCAGTTCCTGCGTGTGTAATTCAGTGACAGTGGTTATGTGCATCAAGTTGTGCAGCCATTCTTACCTTTCCCATCAACACCAACTCTCCACCTTCTAAGGTTCTTATGTAACGTTGCTGTTGTCAGTTTGATCCTGTATACCGAGCTCACCTGTGGGTTAGAGACTGTCATTGTTTGTGGGAGTAGAGAGTCCCGTCTTTCTCCCTCCGAGCTGCTGGTGGTCTCAAACTGCTGATGATACGGATCACAGCCCAACGCAACACCATCATGGACCCTTCAGTCCCATCTGGATAGTTACTAAAAGAGCACAGTGCTCAGGGCAGATCTTTTTACTAGTGACGGTAAACTATCGTGTGGCTTTGAAGAAGACATTTTTGGTTTAAGATTTCAAAACTATCTCAGGGGAGTAATTTCAGGGATTCCTCTTCCTTTCATGACTTCATGGGAGTTTGAATTCCTACCCCTGCTTTACCTTCCTTTTGATCAGTATTTCATGAAGTCTGCAGTGAATTGTTCAGTCATGGTAGCTGAACACTGTTCAGTTCTATGCCAAAGCGTTTGACTCTGTGGATCATAAATTGTGGATAACATTGTGAAAAATGGGTATTTCAGAACACTGCTTGCTCCCATGTGAAACCTATGCATAGATAACATAATTTTCACACTGAATGGGGATACTGCATAATTAAAAATCAAGAAAGATATATATTAAGATGTATCCTTTCCCTCTAATTATTCATCTTTTTGTTGGTCATATAACCCGAGATGCTAGACTATATGAAGAGTGGGTCATTGGAATTGGAAAAAGACTCACTAAGAGCCTGCAATGTGTACATAGCGCAAGCGTCCTCACTGGACGCCAGGAGACTTAAAGCCCTTTCTGATGAAGACCTAAGACCACTGCCTTCAATATGGGTCCCACCTCAACAAAAAAGAAACAAAATCCTCTCAAGCGGACCCCTGGACGTCGTCATGCTAAACGGAGGCGAGATTGCAGTTGTCGAGGGTTTGAGTTTGCTGAGATCCACAGTGCACACCCACGGAAAGAATGCGAATGATGTATCGTACTGGGCCTATCTTCTGCACAAGAACGCTATAAACTGCAGACCAAAGATGTCACTTTGGGGATTAAGGTGTGCCTGCCCCAACCGTGACATTTCAGTCATCTCATATGCATTTAAAAGCAGGAATAAAGAAGACTGAAAAATTGATGCCTTTCCATTATGGTGCTGGTGATGGATATTAAACATACCATGTACTGGCACAAGAATTGTCTTGGAAGAAGTACAACCGGAATGTTCCTTAGAAGTGGCAATGGTGACATTTCATCTTAGTACTTTGGATATGTTATCAGATGGGACCAGTCCCTAGAGCATGACATCATGCTGGGTAACATAGAGGGTCACACAGAACTGATGTTTGCGGTTATGGAGTTTATTAGGAGCGTTAACAGGTTACAGTTCAGGTGAGAAATGTTCAGGATACAGTTGTTCAGCCAGCGCAGTTGTTTCTCTGCCGTGCCCATAGGTAGGCCTCTCTCTGGCTCTCAGCCTCTTGGTGTGGTCTCTGCCCTGTTTGGGCAGTGTCACAAAACTCTTTTCAGGGTTGCTGCTAAGTGCTCATAGGCCAGTACTATAAATATCAACCCGAAGGCGCTCAGCTCTAGCTCTGTGGGCCAGCAAACTGGTTCCATCAGTTACGTGTCCACAACTATCCCACTCCTCAAGCCAGCCTCCTTCTCAACGCACTCGACTTTAATTGCTCTGTGGGGTTGGAAGCCCGCCGCTTTGGCTCCTGGTTCTGCTCTGCTCCTTTGCCACTTCTCTGGTGTCACTGCTGTCTCTTGAACCAGGAGGTTCAATGTGCAGGGGTCTCAGAGTGCAAGGGACACTCCACCCCTGACTCTTTCCTCATGCTGGTTGTGAGCTCCTCCCTCCCTGCTTTGGAGATAGCTGGTTTTCTGCCAGGCGGGAAGGTAATCACAGCTAACCCTGTTCACAGCCATGCACAGTGAGCCATGTACTCCAGTCAGGGTCTTCCCCGTCTTCTCTCACTCAGACCATTCGGTGGAAAGTCTTTTGGTGGGACTAAGGCTAACTATGGCTAGAAAAGCCATAAATAATTCACTGCATTGCACCTGGTAATTACTAATAAACTCTGGTCTCTATTGCTTTTGCCTTTTTACTATCTTTTTATGTAAATTAGATCATATAATATTTGTTCTTTTGTGATTGACTTATTTCACCCAGCATAATGTCTTCGAACTCCATCCATATTGTAGCTTACATCAGGGCTTCACTTCTGTTGTTTGGATAGTAGTCTATTGTATGTATATGCCACAGTCTGATTATCCATTCATCTGTTGATAGGCATAAAAGGATCCCTGGTGGTACTGCGAGTTAAGCATTTTTTGCTACCCACAAGGTTTGAGGTTGGAACCTGCCAGTTGCTCCACAAGGAAAAGATGAAATTGCTTCCTTCCGTACAGATTTACAGTCTGCCCTATATTGGATCACCATGGGTTGGAATCAACTTGATGTCTGTGGGTTTGGTCTTTTTGGGTGGATGAGATTTAGGTTATTTCCCCCTTCCACTTATTGTGACTAGTGCTGGAGTGAACATTGGTGTACAAGTCTCCTTTTGAGTCTTTACTTTCAAGTATTTTGGGTTGGATACTTATTAGTCTACCCAGACTAACTTTAGAGAAATAAATCCACAGAAAGTCATGTATAAGAGAGAGTTTTATATAAAGGTTAAGTGTGCTTCAAGAAAACATCCCAACCCAGTGCTGCCCAAGCCCACAAGTCCAACATTAACCCATGAGCCCATATGTCTGTCACCAATCCACAGAATCCTCCTCCATCTCACAAAACACACTGTGATGTCGACTGCAGGGGGAAAGCCGAATCAGTGAATGTGTAAGCATGTCAGCACTGGCAGGGTTCTCCACATGGCTGCTCCAGCACCCAGGGCTACATCGGGGTAGGTCCATGTGGCTTCTCCTCAGGGATGTCTTTCAGGAAGTGAGCCTTGCCAGCTGAAGCAGGGAACTGGCTAAGGCAGCTGCACCCTGGTCTGACCATCAGAAAACAAGAGACCAAAGAACACAAAAGGCGAGGCTCATTGAGCCATTTATCCCTCTGCCCTTCAATTAACCCCACATGTGTTTATCGGCCAGGTTGGCACAATAAACTAACTACCTCAGATACCTAATAGGAATTACTGGAATCTATGTTAGCTCTGTTTTTAGTTTTTTGAGAAAACACAGTGCTGTTTTCCACAGTAGTTTGTGTTCCCACCATCAATTGATGAGGGTTCTGGTTTTCCCATGCCCTCACCATTAGTTAGTTTCTGTTTGTTTATTTGTTTGCTTGTTTGTTTTTGTTTGTGTGATTATTTTTGTCTTAGCCAATCCATTGGGAGTGTATTCACATCTGATTGTGGCTTTGATTTGACTTTTTTTTCTGGTGGCTAATAACAATGACGTCTTTCGATGTGTTTGGTACACATTTAAATGTCCTCGTTGGTAAAATGTCCATGAAGTCCTCTTCTCTGTATTTTCAGATAGACAGAATTATATTTTATGATTGTATTGTGTTATTTCTCTTTTTAGATGTTTTTAATTATGTTTCAAATATTCTTCATTCATATCTGAGTATCCTGGGTTTTCCATTAAGATTTAAGCATGAGACACAAAGAGCTATGTGGGGCAGCTTTGTACTTGTCTGGGATTGCCAATTGCCAGGAGAAGTTTGCTTTGGACAGTTAGTGAGACAGCCAACTAGTTTTCTAAACACTTGTGGAATATTTGACTCTTCAGGGAGATCATTCTACATTTGCCCTTTTGTTGTTGTTCTTGGTAGATGCTATTGGGTCTATTCTGACTGTCGGCGTCTCTGCACCAAAGAATGAAACCTGGCCGGCTCCTCTGAGCCGGGTGTTTGAGCCCCTTGTTGCAGCCACTGTGTCACTCCGTCTCCTTGACAATCTACCTCTTCTTTGCTGACGCTTCAATTTACCAGGGACAGTTCTCTCCTGATAATGTGCCCCAAGAATAGCAGATGAAACCTCGCCATCCTTGCTCTGAGGAGCGTCTGACTGTGCTCCCTCGAGGACATATTGTTTGTTATTTTGGCTGTCCATGGTGCTTTCAGTATTTTTCCACCACCATAATTAAATTGCATCAGTTTTTCTTTCATATTCCTTATCCAGTGTCTAACTTTGACATGCATCTCAGGGGACTGAAAAGGCAGTGGCTTGGGGCAGGTGCACCGTAGTCTTCAAAGTGCCATCTTTGCTCTTCAGTGCTTTAAAGGTGTCTGTGTAGCAGATTTGCCCAATGCAGTACATCCTTTGATTTCTTGACTGCTGCTTCCATCATTGTTGACTGTGGATGGAAGCAAGATGGCAGCCTCGACAACTTGCACCTTTTCGGTTTATCTTGATGATACCTGCTCGTCCAGTTTAAAGGACTTTCATTTTCTTTACATTGAGTTACAAGCCTTGCTCTTCATCAGTAAGTGCTTCAAGTCTCTGTCATTTTCAGCAAGCAAGGCTATGCCATCTGCAGAGTAAAGATTGTTAATCAAACTTCCTCTAATCCTGATGCTGCATCCCTCTTCATACAGTACAGCTTCTCTGACTATTTGCTCTGCATACAGATTGAATAATGGAGTGAAAGGATATAACCCTGTATTCCCTTGTTCTGGTTCATGTGTTGGTGCCACATGAACACAATAAAGTGGTTTTGAATTCTCATTCTCTATGTTATCCATAGTTTATGGTCCACACAATCAAATGTTTTTACACAGTGTACTCTGCTTTCAGCCAAGATCCATCTGATGCTAGCAATAATATATCCATTGTGCCACATCCTCACCTGAATCCAGCTTGAATTTTTAGCAGCAACTCCCCTCTCCCCCCGGCCCCTGGGGGTCAATGTATTACTGCAATCTTTATTGAATTATCTTAAGCAAAGTTTTGCTTGCATGTGATATTAATGATCTAGTTTGATAATTTTCCCTAGAGAACAGCTAATTGGCTGGTGAGAGTTTTGCTTAAGGGGTGATAAGGAGTATGGAGGGCTCACCATTCTGGAAGACAGATGTTTGAATCAGACTCTTCCGGTGGTGCCCAGATCGAGCCCTCTGTCCTACTTGTGTCTTCCAAGCCCAGGGACTGAGCTGGGCTCTTGAGGGACAGACCTGCTCTTACTTGACCGCATCCAACTCCTCCTCCCCAACACCTGTATGCGCGTATTCCAGACTGGGGGTTTTCGCCTATTTGTGAAAAATCTCTTTTTTTATGAACTTATACTTGGTAAAACTTGCTTTCTATTAGGTAAATGTAATGAGATGCCCGAGAGAAAGAGGATAACCCTGGATGGTTAGATTGCTCATGTGCAATGGGAATGGGATTCTTGTCTAAGTTCTGCAAGTGTAAACATTTCATTCCAAGAACTTTTGTTGTGTGCTCAAGGTACGTTGCACTCAGTCCAGACTAATAATAACAGAATTGTAAAATTAATATCCAGGAACAATAGCAAAAATGTTACTGGGTGATATGATGTGCCACTGTACGTATTTTAAGAACGTTGTATTTCTAAAACGTGTTAACTTCCTCATCAAAATGAAGGGAGCCCTGGTGCCTAGTGTGTGTCTGCTAACCGGGTTCAGCAGTGGGAATCTGTCAGAGAGATAGCCGCTGGCGGGGGAGTAAACTGCTCTGCTGCATGTTCACTTAGGGTCTCGGAAAGCCACACGAGCCGTTTCTGTCTGGTAGGAACACTGTGTCAGAATTGACTCAATATCAGTGGTTCATCAAATTAAATGGGGATTGTTGTGATTATTCCCATCTGTTAGAGGAGGAAACTCAGGCACAGGAGCCACACCGCTGTCCATGGTAAAGCCATAATTTGAATGTAGGTGTCCTAAATCCGTAATCGACACAGTTAGCCACTGATGCCAGCTCCTCGCCTAAGTTCCCATATGACTGAGTGTGTTCATGCTATGCTTCTCCCCCAACCGGCCTTTTTCTGTCACAGCCCTGAACCACCAAGTCGCTGATCCTTGCTGTAGTCTCAAGAGGAGAGGTGGTGGTGGGCAAAACCCTCTAGTTTTATTAGTTATTCATTATATTAAGAGTTTCTTGGAATTCTGAGGGCTGAGCTCTGGTGGTGTGGTGGTTACACGTTGGGCTGCGATCCTCATGGTGGGCAGTTGGAGACCACCAGCAGCTCCTCGGGAGAACGACTGGGCTTTCTACTCCCGTGAACAGTCGCAGTCCCAGACACCCACCAGGGGTCGCTGTGAGTCAGTGTTAACTTGATGACAGTGAGTTTGGTTTTTGAGTTTTGGGAATTCTGATGACCCTTTTTCAAGTTATTTTTTTAACTTTAACAAACATTTATATGTACCTTTTTAATGGCAGCTCAAAATTCACTCCCATGGAGTCAGTGCCGACTCACAGGGACCCTATTATACTTTTCTGAATACATTATAACTCAATCAGGGTAATCCACGATATAGATATTATCTCCATTTTGTGGATGAAAAATTTCTTATACAAAGAGATTATGTACCTTATGCAATATTATGGGTAGTGTAAATGATAGAACAGTTGAACCCAAGCGAAACTTATTAAATCAGAGTTTCATTGTTTGTCTATTTATGCATTTTTCTTCCATTGCTCTTCTAATTTTCTCAGAAGTTTTTGCTTAATTTTTAACCCAATTAAAGTCTGCAATGATGAGATTTCAGCTGACTGGGATATTTCCAGCAACGTCTTTTCTATTATCAAATCATTCAGCCTAACTCCCTGCACGGTCAGTCCTGTCCACCCGTGCCCTGGGGCCCAGTGAGTTAGCACTGGGCTGCGAACTGACACGCTGGCAATGGGAACCCACCTAGTGGCTCTGTGAGAGAAAGACCCGCCCATCTGCTTTGGTAAGGATACAGCCTAGGGAACTTCGGTCACCCGTGGTGGACCACAGACAGCAGCTCGCAACAGCAAGGACAAGGAGAGGACTGTTGTAACGTGACGTTAATGAGGCTGAGGCGCAGAAAGCTATTCTGCAGACTTGGATAAACAGCAGAGGTATAAATGAATCTTGGGTTAGTTTCCTGAAACATGCGTACATGGATATATTTAGTCATTTTCTCCCCTCTCTCAGAAATTATGCACAAAGACAGAAAAGCTGTGCTTTAGGTGCCAACCTCTGTGGCTCTAACCCACTCAAAAAATAGCTGCAGTCCTTCCTTTGACCCACTCTGAAATAGTTTGCCAAATATCAATTGTACGGAATGCTTTAATAGCTGCAATATATGTAGCTCAACCTTGAGTTTGCTTACTGGGTATGATGACTCCTTTTTACAGATTTGCTATGGAATCATTTATGGAATGGGCGCTAAATCACTGGGAGAGCAGATGGGCATTAAGGAAAATGAGGCTGCTTGTTATATTGACTCCTTCAAGTCCAGATACACAGGTAACGAAACATCGAGTACTTGTTACCTTCGGGATACCTTTGCAGCCAACTTTCCACACAACAACAATCCTACATTTTTAAAATAGATTTTTCTATGCAAAATTTTATTATTCAAAAATTTTCATCAAGCATTGTTAAATAAAAAGAACATTGACCTTACACATTGTGATTATTTACTAAAGTGGGATCTTATCATAAAAGCAGAGGTAGAAATGGAACATCAAAATGTAGTCATTGTATATACTACTGTGTTGCTGTGAGCCTCTCGGTAAAATCAGTTATTCTCCTGGATTAACCAACTTTCGTTTGAAAATGGTAACCATTGATCTCCACTAGGAACTCTTAAGAGAATACTTGCTCTTATAGAGCAATTTGAGTATCAGTGATACATAATTACATACAATAAAGTCACTCTATGTGAATATTTTTATGAATTTTGACAGATGTATTCAGTCATATAATCTACAACATAATCTAGATACAGAAAACTTCATCACCTTAAAACGTTCTTTCGTGCTCGTTTTAGTTGGTCCTTTCCTAAATCCCCACTGGCACTGGAGCAAAAAACACAGAGTGCACATTTGAGAGGAAGAAGAAACCTGTTTCTATTAATATGTGACCTGATCTTATGCGTAGGAAATCATATGGATTCTGCCAAAACAAATACTAGAACAATTAGTAACATTTGTAAGATTCTGCTAAATAATTTGTCTTTTTATAGTCTAACAACAGAAAATTAATGAATGAAATAAAAAAATATGGTATATTCCATTCATAATATAATAAAAAATCTAACATAGGGTAATTTAGCAGAGTATGTTTAAGGCTTATATATTGAAATCTCAAAGCAATCCTGAGAGAGAGATTAAAGAATACCTGAATAAATGTGAGGTATACTAAACAAAACTACAACTCGCTGCCCGTGAGCCGATGCCTCACTGCCCTGTGAGTTTCTGAGACTGACTGTGGACAGGAGTAACAAAAGCCTTGTCTTCTTCCCAAGGCGCAGCTTGTGGTTTTGAACTGCTGACCTTGTGGACAATAGCCACCGAGTAACCACTGTGTACCACCAGGGCTCCCTCCAGACACAATATTGTCATAATGACATTTCTCTCTAAGTTGTTCCTTAGATTCAGGGGTATTCCAATCAAAATTTGATGAGGCTGTGTGTAGAATTGACAAGTTAACCCTAAAATTTACGTACAGATTCTAAGCAGCTAGAATAGACAAAATAATTTTGGAGGAAAAAGTATTAAGGACTTACACTCCTTGATTTCGAGACTTATTAAAAACTCTCACAGGACCCCCTGTGCTATATGCTTGAAGAATTGTCATGATGGAAAAAAATCTCCAGTGTAAATTTCCTGCCTTTTTCTCAACAGTGCAGTTTTCTTAAAACTTTTTCCTAATAAGTGTATATAATAATCTTGTCTCCATCAAAAAAGTCTATCAAGATAGATTTGGATCCCAAATAACCACTCTGACCTTCTCAGTTTATTTCTGTACCTTCAGTTGAACTAGTCCAGCAGTTCCACTCCAAGCTACTGTTTTGATTGGACTTTTTTTTTTAAGGCACTCTAATGAGACTAAGACAAGCACATTACTGAGAGAGCTTGTCTGCTTGTTTTTCAGGTGTAGTACTAACTTGTGGAAGTGTCTGGGTCTTCTGGATTATCCTTGGGAATGAGGATAGTGTTTCTAGTTTGAAAATCAGTGAGAGTTGTCTGAATGGGCCTTTCCTTTTTTTCTTCATATATTTAATGACAATATCACACTGCTTCCCAAATTTTTCTTTTAACTTTAGTAAAGCAATTGGCATTTGGGTCCATGTTTTCTCTTTTTTTAGTTTTAGTTTTACCATTTTATTGACATATAATTCTTGTAACCGTATAATACAATGCTTTAAATATATTTTTTAAACTTGTACAATCATCGCCCCAATCAATTTTAGATTACTTTCTTCATTCTTATATTCATTATTCTCCTCTACTCCCCTTTCATAACCTTAAGGATCTATTAATGTAGCTGTATAGATTTACCTATCTTGGATTTCATATTAAGACAATCTTACCAAAAATCCCCAACAACAAAATAAAACAGAAAAACCTCAATCCAAAAAACAGAAAATAATATAAAATAGAAGAAGTTACAAGTGGGTCAAAAAGGAAGACAGATGATACAATGTTAAATTTTAACATATTTCCAATTCGCTCTATCTGAGGACAAGACTACTCATCTCTCTGGTCTGAAATAGTTCAATGGAGATTTAATCCACGTGGGGACTGCAAATGGATTTTGGGCTTTTACTGTCATCCATAGCTCAGAATTGAAGTTCTAATGCAATTCCCTTCTCTGGTCTTGGGTTTTATTATTTACAATCCTTGTATTTCACAGGGTGGTGTGCTTCTTCCATGCAGACTGTGCTGATACCTCCCTTAGTGGTTACTTGTTTGATGATAAACCTTTCAGACCCCAGACACGATTTTTTTCTGATAGCCAGGAACCACCTTTTTTCTTCATCACAATTTTCTATAGCTGGGTCCATATTTTCAAAAATCTAAAGTCTCTGATTTAGTTTATAAAAAACTTCAGCTAATCCTTTCACTGTAAAATTACTAATGATAAGATATAAATATACACACAACAAAAATCTTAAGTGCATTTTGTCATAATGTGAATCTGTTGTAAACCAGGATCTAAAGGGAATTCAGTACCAATACTAACTATAATGATGTTCTTGAAAATGTTTTAAAAAGAAGGCAAAAGCAAATAAATGCAGGATTGTTGAGTTTTTCATGAAATTCAAGAACATAAAAACTATTATATAGTGTAGGAAAGTATACTAGGGCTTCTCCATGGCTAGCCTGATAATGGGGTCTGACTAAAGGGGCAGCAGGGAACTTTTGTGAGGCGTGGCAGTGTTTCATATCTTAGAGAGTCAGAGGCGTATCCATCTGTTCAAATGCATCACATTGTTCACGGCTACTATAGACTCTTCATTGTGTGTATTGTTATATGTCACTTACAAAAAAGTCATGCTGGGCAGTCTTTGAATATTTGGTATCTTCAGTAGGAGTCAGGTAAGAGAATTTGTAGAGGTGCAATCTCTTAAATCTCATCTGATTGTTCTTCAGCCAACATGATCAGATAATCCTTAAAGGGTAAAAAGATGAAGTCTTGGTACTTTCTGAAATCCTGTGCTAGTGGCCAGAC
>NW_022107407.1:17691460-17696804 GCF_000313985.2 Echinops telfairi | reverse complement strand
TGCTAGCCACGCACCCAACAGACTGCCTTATTAAGTGAGGGGCCCCAACTGGCAGACATAAGTGTTTGTGAGTGTGAGAAAGCAGTGAACATATATGAATGAAGGTGGATCAACACAGATACCGCAGCTGATTGTGTTCTAGAGTATAAACTATAACGACTGTTTCCAGGACACCTGGATTGCTTGAGCTCGGAGATAGGAATGACAGTGGAGAGACTGGCCCACCTCAGCAGTGGATTCCTCATGGAGATCCATAAGACATAACAATGAACCTGGATTGAAAAAAAAGAAAGATGAATACTAGCCTAAGGAATATGAATGTGCTTGAATAATGCACATTGTCTTTTTTAATTTTAAGAAGTGAGGTCAGTATGTTATACCTCACACATTAGTTTCATGGTGATCCTGTTTAGATCATAACATAGGTGATAATAAGGAAACATTGGAATGCTTTAAACCGAGGAATGATAAAATCAGAGGATAACTGAGGATTAATACAACCAAAGAAAATAAACCAATGAAAAATAGTTTGAAATGACCCTAAGATCCTGGAATCAAAACAAAACTGTTTTAGTACCTACTTTGTAATGTTGTTTCATTGTTTTTTGCTTTCCTTTTATAAAATTTATTTTTAAAGATAGGGTTCTAGTTTGTCATTTCTAAATTCCTTTTTGTAATTGACTTTCTGAGTCAACCAAAAAAATGAACAACGTTTTGTGAGTATCATGAGGGTGGGTGTTATATTAAAGTAATAATGATGGGGTTTTGGTATATTGAACTACATTGAACATATGAATCAGATTAAGGGTGGACTTTGTTGTAATTAAATGTGTCTGTATTTTCTTTATAGGGATTAATAATTTCATGAAAGAGACAGTGAAGGATTGTAGAAGAGATGGGTTTGTCCGGACCATTTTGGGAAGGCATAGATATTTGCCAGGAATCAACGATAACAATCCCTACCATAAAGCTCATGTATGTTGAAATTTCTCTGGATTTTTAACTGAACATTTTAGTGGCATGTCCTTTTGCAGGAAAATCACGCCCAGTGAATGGCCCTTTCGGGGACCATTAGTTTATGAATTGGATCTTCTGTTTGTACCTGGCCAACCAGTGATGACACATGCAGTGTTGCAGAGCACAGCTCTGGGGAGATTAATGTATAGTGGATGTCACAAGGGACTTTGAAACTTGTTCTTCATTGTAGAGTAGCTAAAGCAAATGGGAAAAATGGATAAAGTCAAAGAACTGAATAGAAAATTTCAAAGGGCAATTTGAGAAGAAAAAGCCAAATATTATAAGGAAATACACAAAGAACTAGAATTAGAAAACCAAAAGAGGAGCACACACTCAACAGATCTGAAATGGAGTGAACTCACTTAAAAAACCAAGCCTTGAATTGCAACCTTGAGAGATTCTATGTGCAAGCTATTGAATGATGCAGGAAGCATCAAAAGAAGATGGGAAGAACACATAGACTCACTTTACCAAATAAAACTAGTCGACATTCCACATTTCATGAGGTAGCACATGAGCAAAAACCAGTGGTGCTCAAGAAAAAAACTTCATGCTGAACTGAAGCATTCACAAAAACAAGGATCCATGAATTGATGATATTCCAATGGAAATGTTTTAACAAGGTGATGAAGCACTGGAAGCACTTACTCATCTCTGCCAGAAAATCTGGATAACAGCTACTTGGCCAACTGACTGGCAGAGATGCATATTTGTGCCCATTCCAAAGAAATGCTAAACCAATAGAAGAATATCACTGAGATCATATGCAAGTAAAATTTTGCTTAAGATAATCCAACAACGACTGTAGCAGTACATTAACAGAGAGCTGCTAGAGGGTCAAGCTGGATTCAGGAAAGGAAGTGGAACAAGGGATATCATTGCTGATGTCAGATGGATCTTAGCTGTAAGCAGAGTATACCAAAAATATGACTTATGTTTCATTGACTATGCCAAGGCATTCTATTTTGTGGATCATAACAAACTATGGATAACTTTGAGAAGAATAGGAATTCTAGAACACTTCATTGTGCTCCTGCAGAACTTGTATATGGATCAAGAAACAGTTGTGAGAACAGGACAAGGGCATACTGCATGGTTTAAAGTTAGGAAAGGGTTATACCCTTCCATCATACATGGCCAATCTGTATGCTGAGCAAATCATCCAAAAAAGGTGGATTAGATGAAGACAAGAGTGGCATTTGGAGCAAGGCTTATTAACAACCTATGATATGCAAATGAAGCGACCTTGCTCGCTGAAAATGAGGAAGACTTAAAGCACTTGCTGATGGAGATCAAAGATTGCACTCTTGGGTATGAATTACAACTCAATGTGAAGAAGACCAGATCCCACCCCACCAAACCAATAGGTAACATCATGATAAATGGAGAGGAGGTTGAAGTTGTCAAGGATTTTGTCTTGCTTGGATCCACAATCAATGCTCGTGGAAGCAGCTGTCAAGGGATCAAAAGACCAGTTGCATTAGGTAAATCTGCTGCACAAGCGCCCTTTAGAGTATTGAAAAGCAAGGATGTTACCTTGAGGATAGGTGTGCCTGATCCAAGTCATGGTGTTTTCCATTGCATCATATGCATGTGAAAGTTGGACATTGAATAAGAAGTAATAATTGATGCATTTCGATTGTGGTGCTAGAGAAGAATGTTGAAAGGACTATGGACTGCCTAAGGACACACAAATCTGTTTTGGAAGAGGTATAGCCAGAGCGCTCTTTAGAGTCAAGGATGGCAAGATGCCATCTTACACACTTTGGATGTATTGTCAGGAGAGACCAGTCTCTGGGGAAGGACATCATGCTTGGTAAAGTAGAGGGCCAGCAAAAGAGAGGCAGGTCCTCGAGATGGATTGACCCATTGGCTGCAACAGTGGGCTCAGGCAAGGAACAATTGTGAGGCTGGCACGGGACTCTGCAGCGTTTCTTCTGTTGTGCATAGAGTCCCTGTGGATCGGAACCAACTTGATGACACCTAACCATAATGTAAACATGGGTTTGTTTATTTAATTAAACTACCCCCCCTTTTACTTATTTTGTTGATGTTGAGTATATACACAAGAATGTTCTCATTTAATACTCAGGGGTCCAAGATCAAGATTTTAACTACCAGTTGACGATGAGCCCCATCAGCTGAGGAAAAGCTCTGAGGTGTAATAGAGCGCTCCAAGTACACTGCAGCCAAATTCTATGCAGTAGCAAGAGACCGTGGGTTTCAGGGTGGTGCTTGGAACATTCCAGTTCCTATTACAAAACATGATATTTCACTTTTATCTTATTAGGATTACTGTAGATACTCGAGTGTAAGCCGACCCAAATATCAGCCGAGGCACCTAATTTTACCACAAAAGCTGCATTAAAAATGTGCTGAAAAACTCGGCTTGTACTCGAGTATATACGGTAATAGTAGTCACACGAAGTGGGTACCTCCAAAAAACTGGAATTGTGCTGGGCAGAGTGGAGCTTTCACACTGTGCATTTTTTACACTAGGTGAGCATCGAGCAACTCACTCTGAGTTAGTGCACCCAGTGGCGTCACCTGGGAAGGTTCTCTCTGGTCACAGTGCATTTTTTTGTAAAAGCAGTCTTCGTTTTTTGTGATGGCCTATTTTAAGAGAACTGTGTGTGACTGTGAAATTTTGTTTCCTGCTCGGGAAAAATGCTGCTGAAACTGTTGTGATGTTGAACAGAGTTTACAAGGACAGAGCTATGGGAAAAATTCAAATGTACAAGTGGCTTTCTCGTTTCAAAAAATGTGAAATGCCGATTGATGACAAACCTCATTCTGGCTGGCTGTCAACCTCACAAATGGATGAAAATATCAGCTTGTAGTGCATTTGGAGATTGTTCCTCCAGGTCAGGCTATTAACCAAGCTTTCTATTTAGAGGTTCTGAAACGATTGCATAGAGTGTGCGATAAAAAGACTTGATAATGTGGGCGACGAGGGACTGGTTTTGCCCCACAATAGTGCACCTGCTCACACAACCATGTCAGTGTGTCAGTTTTTGGCAAAAACCAGCATGCCTCTTTTGCCCCACACACCTTACTCACCTGAATTTGCCCTGTGAAGCTTCTATTTGTTTCTGTGAATGCAGAGGAATATGAAAGGCAGTGATTTGATGATGTAGAAGAGGGGAAGGAAAAAAACCAAGGGAGGTACTGTCAGCCATCCAAGCAGATGAGTTTGAAAAATGTTTCCAAGAATGGAATTTCTGATTTGACAAATGTATTAAGTGTAATGGAGAGTCCTTTGAAGGTGATGATTGTTTTGTAAAACAAATTTTAAATAAACATAGCTTTGAAATTTTCTAGGTTTTTTTTTTTGTAACAACCCCCCCCCCCTCATATTTTGAGGAATGGCTCTTTATTATTAAAACATCTACGACCTGTTTTAGATGCTGATAGCATAATTTCAAGCTTCTAAAGACATTCTAAGTGCATTGTAGTTTTTGGCTCCTGCCTGAGCATTAAAGATTTCTAAACTGGAGTAATTTGACCTTCTTATACCTAGATGACCCACGTGTGTGTAGCATCTCATCTATTATGGTTTTTATTATTAGGATGCAACCTAATCTTGGAAGTCGTAAGGTACATTTCAGTCCAGATCTGTGTTCTGACCACAGATGTAACCTCTGCTCTGGGGACCATAGGAGCAAGTGTGGTACCTCACTGGTGTCTCTCATGAATTGTTTTTCACAGGCAGAGCGCCAGGCTATCAACACAACAGTCCAAGGATCAGCAGCAGACATTGTTAAAATCGCCACAGTTAACATTCAGAAGCAATTGGAGACCTTCCACTCAACCTTCAAATCCCACGGACACCGGGAAGGCATGCTTCAAAGTGATAGAAGAGGTTTGTTCAAAGATGAGGCCTCATTTTAACAGTGAAAATAATTATATCAGAAAATAAAAGTATTTTATATTTTATTTCTCTAACCTAGCAGTTCTAAAAGTTTTGGTCTAGTGATGTGTTTACACTCTGTACAATGATTAGGGATCCTAAAGAGCCCCAGTGGAGAAACCCAAATGAAGACAGCATGATGGTGGGACAAGAGGAAAGTCAAAGGAAATAGAGGAAAGAGCCAAGAAGCAGAGGGCATTTATAGAGGTCTAAATAAAGGCATGTACATATGTAAATATATTTATATATGAGGAAGGGGAAATAGATCTAGGTGCATATATTTATAGGTTTAGTATTAAGGTAGCAGATGGACATTGGGCCTCCACTCAAGTACTCCCTCAATGCAAGAATACTTTTATTTTATTACATTGGCATTCTATGATGCTCACCTTCCCGACACAATTGCTGAAGACAAAG
>NW_022107407.1:17678340-17690773 GCF_000313985.2 Echinops telfairi | reverse complement strand
AAGATTTGACAAAATAAAAATTTGTAAATTATCAAGGGTTCATGAGGGAGGGGGAAGTGGAGAGAGAGGGGGGAAAATGAGCTGATGCCAGGAGCTTGGGTGGGAGAGCAAATGTCTTGAGAATGACAGACAGGGAAAGATATGACAAAATAATTTGTAAATTATCAAGGGTTCATGAGGGAGGGGTAAGTGGGGAGGGAGGGGAAAAATGAGCTGATGCCGGGAGCTTAAGTGGAGAGCAAATCTTTTGAGAATGATGAGGGCAATGAATGTACAAATATGCTTTACACAATTGATGTATGTACGGATTGTGTTAAGAGTTGTATGAGCCACTAATAAAACGATTAAAAAAAAAACCCAAAAGGGCCCCAGTGGGTCCTGGAGGAGCGCTGCATGTAGAACTGCTTGCTCTATGGGGGTTCCCTGAGTCGTAATGGACGTGATGGCAATGAATTTCTTTTTAAGAGCAACTGTTTCTGTGAGTTATTTACCATACGCACTATATTAGAAGTAGAAACCAAGAAAACTTACAACTATTTATTGACATGTTAAAATAAAATTAACTCCTTATATAGTAACTTAAATAACACATTTTAATGACACTATTTCCTTTTCCCGGGTTTGAAACCTCATGATATGGGGTTTTTAGTGCTAAATCTAGGAGAGTTGACAAACTCTCGTGCACTTATAAGAGAATTAGAGTGAAGCAGGGAAATCACCTCTCAGGCCCCCAGGATCCTCTGAGTTGTGGGGTCATGAAGAAATGGGGTCAGACAGGTTGTGTTTTGTTTTCATCACGCACAGTGTTCTCAGAAGTTGAGGCATAGTCTCCTGGTTGACCTTGCCACCCACGTTTCTTGGCCTATATTGCTGTTTGTTTTCTTTTTTTCAAAATGCCATTTCCATGTTCTTTCCATACTGCTTGGATGTATCACTTCTTATTGTAACATGTACACAGAAATCTCGTTTCTTCCCTGTGTGCCAAATCTCCATACTTCCTCTTTAAATTCTGTTTTGCCACCACCGAGATTGTTAAACCTGCCAGGGGGACTGCATGAAGGTGAGCTTGTACCATACAAGCAAGGCACAGGGGGTTCAAGACCTTATAGGTCAGAAGCTAGGTCACCAAAGGGGTCAAGAGGTCAACGATGTGATCATCAGGGGTCGGGAAAGCTAGTGCATCCAGGCAGTCAGGGAGGTGGGCTAGGTGGGACCCAATGGGGCAGGTTTCAGCCAGACAGGTAAAGAGGTGTATAGGCTTCTAGACCTGTCTGACCCTATCTTGTCCTGACCTCATCTGTCTTTGTTCTCGTGTGAGCGCCACCTCTGAACAAACTTGGCTTCTTCACACGGTGCTGTGCAAAAGCCTTCTCCCTGAGGGAATTCCAGACCCTGAGGGAGACGGAGATGGTACCAGAGCTGGGTCTGAAGGATAAGCAGGCAAGCTGGATGGCAGGGAGGAAGAACTAGTACAGGGGCACACAAGAAGACATTTGTATTGAACTTTATCTGTGTTATCAGTGGCTCTTAATCTGTCGAGTAGGCCCAGCTAATTAGGAAATGATCATCAAGTACATTGCAGTGGTTCTGTGGAGAATCTACTGAAAGGTATGGATTATCGCCACAGAAATCATACACACATAGACTCTTGCTTTGGGCCCTCACTTTAGAATTGCTTGGTGAAGGACCAGTCCTGCCAAAGTGATACTTCCGGCCATAAAAGGACACCAGCAAGTGCCCCCCTTATCAAATATGCCTAATGACAATACAAATACTTCTTGGACCAGGAAGCAGGCTCTGCATTGCTCTGGGGCTATTACTCAGAGACTGAGAAAGAGGAGGTAAAATGGTGGTTAAGATGGCAAGATGCATTTCAGAAGAAAGCTAGGCTGGAGTTGGCGATAGAACTCTTTGTTCTCCATGTGCCGCCTCCATTCTGGGAGGAACTGATGGCGGTTCGCACTTCCCTCAGGCGTGGGCTGGGCATCAGCCACTAGGTGGTTAATGTGCGGTTAGTCTTAAATGGGTTAACCTCTTTGTTGGCATTTCCTAGAGTTTCCCCGAATCTCTGAGAATGTCTCCTACGAAAGAGGCACATGCTGAGCGTTTTGCTTCTTGTCCGTGGGCAGGGCTGTTACCAAAGAGAAGACTGCAAGGGATGTTCTGCCCGATCCGCGGAGGCTTCTTCATCCTTCAGCTCCACGATGAACTCTTATACGAAGTGGCAGAAGAGGATGTGGTTCAGGTATGTTTCCAGTGTGTGTCCATTCCACAGGAAGCTAAGATGGTGTAAGGCAGGCAGGCAGGCAACTTTCTGTCCTATGTCGGAAACCTCCTAGACCCTACCCCAGCTCCAGGATGGCTCAATGAATGTTGAATCTTGACAGCTAAGAGGAGCTACAAGTGCTTACTCCCTTGCTCATTCTGAAAGTAAAGGAATTCCTGGTGCCAGAGATGCTTTTGTCTGGGAGAAGTGAAATGGGAATTTGGACCCTTGACCTAAGAGTTTCAATGCTCCAAGCATTCGAGCTAAAACAGGAGGCAACTCCTGCCCATTGACAGAGACCAGAGTGGGGGATGCCTGGCTCTTTTCAGATTTTATGCCCCAGTCTGACTGACCCCTTTCTCAGGTGGGTGGGTTGGGGAGCATCCCCTTGGGTTGGACCGTTTGTTAACCTGATGCATGTTATTCTGTAGGTAGCTCAGATTGTCAAGACTGAAATGGAAAATGCTGTAAAACTTTCTGTGCAGCTGAGGGTGAAGGTGAAAATAGGTGCCAGCTGGGGGGAGCTGAAGGACTTCGATGTATGATGGCGCCCGGAGTCGGTCTGCACAGGGAAGCCGCAAGATCCCGTCCCGCGTGAAGAATCGAGTTTGCCCTGTCGTGTACTTTGTGAAAACTGAAACCATCAAGTCTGGATAGATTTGGGTTATGAATTTAAAAGGGAGGCTTTCAAAATGAATCTGAGGGTTCACTTTTGGTAGTGTAAAAAACCATTAGCACAACTATTTTTTTAAGTGTCAAAATAAGCAAGGTTATTGATTGTACTCACTCTGAAAGAGCATTTATGAAATTACCTTTTCCTGTTTACTGGGGCTTTAAGCCAGTTCAGAAAACAAGCTTGAAATATGCACTTAGCACTTTGGGTCTTTGTCCGGGTTGAGCGTGAAGAAAGCAGAGCTGCTGCCCGGCATCTCTGGCCCATCTCCCACGTCACCAGGCCCCCAGGCCCTGAGCTCTAGGGCCGCGGGAGCTCTGGGCAGCAAGGACGCAGGCCTTTGGTGATTTTTCTCTGAGCGTCTGCTGGAGTAGTAGGTTAAAACCGTGTCAGAAAATGTATTATGCATTCTGTGAATGGTAAGGTTTGATGTGGATTGTGTCTCAGAGTGAATGTTGTTTCTTTTTACCTTTCTGTCCATCGGTCCTACTGTGAAAGCATTTGGGACACTTACATAGTATAAAATACACTAGACCTCTTCAAGAGGCAGCTGTTTCTTTCAGAACAGATGTTTTCATTGTAATTTAATAAAAATGCAGCCAGAAAGGGTACCCCTTGTCAGTCCTTCACACACCTCTCTCTGTCTCTCTCTTGTGTTCGTGGCATGAAGAGAGTAACCAGGATGAGAAGACTGTACTTTGTAAACCCACTCAAAGTGGAGAATTGACCTTTCTGCTATTGAAATAAAATGAATTTCTGAGAAGCTTTACTTCACCAGTTCAGTTTTTTCTTTAATTATATCAGGTCTAAGACGACCAGAAACCACCGCCTCTTATTTGTCAGCTTGTACAGGGATGTCTGAGCATATTGAAAGTGCACATTCAGAATCAGTTTTCAGAAGAACACTTAAGGGTTTTTCATCAGAGTAAAGAAGAGACTTGCTTTCTAAATAAAGTATAATACCACATCAGTAGTTGAATATTATTACACAGGGCTCTCAGTAGCTATAGTAGTATTTTATTATTTTATTTCTTATTTTTTGTTGCTGGGCAGAAGATGACAGAGGGAAGAGGAAAGTTCTATCATCATTTCTGGGGGTTTTACCATATTTTTACCTTTATCATGCCTCTCAGAAAAACTAGTGTAGTGCTGTCAGTATTCTAGGAGTTTGAGAACTCACACAAGCGGAAGCTCAACATAGCTATCTAGGAGGGTTCTAGAGTGGAGGGGCAGAGAAAAAGATGGATCGACACAGTGGCTGCAACACTGGGCTCCGGCACAGGAACAGTTGTTAGGATGGCGCAAGACCGTGCAGTGTTTTGTTTTGTGCACAGCGTCTTTATGGGCTGGGACCAACTTGATGGCACCTAACAAGAACAACAAATATTTACAGACTTGGAAACTCAAGAGATAGTTCTACTCTGGACAGGGTCGCTGTGAATCAGAATCTACTTGGCGGCACTTGGTTTGGGTTTTCAGATTTTATCCATGTCCTGTTGGGCATAAAATAGATTTCTTCCAAGATAGGTTTGTTTGTTCTAGGAGTCTATTTTAAATTCATTGTTCTCCATTAGCACCATAATTTAAAGTCATCAGTTCTTCATTCTTGTCTGTCTTGGAAGAAAAGCTAGAATGCTCCTTATAAGGGAGGGTGATGAGACGTTGTCTCACTTATTTTGGATATGTTAACAGAAGGGAACAATCCCTGCCAAAGAATGAAAGTATAGGCTAGGCAGGAGGAGGACCAAGCGTGTTCTGAGCCATCTCAGCTCCTGTGTGGCAGCATGGAAGCACTTGGTGATGAAAGTCAAAGACTGCAGCCTACAGAATGGATTACAACTCAATGTCAAGAAAACAAAAATTCACACAACTTGACCAATAAACAACATCATGATAAATAAAGGATTGAGGTTATTAGATTTTCATGTTATTTGGATCCACAATAAACAATCATGGAAGCAGAAGTTAGGACAGTTACAGAGGTTTAAATACAGATATATATATATATATATACACATACATACAATGACGGGAATAGAGCTATGTACATATGTAAAGTATTACAGCAGCAGATGGACATTGGGCCTCCACTCAAGTACTCCCTCAACGCAAGAACAATTTTTTCTGCTAACATGGCACTCTGTGATGTTCACCCTCCCTGACACGTTCGCTGAAGACAAAATGGGTGCATAAGCAAATGTGGCGAAGAAAGCTAATGGTGCCCAACTATCAAAAAATACAGCGTCTTGGGTCTTAAAGGCTTGAAGATAAACAAGCAGTCATCTAGCTGAGAATCAAGCATGGAAGAAGCACACCAGCCTGTATGACCACGAGGTGTCGATAGGATCAGGTATCAGGCATCAAAGACCCCAAATAAAAAAAATCATATCGTGAATGAGGGGGAGTGTAGAATGAAGATCCAAAGCCCATGAGTAGTCAGTTGAACACCCCCTGTCAGAATGGCCACAAGGAAGAGAAGAGCCAGTCAGGGTGCAGAATAGCATGGATGAAACATGCTTCCTCGCCCTCCAATACCATGACCCAATTCTATCTTACCAATCTGACTAGACCAGAATATGTGTACTGGTACAGATAGATAAAAGCTCGAAATACAGGGAATCCAGAACAGATAAATCCCTCAGTACCAATAAAGGGAACAGCAATACTAGGAGGGTAAGGATCGGGAGAGGGAGTAAGGGGGAACTGATCACAATGATCAACGTATGGCCCCCATCTCAGGGGTGGACAGCAGAAAAGTGGGTCAAATAATCAAGGGGGCATGGGAGAGGGAGAGAGTGGGAAAAAGAAGCTGATGCCATGGACTCAAGTAGAAAAAATGTTTTGAAAACGACAACATATGTAAAGAGGTGTTTGACAAAATGGATATATGTATGGATTTTGATAGCTGTAAGAGCCCCCAAGAAAAGAAAAACTGAGCAGTGTATCGCTTAGGGAAATCTATTGCACAAGACCTCTTTAAAATGTCAGAGACGTCACTTTGAGGACTAATACCGCGAACCTAGCCCAAGCCATGGTATTTTCAATCATATTCATGTGAAAGCTGGACAATAAAGACCCAAGAAGAATTGATGCATTTGAATTATGGTATTGGTAAAGGATATTGAAACTCGTGGACTGCCAAAAGGACAAACAGATCTCTTTTGAAAGAAGTACAGCCAGGAAGCAAAGATAGGCTAGACTTTGGAAAAGTCATCAGAAGAGACCAGTCCCTGGAGAATGACACTATGCTCAGTAAAAGGTTAACAAAAACAGAGGAAGGCCCGCAAGGAGATGGATACAGTGGCTCAACAATGGACTCTAAGCAAATGTGCAATGTAACGGGACTGAGCATTCCGTTCTGCTGTGCATAGGGGCTCCGTGAGTCGGAACTGATTCAAGAGGCCTAACAAAATCCAGACACTTCCCCTTGCCTGAGGGTAATGTAGATGCTAGGAGTGAAGAGAATACCTGGGGCTTACCGCAGGGCTAAGCAGCAGTGGGGGTGGGGGTGGGAGTCAGGGATGGGCTATGAACTACAGAGGTTGCAGGATGAACAGTTTAGTGGATAGGAGGCAGGGCAAGAGAGAGTTTACGAGGGATACACTGCTGAGGGGAGGCAAGCTACAGCGAGAACCACAGGACCCTGACCTATACAAGAGAGTTCCTCCACTCACCAATGGCCTCACGACACCTGTCAGGGCAAGGTGGGCAAGTGGACAAAGCAGCCGCTGTTACATGAAAGTAAGTAAAAAATAATTGCTACCAAATCATAGAAACCCTTTAAAACAAAATTATCAAAATGTGAAGTTCTTATTTGTCAACCTAGCCCTCATCAATGTCTATATACTTGTGGAGGTGGTGTTTCCACCCCTCTAACCCTTCCCGCCCCAAAATTCTGTGCTCTTTGATTTACACCACATTCACATGGCAGTACGGGCATCATTGAGGGGCTCCAATCATGTTCCTTTTCAATGTTCTTTGAGTTTGGGGAACAAATCTGAAGGGCACCCTCAGAATAGGGTGGGGGGGGGTGGGGGGTGGAGGGGAAGGGGCCAGGAGTAATGTCTCCCAAGGAAATTCTGGAAGGACAGGTATATTGTCACGATGAAAAGTATCATCTTGATGGGAAAAAATGTCCTTAACATGATTTTCCTGTCCATTTTCTCACCAATTCCATTTTCAAGTTCTCTGAAATGTCATCATAAGCTCCTGTGATTGTTCTATCTCCTTTGAGAATATCAGGATTAATCTTTGGAAACCCAAAATGGAGTCGCCATCATCTTCTAAGCGAACCTCCCTCCTGCCTTGAGCTTATCTGGCCTGGCAGATCCCTTTGCAAGCCACTGGTGGAGTGGCTCCATTTTGAAGACCCCCTAATGAGGCCGAGACAAGTGAGCTTGTCTGCAGCCGTCTGATCAGAGAGAGAGAGACGGGTAACGTGGCGGCGTCCTAACAAGGTTTAAGGGAGGCACATGTCACACAAACACGTGGAAACCCAATCGTGTGTGAACTGGAAAAGGCTCTTGTCTTACTCTTGCAGAGGGAATTCTCGTGGACCCTGCGCAGCATATCCAAATGACCTTTGAGAAGAGGACCCCAAAGCAAGGAAAAAGAAGTTATAGAAAAGAAACACGAATTTCCAGAGTTATATTAAAGGTCAGTAATAAAAACTTCCATATTTTGCTGGGTTAATTGTTCACAACTTTAAAGCCAAACTATGCCCTCTTCTGCTTCACATCTGGGAAGCTAAGAGAGCCTGGGCCTCTCTGTAATTGGCAAGAGGTTAAACCATGCAAACTTCTTCCCCACTAGAGAGCTTTTGCCCAGCCCACCCTTTCTCCAAACCAGGCTCTTCCTTCTCTCAAACATTTGGATTAGCTTGTAAGCCACCCTGCTTGCCCCAGAAAGCCTTATTACATGAGAAATAAACCTTTTCTTGTTTTCTTGGTCTGTATCGTAAGTCGCAACATCTGAAGCAAATTTCAGGTGGGGCCCAGCCTACTTCTATAAAGTGCCACATTACACACTATTAGTCTAGGTACTTTAGAAAAACAAATCCACAGAAACTGATGTATAAGAGAGAGTTTTATATAAAGGGTAAGTGCACATCAAGAAAACATCCCAACCCAGTGCTTCCCAAGCCCACAAGTCCAACATCAACCCATTAACCCATATGTCCAACACCAATCCACAAAGTCCTCCATTTCACAAAACACACACAATGATGCCGACTACAGGAGGAAAGCCGAATCAGTGAATGTGTAAGCATCTCACCGCTGGTAGGGGTCTCCACACCCAGCACCCAGGGCTGCATCGGGGTAGGTCCATGTGGCATGTCTTGCAGGAAGTGAGTCTTGCCAGCTGAAGCAGGGAACTGGTAAGGCAGCTGCACCTTGATCTGACCATTACAAAGCAAGAGACCTGAGAACTAGAAAGTTGAGGCTCAGTGAGCCATTTATCTCTCCACCCTTCAGTGACTGACCGTTTGCTATTAGATTGATGACTGCGTCATGGAAATGAAAGTCATTCAAAGGAGTTGAAACTATTTTTGGTAAATTTTGAAACAATTTCAAACTCGAGAGTTTTAACAACAGTACAAAGAATCCTACTTATGTGGAAAACTACGCTCATGTGTTCCCAATCACTCCAACTACGTCATTTATTACAAACGACGCCAATCAAAGGGTACAAGTTGCACCCAGTGCATTTCTCTCTGGTCTCCTAAAGTCTGGAATATCCATCTTTCCTAGACTTTCATGATCTTGACATTTTTGAAGAATACAGGCCTATCATTTTATAGAAAATCTCTCAATTTGGTTTTGTCCAAAGTATTCATTTTTCCCCCTTCTGGTAAACCCAGATGATGCATTTTTGGCAGAGATATCCAAGAAGAAATCAATAAGGACACTCATCAGTCCTATGGCTACGGTGTGGACTTTGATTGGCTTTGATCACTTGATTGCAATGGTGTCTGCTAGCTTGCCCCTGTGTATATCATATTTTTTCTTTATGACTGACATGTATTTTTTCAGAGTTGGAGACATGTCCTGACCCTCCATTCCAAGTCTGCCCTGCTCCAATGTCCACCTTACACAGGCCACCATCACTGCTCCACCCTCCTGTGGCCTGGCCCGCACTGCCCCTGAGGCATCCTTACCCAGAGTGGCCAAGGCCAACCTGTCTGGAAGTGGAAGTGCTCGCAACTGGTGGGCTGAATGGAAAGGAAGGGAGGGAGAACATTCTGAAACAACGGACTGGGCGTTTGGATTTTAAAGAATATATATGCTTGTACTTTTAATTGGGAGGTATTTTGAAGCTTAGGGTTCGTTAGTAGCTTTTAATTTTTTTCCTAGAGAACTAAAACTAGGAGGGAAATTGATGATGGGGGTGGGGATTTTTCCTGAGCAGACTTGGTTCAGAAGAATAAAGATGGTAGCTTAAGGCCAATTCTAGAGATAGATGAACAGAGCAGAGCACATTCTTCCTCGAGGAGTTTCCTAGGTATTGGGTGAGTGAGTGGGTGGGTGGGTGAGTGGGTGAGCATAAACCCATAATAGTGTAATGTGGCTAGGCTAGAGTCCATTGAAAAAGTATGTTAAATTTGTAGGAACATCTTATTTCACCTCAATTTCTCATACAAAAACCTTCACCAAATATATTTTGATCTGTTCTTCACTTAAGATGAGAATCAATCAACATTCAATATAATATCCACCCCAATTTGAAGGAAATTTTGAATGACTTAGTATTCCTAATTAACAAAATCTAGTAAAATTAAAAATACTTGACTGCTAAGCACGAAACAACTCAATCACTAAGCCCTATCTGAATGTCTGTGGTTCAAACCCACCAGTGGCTCCGCAGGAGACAAGACCTGGTGATCTGCTCAAGACTCAAACCCAAAACTCACTGCCATCCAGTCAATGCCGACTCACAGGACAGAGCAGAACTGCCCTGTAACTCTGCATGAGCGCAGAAAGCCTCCTTTTTCTCCGATGGGGCAGGGGTGGTTCCTAGCGGTTGACCTTGTGGATCGCCGTCCACTGAGCCACCAGTTCCTCGCCGGAGGACGACAGCGGGGCAGCACTACTCTGTCCGACGGGTCACTAGCGTCAGAATGGACTGGACCGTTCCCTCAAACAACGGCAGTAAAACCTAAGGATTTGTTAACCTGTGTCTAGGTGCCCCCTCCCCTGTGTTAAAAGTTCAAACAAATAAGCTGCCCTTCGCTCCTCCCTCCCTCTCCCTCCTTTAAAACATGGCGCTGTGAAAAATCCTAGTTGTCAGTGCTGGAGCCAAGTCTTACCTCTGTCCACATTTCATCTCCTCAGCAAACAGCAGCAGTGCATGACATCATGACATAAGAAAGCATCTATGTACAAACATATACAACTTTATTGATATTTCTACAGACTGCAATAATCTTGTTCAATATAGTCACAATTGCTGAATGCAACAGAAAAATAGTAATTTGTTATTTTCTGAAAAGATGCAAAATTTCTGAAGATGAAAGATACATCAATGACTCATCTGTTTCTTATTTTCCTAGAATAAAACATCACATAATGAAGTACTAAAAATCATAAGTTACTAGAGATTTTGATCCTGTGTACAATTCCCCCAAACCACCACTGAGTTTATTTTCTGGCTTCGTGGTTGAGAACGGTGCGCTGTTACAGAAGGGAAGCAGGTGGGAGGCGCTCACTGAGCTGCTTTCTCACTGTCCTACTGCTTCTGCCACGCTGGACTCTCCCTCTTTCACGACACTGGAGGTCAGTCACAGACATTCGTTTTCCCTTTATGCATATGTCCAGTAACTAAGAAAGTAAATTACAGTGACCTTGGAGCCGAGACAACAATCAAATAGGAACAGTTTATTTTCCCTTCTTGCTGAGACAAACTTTAATAAGATACACCTCTCTCAGAACAGGTACCTGGTACCCAGATAGCCTCCAAAAGAAGAGTGAATAATACATTTGGACCTGATTTGGTAAATGCTTGTTTTGAGTGACAACTGTCCAACTATTGAGAATCCCGTTGAGTTTTACATGTTGTGGTATTTATTGAGCTATATCTCATATCTTGTGATATCACAGGTGTAAGACAAACACCTTGATGTTTAAATTGCAACAATGAATGGGCAAGTGACATAGGAGAATAGCACAGTTCTTGAGTTAATATGAGACTGGCAGAAATCTGCACACACATATCTTTGTGAGACACAGAGCAAATATCAACCCCCTCCAAGGCGTTATCTCCTACATCTTGTCTTCCTTGACTCCAGAGAGCCAAGTAGACAATGAGTGCTTTTTAGTTGGCCATAAAAGCAGTGGTTATTAGCCCTGGCTGGACTGAAACCACACTGGGGGCTTAAAAAATACTGATACCTGGTTTCCATAATAAGGCTTATATATATATATATAATTGGGTGTGGGGTGGTTTGTTTAAAGATCCTCAGGTGACTCGTGTACAGATCCTGTTGAGAATCACTCCCCTTGATAAAGGTGCCCTCTGGTGTCTCTGCTCCCTTGCCAGTGCCTCTTCCACGGCTCCCCTCACTCTCGCTCATGCATCACGTGGACAGTTGTTTTTCCTTTCCTGAGTTAGACCTTACCTTCGTTGCATCCCGTCCTTTCAGGATTATGTTCTAAGTAGATATGCAGGTTAAATTTGCTATGCTGATAGCTACGTTCCCTGGCACGGTGTACACACCAGAGCTTCTGTTCAATGGAGGTCCCTGACTGCCTGGCAAGCATTTCTGGCACCTGAGCAGTGTGCCCAGAAATAGCACCTAACCAACTATGTGGTTGCGTCTCCGGGGAGCAAATGTGAAGAAGCTGTGAAGACTGCGGTGTTTCTCCTGACACAAAGAGCAAGGCTGCAACCCCGCTGCCACCGTCCTCCCTCAGCTAGGGTCTTTTCCCCACAAGGGCCGGCTGTGAGCACACAGGCATATACATATATATATATATACACTCCTGGGCTATTGCAGTGAGCCCAAGTCATATATCTATATATATACACTCCTGGGCTATTGCAGTGAGCCCAAGTCAAATATATAGAATCCTCTCCCAGGCCTGCTCAAATGAAAAACTCACGGAATTTATCTTGATCTTTTTCAACCCATCTTCACTCAGTCTTTTATATTTTTTTCCCTCAAAGCCATGGTGATGCCTTAATATAGATAACAGATAGATGGTATCTTCAAAACTGGACCTTTGGATCGCTGAAAGAGGGACTGCAGAAGTACACCTTCCTCAAACCCCCTTAAAAATGTTAGAGATAGGCACCTGAGCTTTGCTGAGAATCACTCAAAGTCTAGGAGATTTGAAATCATGTCTTTTTGACTGAATTACCAGAAAACACCTCAGTTTTGTCACCATCTTTCCAAAGTTGCAGTCAAACACTGATGAGGGTACTAAGTCTGGGGTCAGTGAAGTGTGTGAAGCAAAGTCAGAATCATTGCTCCCGGTAAGCGATGAATCAGCACCACC
>NW_022107407.1:17662192-17678126 GCF_000313985.2 Echinops telfairi | reverse complement strand
CCCTGGTGAGCGGATGGCCATGGCAGGGATTATTGCTCACGTGATTAGAACCAGAAAATCATATTTCTAGCTTCTCATTGATGACTGGAATGCAAGGGCCCGTGTTCTACTGGAACACCACGACGGGCTGTCTCGTAAGGGGTCAAAAGGAGACCAGGCCCACCTCTGGGTGCTGTTCTTTTCAGGCCACATTTCAGGAGAGTTTTGATGAAAACTAGTGCTCAGAGTCAGTGTCTCTCTCACTGCCCAGGTTACGAGGCATATTTTATATTTCATGATTGTGGGGGGGGGTCATTTATATCACAAAGACGAAGAAGAAAGATGCAAACAATACTCATTTTTCAAAGATGATGTTGGGTATGTGTGTGTTGTGTTGTTTATGGGTATATGCTAAGGTCAGTGCAATAGAATGGAAATGTTCAAAGAGAAAAAAACACATCCACATTTGATTTTTGTTATTGCTATCTCTCTGAATTATAAAAATAATTTCGATACATCATGACCTCACTAATTTGGATTCCCTTAATCAGGAGTTTATGGGATGAAGTTACCCTTAGTGTCTATGAAAACAATTCTGAAATACATATATAAACGACTTAAAAGGACCTATTCTTTTCAAGCACGTCTGAAGCAACTGTTTACTTTCAACTGGTGTCCTAATTATAAACATTTGATCTATCCGTTGAAGCCAGAACTTTAAGTACTTTACTGTTTAACACTATGCCATCTTTTTGATAATTTCTCTGTATGCTTTTAAATGCTCTTGTTATTTTTTACTGATTCAGGTAGGCTTTCTCCAAAATTGTATTTTATTGCATATGAACCACACATGTAATTTTGGGTGTAATTGTTGATCTTAAGATACTGTGCATGTATGATGTGTACTTTTTTATACAAGGCATATATTACATATTCACATGTAATCTGTCTCCTAAATGATGCACAACAATATCTCTCAACTGTGCAATTTTGGCAACCTTGGAGACATTTTTGATTGTCACCCTGGGGGCTGCTGCTAGCATCTGGTGGGGAGACCAAGGATGTTGCTAACCATCCTACAACGCACAGTGCCGCTACTGAGAAACCCGGGGTCCAACAGGCTCCAGCAAATCTTAACATGAGGGCTTTCGAGATACTCGCTTGAGTTTGATTCCACTATAGATAGAAGGTCATTATTCCTAAAACCATTTCAGATTCCTCTGTTTCAGCTACAATAAGTGATATTTGTTTAGAAAGTTGGAAAACTGGGCATTTCGAACTGATGTACAATTCAGCAGTTGCTGTTTTCTAAGCCCTAGTTTCAAGTTTCTTTAGTATTTACCACGTGATTTTATGTGTCCTGTCTATAGTCCCAAGTCAGGCTGTTGCCCTGGAGTGGTTCCCGGAAGTCTGGGGAGTCCCTGGAGAGGCCCTTTTAGGAAATGAGGAGACTTCCCTCCCGGCCTCTGAGGCGGCTTCTCCTGGCGGGTGGCCACTCTGCCTCCTTCAATCATCTTGACTCTTCTCAAAACTACAGAAGACATTGTAAAGGACATGCCATGACAATGTTTCCCCATCTAAAGAAAGAAAGCACATGCTATTTTTTTGCTATTAGCAAAAAATAATCTTGAGATTCAGAAAAATGGCGAGTTCTTAAGAAGCATAAATGTAAATCAAGAAATACCGTCGTGATTAACCAAATCCAAGAAGCCCAGACCTTTAATTTTTTTTAAAAGATTTTCACTTGGAAATAAGAACATCTTGCAGGATGGGTCTGGAATAGGTTCACCCACTTGACTTCTGGACTCGCGTTTAATAGGGGCAGTGGGCATCATTGCTTTTATCCTTAATGCTTCCCTGTGAGTCTACTTTGTTTTGCCTCTTCTCTATTGTGTTATGATAGATGTTTTTTTAATCACAATTAAGTACAGACATATTCTTTTATTTCAGTTTTAAAAAATTGAGTTTCTGGAGAGCTTCTAGATATTTGGCATCTGCTGACCTGATTACTATGGGTTTTAGTGGTTGGCCTAAAGAGTGATAAAATAATTGCTGTTTTTCATTACATTTCCTATGTGTTTCTGTTGTCTATATGGATAATTGAGGCCAAGATAGTGAAAAAAACACCACTACATTTTATAAAGATTTTAAATACCAAGTGTTGGACTGAAAAGTATTTTCTAATGAAAGCCCTTGTTAATCAGAAATGCAATCGATCAGAGAATCCTTTCCCAAAAGGAACCCAGGATGTGCAGAATCATCCTAAAGAGAAGGTCACACTGCTAGGAGCACCTCTGGATCGAAGACCCCCACAGGCTCTGAGCAACTGGCAGACAAGGGCGATTTAAGAATGCATCACTTTTGAAATGGAAACTGGGTGCGTGAGATCTCACTTTTTATGAAATAGATTCTCAAAATGAATGGCATTGTTTCCCCAAACCTCTCATCAACTTCCCTTTGGCTACAAGTCCGGTTGAAAAAAACTGCTTTGCGGTGACCCAAACCTGCCTGGGTTATAACTAAGGTGACCAGATTTTAACATTGGTAAAGCGGGACACCATTGATAAACATATCCTGGCGAAAGAGCCACATGGCAGCCGAAAACCATATACCCTAGCTTGTTGTGCATTCTTTGCAAAAATCGGGATTTTTTTTAAAACGCTGCGGGATGCGGGAAAAATTGTTAAAAATCGGGACTGTCCCGCCAAAAGCGGGACGTCTGGTCAACTTAGTTATAACTAAAAATAGCGCTCCATCATAAAGGAGATTAAAATGGAAATAATTGTGTTGGGGGGAATGGTGCATACTGGCAATAGCTGGTTATGACTGAGACCCATGAGCAGTGTAAAATATTACATAGAGAAAAACACATGAGTCAGACTCCTGCCATAAGCATGATCATGTGCTGGTCTTCATGACAGGCGGCAGAGCATCTCTGGCTTTCCTGGTCGGCTTTGGGTTCTTTTTCAGTGGGGGCGGCTGGTCTACTTGAAATGCACTGATCTTCTAATGCAGATTGTTAAATTGTAGGGTGTAGCCCAATATGTAAAAATAGTTTACTGTCAATCTGGTTTTTCTTCCATCAAAACATGCTTTTTTTCCGTTCCTCTTAAGATGTTAATTTATCATGCAAAGATTTTTTTTTTCTTCAGTAAGTGCATTAATGCTTTTTGTCTGTTTGTACAGGATTTTCTTTTAAACCAGGACTCCCCATCGTTCCTAAATGTAAATCCTTAGCAAACAGCATGCCAGGACGGGAGGCAGCGCCACTCCACGAGGAAAAGGCAAACCCTGCCTCGTCTTGCCGTGTTAACCAGGGTTCCAGACTTTGGTTTGGGCCACGTTTGATGAGACTCGCTTGTGATAACTTCAGATGGTCTGTAATGGAACATTTGTAGAAGGAACTGGCTTCTAGCAGTTGAGTCGTGGTGCTGGGAACAAATTTGGTTTCCCTGAATAATGGTTTCTCAAAGCAGTCACAACTTCTTTAGCAGTTTAGAATTGGTACCATTTCTTATCCTTGTATTTGAGCATTAGCTGCAAAGAAAAAAAAAGTCATATTTTGAAAAAAATCTTTATAGGTACTAACTGAAGAAGGCCATTATGCATAGCTAACTACTTTCAAAATTTATACAATTGCATGGCTTCTTTTATTCTATGACATAAAAGCTTGACTCAAAAACCAAGCGAGCTGTAAGCAGGAAAGGAAATGAATGACTTTTTAACGACTGAGCCAAACTGGAGGGCGTGGCTCCCAGCCTCCACGCCCACTTCTTGGGAAGTTACCCACATACCTTCTCAGCAGCCGATACACAATATAGAGCTAACGCCCCAGAACCGCTAGACATTTTTCATTTAAACAATCCCTGAGGATAAAGAGGTTTCAACCTATTACATTATTGAAAAAGAAACAAACCCATTTATTTCCTAAATATTGAGGAAACAATATGCTTACAATGAGACCCAGGACAACCCTGACTCAACACGAGGCATCTCTGGGAAAGCTTTCTTAGGAGAATATAAAACTCTAAATCTAGTGACTCCCGAGAGGAGGCGCCTGAATCTACTGAGATGATGTACCTCGTGTGCGTGTTTGGAAAACGCTTCTGCGCTGGTCATCATGCCCGCGGTTTTCTCTTCCAGCTCCCCTAGCCTCTGTCCTCGTTCGTCCAGGGCGATCCGGGCCCGCGTCAGCTCTCCCATCACCCCACCCGCGGCGCCTTTCATCCCTTCAATCCCGCCAGGTCCGGGGATGTGCTGGGCGAGGCTCCGGGACGCCTTTCCTGCGGACGCTTCCCCAACTGAGAATTCAAAACAGAGCAGTTTAAATCATTCTGTCAGAAATCCATATCATCATTCAGGTCTGTCACTAAATCAAGCATTCCAAGTAAATTCTTCTGTCAAGATTCTCATTAAAATTCTCATGTGCTGCTGCTATTTACACTAGGAGGGGGGTTCAAAAAGTTTATAAAAAATATGATTACCTTTCGATTTCATTTCTACACAAACGTTTTGAAACCTCTTGTGTATCTATTTGAAGTTGAGAGCACTTATTCCAGAAAAAACACACCCCAGGAAGATACTACAGGAGATACTTGTTATCATGTGTACTTGTATCATGTATGAGAGGAGCCCTGGTGGCTCAGTGTTATGTGATGGGCGGAGATCCTTAAGGTCAGCTGCTCAACGGCACGAAGACCCGGCTGGCTTTCTACTCCTGTTAGCAGTCACAGTGTCGGAACTCACAGGGGCAGGTCTAGCCTCTCCTTACAGGGTTGCTGTGAGTCTCATCGACTTGATGGCAGTGATTTCGGTTTTATTTGGTTTATACTATACACCTTTGTGTATTTATTTTGTTTTTATAGGTTCCACATAATATGGTATAATTCACAGTACATATGACCTCATCCAAGCCGAGAAAACAAAGCAATCTTGTAGCCATGGATTGGGTTCTGACTCCTGGTGACCGCTGTGTGCAGACTAGAACTTTGCTCTGTAAATAGTCAAGACTGGAATCTTCTGGAAACAAATAGCCAGGATTTGTTCTTAGGACCCTGCGGGAACATTCAAGCCACCAACTTCTTATATCAAACAAAACAAAACAATAGGTTAGTCAAGGTCTACATCGATACCCTGTATCAGTGTGCCTTCCAATCTCAGTTCTGATCTGTTACTTAAATTTCGGTTTAGATCTTCATTCCAATTGTTCTTTGTTCATTTCAATATTAGTCTTTGTAGAACCCGGTTTTTCAATTTTCTTCTTTAAAAAAAAAAGCTCTCTGTATGTAACACTAGAGAATGAGCTATATGCTTGATGCACAATAATAAATGTATGTTTAAAATTTGTACTATATAAAAGACTAAAATTTCTCTACTTACAAAGTTCAGTTTTATTTCATTTTAATGAAGTAAAAATTTTATATTAAAAAAATTGTATTAGGAGAAAGTTGTGAGCATTCCCAAGGATGTACCATTAAGGAGGAAATGTTGACTTTTTCTAGCAATAGTTTTCCTGAGATATAATTCACATACCATACATCCCATCCTTCTGAAGTATACAGTTTAGTAGTTTTTGCTGAATTCAGAGTTGTCAAACATCTCCACGATCTGATGTTAGAACATTTTCATCACTCCAGGAAGTAACCCCAAATTTATTAGCTGTCACTCCCCAGGTCCCACTTCCTGTAGTTCCTGGCAATAACAATCTACTTCCTGTCTTGGTGGATTTGCCTATTCTAGATATTTCTTTGAAATGAAATAACATGGCTTTTTATGCCTAGATTCTCCCACTTAGGATTATTTTTTAAGGTTCAGCCATGTTGTGGCATGTATCAAACATCCTTCTTTTATATTCTTTCTTTTATGTGGTCAAATGATACTCTAGAGCAGTATCTCTACTCTAATGCCACAACCCTGTAATACAGTTCCGTATGTTGTGGTGACCCCCAACTATAAAATTATTTTCATTGCTACTTCATAACTGTCATTTTGCTACTGTTATGAATTGGGCGACTCCTGTGAAAGGGTCATTTGACCCCAAATGGGTCGTGACCCACAGGTTGGAAACCGCTCCTCTAGAAGGCAGAACTTAAGTTATAAGTTCAAGAGAAAAGGAGTTTTGACCTATGAGACTGCATGGTGGTAGAGGAGCCTGGAAAACATGATTTTCTCTTCTCTCTGAAAATGTTCTCTAGTATCTTAATACTACTTTCCATTACTGTTTATGAGCATCACACTGATGGAATTTTAGAGCGATTTATTATTTAATGTGAATAAACCTTGCAATCTGAATAATCTGTTTATTAGCAATGGTTAAAGGCAAGCAGATTTAAAATTTCTTTTTCCCTTTGACTATTGAATATTAGCACCCTTCTATTATAGTATGATCTACTTTTTTATTGATATGGATATGTTCCATGTTTCTTAGGCTATTTCCTAATATGAAGTGACCAGTTTACTTTCCTTTTGGTAAGTAGGAATTATTTTCATGGTGCAAAATAAAGCAGATGAACAAACTTAAAGATAAAAGCTAAAGGAATTTATTCTAGACTTTGCAGTCACATATTTACATTAAGTGTGGGAGAACTGGGAAGAGAGTGTATGTGGGCAAATGCACTAAGCTCATAATTCGGAGTCTGGGAGGCAGACTCTGGTGGAGGAAGGCCTTCACATTCATGAGTTGGAGATGCATTCCAGTAACATTCTCCTAACTAAAAGTTATTCTCCACAATGTTCCCCAGTAATAATGCCAATTTTAAGATGCTTCTTACAAGTGCATGGTTGCTTACTACACACCTGAGGGTTATCTACCTGAAGGTCATCCGCCAGGAGAATGCAATCAGACCACATTGTCCCCTCCACCCTAGTACAGCCAACTCCTTTCTGATAAGGATCATAGATGGTTCCCCTGGAGAAGAGTTCAGGGACATCTAAGGTCAAGTCAGCTCAGGGACAGCCAAGTTAAGCCACTATCTTAAACTCTAGGACCTTCCCATCCTATTACATATGTGCCTTTCTTCATGTGTCTGTGTCCCTTTCCGGTTACTCGTATGCCTCTAGTACCTTCCCTTCCTGTTACATAAATGCTTACTGGGGCTTGTTAGCCCAAGATTATATAAGGCTGCTGGTCTCCATGGAAGAGGTACATGCTTTGTCTGTTGTCTCTTTAACTTTCCCTTCAACTATACAACCGCCCTTTAGGACCCATTCAGTTTTGGAGGCTGGTCCCCCACAATTAAGTTATACAGCACATACACACATCTTCTATCTTGTGATAGAGTTTTACATTCTGGAGTTTACTCACAGAGCTCTTCTCTGTCAAAGGTTTGCCCACTTCCACCAAACAGTCCCTTGAGAAAGCCTCTGTTTTGCGCTTCTGGTGTCTCAATGGGAGTAAACAAATCTCCTAGCATGTCCTGTGCCAAATTGAAAGCAGAACACAACATGATTACATAAAAAGATACCAAATGGCCATGTGCTTCCCATAGTGCCTAGGTCCCAAAAGTTGGCTGATCATTGGAGTCACCTGGGAATCTGGTGAACTAATAGATCCCTTGGTTCTTCCTCTTAGAGAATCTGATTATTTAGGATGCAAGTCAAGCCTATGAATCTGCAGTTTTGCCAGATGCCCAGGTGATTCCAGTGATCTGCCCCATCTGGGAACCTGGCCGTAGAGTGCCCTAAGCAGCTGGGCATTGCTCCCAGTTCTGTCCCTGGCAGTTTCCTCCTCCTCCTTTAACTTCCCTTCTCAAGTAACTAACATCCTAGATTCTTCGTTTTCCTGCACTTTTCTCCCCTTCACAATTCTAAAACAGGGGAAGTTCATGTATCTATTCTACCATTAAATTCTACCTATGGTCAATGATTACTGGTTTAGAATTCTGACCCTTTTTCCTTTGCTTATCTGGGTTCCTTCCCTGAGGCAAACAGGTACTACCTATGACAAAGGATTCCCTTGATGGTAAGAGGAGGAAGGTTGGATCCATTTTTCTACCAAGTGCAAAATTATGAAACAGTTCGAGGCAATTTAAATAATTCAACAGAGGCAGTTATTGCACGGTGGGCCGTGCCATTATTTTCAAGATTTGATGTACCCAAGCATGACTGTATTAAAAATGCAGATGCTCAGACTGCAGCACACACACTAAAACAGATCCAACCAGGTGTGCTTTGAGTACCTGGGTTTTCAGCTGTACTTCCAGGTCTTTCCGAAGTAGAGCAAGGTTTGAGAACCATTGGAATGGACGAATATATGGAAGAGAGAACTACTATCCAGAATCATGAGATCTGTAATCTAGTATCAGCTTGTCTACAAACTTGAAGAAGGACCTCAACCGCAATCGCAACGTTCCTTCATCTCTGTTCGCCAGACCTGTGCTCTTCCCCTGAGTTCCTTAACCTTGTAAACAGCACCACCATCCACTGAGCTCCCCAGTCAGAAACGGAGGAGTAATGGTCGACTTCTTCCTTTCCCTCACCTCTACTTTTTATTAACCTTCAAGTCCAAATGACTGCACTTATTTTAGAGCTATTGAATTTGCTACCTTTCCTCCATTCTCAGTGCTTGCTTCATACCCAAAGCTGATTCTGACTCAGGGTGACCTTGTAAGGATAGAGTAGCTCTGCTGCATAGTGTTTCCTAAGCTGTAATCCTTCCTGGTGTTTCCCAAGCTAAAACAGACTGCCATCTCTTTCTCTTGTGGAGCAATTGTGGTTTTGAACTATTGGTCTTTTGATTGGCAGCTGGTTGGCAGCTGCGTACTTTAACCATGACACAATCAGTGCTTATTCCCTATTTCAAACCAACTAAACCCACTGCTATCTAGTCTGTATAGTGACCCTGCAAGAGTGCTCCTTAGCTGTAAATCTTTATGGGAGCAGACAGTCTCTTCTTTTTCCTGTGGAGCAGCTAGTAGGTTTGAACTGCCAACCTGGAAGTTAGCAGTTGAATGTATAACCCACAGTGCCATTACACTCCCTTTCTCTATTTCAAGCCATTTTTATTTTTTATCTAGATTACTTTAAAAAGTCTTTTTATTTGTTCTTTCTATCTTCAGCTTTACTTCCTCAAAACCAACTACTATACTAAAGCCAGGAGATTTGTTTCTGTAAACAAATCTGCTAAAACGTTTTAAGGCCTCCTAATGGCCTTGGGATAAATACCAGATTCCATAAGGAACTAAGAGCACTATTCCCTTACTCTTTTCACATGACCAACTCTGCCTGAACGTTCTTGTTTTCCTGAACCCGGGGTTTTTCATAGGCCTCTGCTTTAGTCGAAAATACCCGTACTTTGTCCATTTCCAGTCCTCCAAACACTCAAGTGACTCATACTTATTACTCTGCAGAAATCATCTTTGCCCAAGTCCCTCTCTGTCCAATCCCTTCAGCATCTGGGGTACCCTTATTTGTCTATAGAGCACAACACAGCCCTAAGTATCACTTCCTACAGAGTACCATTCCCTGCACAGTAACAGGAGGGACTGTAGTGTGTTCTTAGAGTTTGTCCATGTACCAGGCATATAAAAAACAAACAAACAAACAATAAATACTTGCTGACTAATAGCAAATAACATTTATAAAAATCTCATTATGTTCCAGACACTGTGCTTTCTATGAATTCTTGTGTAATTCTCACAGCTATGCTCCAATGTGGAGAATACAGGTAGATTAAATAACACTTTCAGAGTCATGTACATGAATGGCCAAAATGCAACTCAAATAGTTCAGAGCTTATAAAATATTATGGCTATTCTTGTTTTCCTTAGGTTATAAAAGCTTTTATGCTTATCCTGATTCTAGACTTTGTTTACTCCTATGACAAATGTCATATTGAAACTCACAGGGCATGTATTTATTTTGTGGGGCCCTTGGTTGAAAGTAGGGTTTCTTAAAAAAAAAACAATCCATGGATTCCCAGAACTGTATGAAAAATTTTACTAAGAGTTTATAACTTTTACAAGATTCTCTGTGGGAAAAAAAGCAGCATCAGTAAAATAGACAAAAGGATTAAGTACTCAGTGGGATGCTTTGTATACTCTCTCCCTCCTTTTAAAAATCTGTTTTCTGCATACCTGGTATTACACTAGAAATTTACTAAGTTCATAATGAAGAACATATATTCAAAACATATTTCTGGGAAGACATTATTGCTTTTATCAATAATAGTTGTTAGACATCCTCTCATTCACTCACTTTTTATAACCAGTTACAATGCTTTTTCCATAAATATTTATGACCTACCTGTAGATTATCACACATTTCTTGGCTGTATGTTAACCGCTGGATTTCAGTAGGAGAGACAAGGTATAATGCCTGGCCTTCATTGGTAAAACAAAATGTCCGTGCTATCCTCATGTCTGTCAGTGGTAAATAATTAACATCCAGCATTGGGCGAAGACTAGGGAGGCTGTGAATGGAAAGAGAAAATCCACATCGAAAACTCAAGTTGTTAGAAGCTTCTAATTCCTCTGTGTAGAATTTGCAGAGTTTTACATAGAAAAGTTTTTTTTTTTTTAAGTGACTGTTTTATGACTATTTCTTTTTATCCCCTTGGAGGCTTAGTGGTAATAAGCTAGAGTTCCATATACTCATACACAATGTAGATATTTAGAAAATGCCCTTGAAGGATTATATGCAGTGGTTGGCAACCTCAGAGACTTCACAGGCTCCTACAATCTGCTTCTAGTGTTTGGTGATGGCGGAAACACCACCAGTAGAAAGAGGCTGTCTGCATATTTGCTCTCCTGAGTCAGAAAAGGCTAAGCACTGACAGCTTGGGTGAGCTCACACCACCATGTTCCCAATTCTTTTACTCCCTGTACACTCCGGAAACAGAAATTCCCTATAACCTAGAGCACCTGCACTGAAGGCATGGCAATTAATCTTTTACAAAGGGCCCCAAACATTAAATGGGATAGACCCCCGTCTCTTCAAAGATGGTGCTGTCAAAATTGGATTCCCATCTGTAGAAGAATGAAAAGACCCCTACCTCATGTACAAAAAACAAACGCAGATAGATCAAAGACCTAAATCCCACAGGTACAAAGATCATCAAAGAGAAAATACTGACTAACTTAAGGGCCCTGTTGCAGAACCAGTACAAAGATAACAAGGAAGCACACACAGTAGAAGACAAAATAGATGACTGGGACCTACTAAAAATAGGACACTTATGTTCATCAAAGAACTTCAACAAAGGAGTAAAAAGAGAACCCATGGTTTGGTGTCCAGGTAGCTCAGTGGTAGGAGTCTGGTGAGTGAAATATCCCCCAGGACCAGCACCCCACCCCCATACCACACATTTGTCCTGAGCCAGGCCCCAATTCATGAGACATCGCGGGTCACTAAGCCCCCGCCATCACGACCCAGACTAGCTCTAGCCCCACTCCATCCCCAGAACAGGACCCCACGCCCAGAGTCACTTGCCTGCTCTGCGGAGACACACGGAGTGGTGGCGGGACCCCCGACAGCAGCTTACCACTCGCAGGACCCCACTAGGAGAGGAGCTTCCATTTTCAGCCGTTCCTCTCTCTCCACGTGGCAGCAATCTGCACCTGGGCCCACGTCCCTCCCTCCATCCATCCAATCCCTGGGTGGCTGACCTGCAATCTACCGGAGGCTGCCTTGGCGACCTTCATGGGGGACCATCCACCCCCACTGCTGCCTGGGACCTCTCCACCGGCACCCCGTTTGCTGGCCGTCCGCTCCTGTATCCCAGCTCCCACTCCATTCCCAGCCTGGGAAGTAGAGCTGTGCACTTCCTGCCGGCTCCAAGCCCGCTTCTCTCCGCAACACTGTGTCTCTGCAGGAGCCCCAGCGGAGCGCTAAACCCGCCTACTGCGGAACAGTGGGTGCTCCTGCCCACTGGGTGCGCTAGCGACAGGGTTCTGCACGCTAGCCAGAGCGACCTTGCCCTCCCTGGAGTGCTTAGGGATTTCGCGTGCCCAGTGGATCTGAGCCTGCCATGCGGCACGCTCCCCACAGGGCAGTGCATGGTGGCGAATGACAGCTGCTTCCCGCCAGAGCCGCCGCTGTCCAATCCAGTGCGGACCACGTCGCTAAGGAGCCTGCGCTGCTCACAGGGCCGGCGGCTCTAGTGAAAACCGTGCACCAGCTAGGGAGCCTGTGAAACAGCTTTTCGGCCCCCGCTGGAGCTGTCTGTGTGCTCCGCCGGCGCCTACCACTCCAGTACCCCACGGGATCCCCAGCGCCAGCTCCAAGCCTGCCCCAGCTCTCTTCAGCTGGCATAGGAGGCAGGCATTGCGGCCTGTGCCTATCAACCCCCCTTGTGGCCCCAGTCTTTCCAGGACGGTGCAGGAGGCTCACCTGTGGGTCATCCCCGGCCTGCTTAGGCACTGCCCACCGACTCCCTCGGCGTGGCCTCTGCCCGCAGGCTCCACTCTACAGGCCTACAGGGACCTGGGAGGGCTTGCTGATCTGAAAAGCAATTTCCCCTCACATAGTCCTGCTCCAGAGCCCAGATCAGCTCTAGGTCCCATGATAGTGAGGCCTCGCCCACCTCCGCCTTCTATTAGGCATCACTAGAACGTGGAGTGAAAAGAAGGGGGAGGGGAAAATCTAAATATATATATATCTTTCATCTCTTGCTGATTTCCTCTTTTTTCTCTTTTACTTTCTGTGCTTTCTTCTTTCTCTTCTTTCTTACTCCTTTTTCACTACTGCTATTACTTCTCTTCTACCCCTTTATAGGTTTTCCTTCTATCTGTTTTTTATTCTTTTCCCACTTTCACTATTATCACTTCTCTTCTCTCCTCTTTTATAGCTTCTCCTTCCTTTTCTCTCTCCATTCTTTTTCTTTTTTCTCCCCAAAATTTTTTAAAATTATTTTTTTAATTTTTAACTTTTTCTTTATTACTAAACAACAAAAAAAGGGCTACTAAGGGTACCCTGACAAACCAGGTCAAATCAGTCTGGGGGCACTCACAGAGGCCCCACCCCCCACTCCAGTTGCTGAAACATCTCACCACTGCTGGTCACTAAGCCTATGGGGAACTCTGCCTACACAGCAGTCTGACCCATCCATACAGTAGGTCATAGGCAACCGCCTGAGAGAATCCTTAACAGTAACACAGATAAGGGCCCACTGGCCTCTCAGAAACATGGGGTCTATGAAAGGATCGAGGGAAAATCAACAGACCACATCATTCCCCCCAAAAAACCCCAGAGAGACAAAACATAGTATCGGAGCTAACTTCTGTCATAGAAGAAACAGATACAGATCTGCCACAGAAGGAAATCTTCAGAAGTCTGCTCCCAGTAATACAGGAACTGAAGGAAGCAACTCAGAACAAGGATGCAATAATAGAGGAGATGAAGTACACAATAGAGGGGATGAAGTCCCCAATAGAGGGGATGAAGTCCACCCACCAAAGGGAACTGCAGGAGCTAACAGAGGAGGTAGCAGAAGCCACACACAAGGTCACAGAATTTACTATTAGGATTGAGGAGGCAGAGAACTGTATCAGCGATCTCGAGGACACTCAAAGAGACCTAAGCAAGCGAAAAAGACAGTCAGATAGGAAAATTAAAGAAACAGAAGATAGCTTGAGATCAATGACAGATGCAATGAAGAGGAATAATATTCGAATTATCGATCTACCTGAACTCAACAGAACACACAAGTCGACAGTCAAGATAGCAAAGGAATTTCTGGAAGAAAACTTTCCCACCCTAACAAATGAGAACCAGGCACTCATACAGGAAGCAGAACGGACGCCAGCTAGACTAGACCCCAAGAAGAGCACTCCAAGACATATAAGAGGAAAAATATCCACCTTTGAGGAAAAAGAGAAAATTTTACGAGGAGCAAGAGAAAGGAAGACAATCACATACAAAGAAGCGCAGGTAAGAATATGCTCAGACCTATAAGTACATACCATGAAGAGGAGGAGAGAATGGAGCAACATCTTCCCAAAAGCTGAAGGAAAAAAATGCCTCCCCCAGAATCCTGTACCCTGCCAAGTTATCCATTAAGGTAGATGGTGAGATAAGGGTCTTCCAGGACAATGAAAGACTCAAAGAATATGCTGTAAGACACCCGAGACTGCTGAAGATACTGGCTGACTCACTATGGCCATAGGATCAACCTCCACCAAGAACAAACAGGAGATCACCATATAGTCCATCTCCATCTAGAAGCCAACATGCCAGCAACAATTACCAGGACAAGAGGGTCTCAGATGAAAAAGAAGACAACATAGAAAATCTCCACTCAAACACAGCACACTAATATGAGGTGAGATAGGTAAAGACCCAAAACACAAAACAAGGTATGACAACTATGAACCCACAAATAGTGATAATAACTCTGAATTCCAATGGACTCAATTCGTACATTAAAAGAAAAAGGCTTGAGGACTGGCTCAGAAAACATAATCCATCAATCTGTTGCCTGCAAGAGACACATCTTAAGCACACAGACAAGAATATGCTAAGAATAAAGGGTTGGCAGAAAGTTTACCAATCAAATTCTAACTCCAAAAAGGCAGGGGTGACTATCTTAATCTCCGACAATATTGACTTCAAGATCCAAACCATAAAAAGAGACAAAGAGGGACACTACCTAATGCTCAAAAGTTCAGTAAACCAAGAAGCACTTAGCATATTGAATATCTACGCTCCCAACAATGGTGCGGCGAATTTCATCAAACAAACTATTAAAAAAGATGAACAAAGAAATCACAGACTCAACAATCATAGTAGGCGACTTTCACACTCTGCTATCAGAGAAAGACAGATCACTGGGAAAAAAGCTCAGCAAAGATGCCATAGAGCTAAACAATGTAATTAGGCAACAGGGCCTGATAGACATTTATAGAGCTTTCCATACAAACGCAAAGGGTTTCACATTCTTTTCTAGTCCACATGGATCTTTTTCAAGAATAAACCACATGCTGGGACACAAGTCCAGCCTGAGTAAATTCAAACACATAGCTATTATCCAGACATCTTTCTCAGATCACCATGCCATCAATCTAGGGATTAATAAGAGGATGTCCAGGAAAGCAAGGGCAACCAATTGGAGGATGAACAACGAACTCTTGCGACATGAATGGGTACAGACCCAGATTAGAGTGGATATCAGGAAGTTTCTAGAAACCAATGAGAACGAGAATACAATGTATCAAAACTTATGGGACACTGAAAAGGCAGTTATCAGAGGTAGCTTGATATCATTAAATGCCTATATGAAAAAAGAAGAGAGGCGCATGACAGATATGTTAACACAAAACCTCCAACAACTAGAACAGAGTCAGCAGAACCACCCCTCAAAAAGCAAGAGAAAAGAAATAATAAAAATCATGGCAAAGTTAAGACAAGAGAACAATACAAAAGATAAATGCAGCTAAAAGCTGGTTCTACAAAAGAATTAACAAAATTGACAGTCCTCTGGCAAAGCTTACCAAGGATAGAAAGGCACATACATCAATAGCAAAGATGAGGGATGAAACAGGGTCAATAACAACAGACCCCAATGAGATTAAAAGGATAATCACAAAATACTACAAAGGTCTGTATTATAATCAATTCAGAAACATGGAAGACATGGATAAATATTTGGAAAAACAGTCTCTCCCTAGATTATCTCAGACAGAGATCAATGACCCATAGTGAAAGAAGAAATAGAGTGAGTGATTACAAATCTACAAACAATAAAAGCCCCAGGGCCAGATGGCTTCACAGCAGAATTCTACCAAGCATTCAGGGAAGAGTTGACACCGATCCTCCACAAAGTATTCCATAACATAAAGAGGATGGCAAACTCCCAAACTCATTCTATGAAGCCAGCATTACTTTGATACTCAAACAGGGCAAAGACCCCACAGGTATAGAGAATTACATACCAATATCTCTAATGAACATAGATGCAAAAATCCTTAACAAAATATTGGCCAATAGAATACAAAAGTATATAAAACATATCATCCACCAT
>NW_022107407.1:17658309-17661638 GCF_000313985.2 Echinops telfairi | reverse complement strand
ATCAAGACACTCATGAAGATAGGATTGGAAGGTAAGTTCCTCAAGCTGATACAAGCTATCTATGAAAGGCCAACTGCCAATATCATACTCAATGGATAAAAGACAAAAACAATCCCACTGAAAAAGGGTACAAGACAAGGATGTCCCCTGTCCCCATTTCTATTCAATATTGTTTTGGAGGTTCTGGCTAACAACATAAGACAGCAGAAAGACATCAAAGGGATCCAAATGGGAAAAGAGGAGGTGAAACTATCGCTCTTTGCAGACGACATGATCCTATACATTGAAAACCCCAAAAGTTCCAGAGCTGGAGTACTTAAAGCGATAGAGGAATATGAAAGAGTGGCAGGATACAAAATCAATAAACAGAAGTCAGTAGGTTTTCTATGCACATCGGACAGGACCATTGACGAGGGGATTAAGAAGGAAGTACCTTTCACAGTAGCTAAAAACAAACTGAAATACCTAGGAATATATTTAACAAAAAATACTAAAGACCTATACAAGGAAAACTATAAGACCCTCCTACAGGAAACCAACAGCGACCTCCACAAATGGAAGAACATCCCCTGCTCATGGATTGGAAGGCCTAACATAGTAAAGATGTCAATCCTACCTAAAGCACTTTACAAGTTCAATGCTATAACAATGCAAATACCATCAACCTTCTTCAAAGAATTGGAAAAACTGACCACCAATTTCATATGGAGAGGGAAGAAACCCAGAATTAGCAGAGAACTCCTAAAGAATAAGGACACAGTTGGAGGACTTGCTTACCTGATTTTAATGCATGTTACACAGCTACAGTGGTCAAATCAGCGTGGTACTGGCACAACGAGACACTCAGACCAGTGGAAAAGAATAGAAAGCCCAAGAATAAAACCATCAGCATATAGACAAGGGCCCCCAAACCATCAAGTGGGAAGCAGATGCCCTTTTTAACAAGTGGTGCTGGAAACAATGGACATCCACATGTTGAAAGATGAAACAAGACGTCTACCTCACCCCATGCACAAGAATAAACTCAAAGTGGATTACAGACCTAAAAGTTAAACCCCAAACCATCAGGACCATCAAGGAGGGAATTGGGACTAACCTCAGAACATTGGCCCAGGGAACTCATAGGCTCAGTGCAGTAGGAAAGGGTACACATGCAGGTGAAGTGGAAATCGACAAATGGGATTTAATAAGAACAAAGCACCTGTGCACCTCAAAAAATGTCACCAAGAGGGTAACAAGACAACCCACAGACTGGGAGAGGATTTTTAGTAATGACACATCAGACAAAGGGCTCATTACTAAAATCTACAACACCCTAATGGCCTGCAAAAAGAAGAAAACAGTTAACTCCCTAAGCAAGTGGTAAAAAGAACTGAATAGCGCCATCACTAGGGAGGAGATCCTGATGGCCAATAAGCATAGGAGAAAGTGTTCCAAGTCATTAGCCATAAGAGAAATGCAAATCAAAATAACCATGAAGTACCACCTAACACCCCTGAGGCTAGCCCAAATCAGCAAATCAGAGATCAACAAGTGTTGGAGGGGCTGTGGTGAAGTAGGAACCCTCCTCCACTGGTGGTAGTCATGTAGATTTGTACAGTCACTGTGGAAAGCAATCTGGAGATACCTAAAGAAAATGGAAATTGATCTACCCTGTGACCAGCCATCCCTCTACTGGGCATATACCCGGTGGAAGCAACAAATAAAACACGACCAGTCATCTGTGCTCCAATGTTTATTGCGACACAATTCACAATCACAAAGACTTGGAAACAGCCTAGTTTCCATCAATAGACGTGTGAATTAGTAAACTCTGGCACATACACACAATGGAGTACTATGCAGCACTGAAAAGCCCAGACGATTACATGAAACACCTCACCTCATGGGAAGAGCTGGAAGGAATCATGCTCAGCGAGGTAAGCCAAAAGCAAAAGGACAGGTATAACATGAGTCCCCTGAGGTAAGTACAATCAGCGCGCCAGGAATAGAGGAATAAACACCTATCTCACAATAAATGGGTAGAAGCATAGACAGTTGGAGGGAGGGCAGGCCACACCTAGGGTGGTACATGAGAGTCCAACATAAAGAAGGGTAAGGGGGACAAGTGGAGGGAGAAGCAGTGTGGGGAAAAACTGAGTTGATGGCATGGGGGGAACAGGGCACTAACCCACCCAGGAGGAGAGTATTGGTTGTGTTCCCACAGAACTAGAACATGCATGCAAACCCCATCAGGACACGCCAAACCAGAAGAGCAACGTAACACGCAGAGGAATCCACAGAGACTGGACCATACACCGGCCCTAATCAGAATTAGCCCGATCCCCACCATGGAAGGGAGTACCACAGAAAATGGAAACAGATCGTCTGGTGTGAGAAAGGAAGTGACCTACCACACCACACCCAGAAGGAAGCTGAAACAAAGGAAGGAGGAGGAAAGGAGCGGTGCCCAACTGGGCCCACCAAGCCCAGAGGACGATAGCCCAGCTCAGAGGGCCCAGTGTACAGAGAGGACCATATAGCTGCCCCCACGGCGAGATGTGACATCCTGCACTGACCCATGGCCCTGTACAGGACAGCACCGGAGACACAGTGTGGGATGGGCAACTGAGCTGACCCCGCCACACTGAGGCAAAACACTGGGGGCGTGCAATGGAGTGGCAGGGAAGCAGAGCAAGGAGGTCCCTCCCAAGGGAATACAAACGATGGACTCTGGGGTCAGGACATGGCACCCCATTAGACTCGTCCGGAAAATGTTCCTAAAGGTCAACAAACAGACCGTGAACTACTAAAGGGCTTTTTTTGGTTCTTTTTCTTTTTTTCCAGCCTATTTGTTTTGTTTTTTTCCTCTTTTCTCTTCTTTTGAATTTTGTTTGTTAGCTTGTTGGTGCTGCTGCCATCGTTGCCATGTTCTTATGTGTCACTTTGGATACTGTGCTGTCAAAGCCATCCCCAATTTTATGCACATATTACTATATCTGCACGTCCACCTAGATAAGATAGGCTGGACCAAAAAACAATGTGAGAAGAAAATAAAGGGACCAATGGCCCCAGAGGGACATGGGAGTGTGGGAGGTAGGGGAAGGGAGGAGGTGTTGGCCAATCCAGGGACAGGGAACAACAAATGGTTCAAAACCAATTGCAGGGAGGGGATGGGAGGACTGGTAGGGAGTGACCAAGGGCAAGGTAACTGAGAGGAGTTACCGAAACCAGAATGAAGGCTGAACATGGTAGTGGGACAGGAGGAAAGCGTAAGGAAATAGAGGAAAGGTGTAGGAGGCAAAGGGCATACATAGAAGCCTAAATACAGACATGTACATTTGTAAATA
>NW_022107407.1:17638688-17657068 GCF_000313985.2 Echinops telfairi | reverse complement strand
ATTGTGATGAATTGTATAAGCCCAATAAAATGATTAAAAAAAAAAAAGAAGAGAACCCATGGCGTAGGGGGAGCGAGGGGGGGGATCCTTGGCAAAGGGACTAATCTCTAAAATTATAGAAAATGGCAATACTTCAATAAGGAAAAGATGAAAAATCTAATTAAGTGGGCAAGGGAGGGAAAAGAAAATGTTCTGAAATTGATTGTCGTAAAGATTATACAACTCTTCTTGATATAATTGAACTACTGAATTATATGATATGTGAATGAAGTGCCAATAAAACTGTTAAAAAAAAGATAATGGGCAGAGGCATGAATGGACAATTTAGCAAAGATGATATCCAAATTGCTAACAAACCAATGAAGAAATGCTCACGATCAGGAGACATCTAGGAGATGCAAATAAAAGAAACTCTGGTGGACTTGATTCAAAAAAAGAAATCTAAGCCAAGAAAAGAAAACACAACAATAAAAAGGTGTAATCAAAGTCAGGTAGAAAAGGAAAGAAACAAGTCCATTGCTAAGCTCTAGGGAGAGTGGCAATTCCAACACAAAGAGCAGTTCTGCTGGAGAAATATCTGGTGATCTGCTTCCCTAAAGATTGCAGCCAACTAAACCCAATGGGATAGTTCTACTCTGTCATATGGGGTTGTTATGAGTCAGAAGTGAGTTGATGATACCTGTGGTGAAGTGAAATTTTTCTTATATGGCTCTTCTATCCTTGCCTCTGTAGCCTCTACCAAATGATTGGGTGGGGTCATGCAAGTACAGTGTAAAAACTGACCAATTCCTATTACTAGGCTGGATTGGTTAGCTTTAGTTGTAACTTCGTTGGCTATAAGAATGAGCTATTCAGAAACAGGACCAGAGAGAATTTCTGGGACCAAGGAAGAAGAGCCCCCAGTGGAACACATTTGAAATCCCTGTCTGAAGTAGCAGAGGCAGCAGACACCATGCCAAGATGAGACAAGAGGCCAAGGCAAGGAGACCAGAAGACAGAACAGAGGATTGGTGCAGAGACTACAAGACTGTGAAGCAGAGCAGTCTTCCTTGCCCACAGAAGACACGGCCAAGGAAACACGTGATTGAGAGTCTGAGAACCAAAAAGAGCTGGGTGCTAACTGAAGAGAAGTGTTGTGAACCAAAGACTATATCCTTAATGTTTTCTCTCCTGGCTTGTGGTGACCTATTAATTTCTTTAATAAAATCTATGAATCATGAGTATTGTCTGAGTTCTGTGTGAGCATTGCAGGGAAATAGAGTGCCATGGGAGTTAGAGCCTGAAGAAGGTAAAAGAAGGATGGAGAGCGGAGGCACGTCCTCCACTTGTGGCACTCAGCGTTGGGTTAGTGTGGAGATGGGTTATCTTTCTTTCTTGTGTAGCTGAAAGAGGTCTAACATGGCCCTCTGTACCATAGTGGTTATGTGTTGGGCTGCTAACTGCAAGGTCAGCAGTTTGAAACCACCAGCCTCTCTGAGGGAGAAAAATGAGACTCTACTCCCATAAAGAGCTGCAGTCTCAGAAGCCCACAGGGGCAGTGCTACCCTGTCCTACAGGGCCTCCATAAGCTGGCATCTTCTGGATGGCAGGGAGGCTTTTCGTGAACAACAACCACAAGGAGAAATTGTTCTTAAAAAGGAGAGAGATAGATTTTTAAAACTCTCTGTACAGGACCACTTTTACAAAGAAATTGTGTCACGTAATTAAAGATGTTTTTCATTAAAAATGGCTCTTTTGGCAGGAGTAACAATATTTATCTCTGATAAATATGAAACAGTTAATTCACCAAGAAGACATAACCATAATAATCATTTACAAACCCAAAGACAGAACTCCAAAATTAATAAAACAAATTCTAACAGACAACTTCACAATGATAACAGAACAAACACACCATTTTTGATTAAAAACAGAACAACTGGAAAGAAACTCAACAAAAATACTGACCACTTAAATTATCACAAGCGACCAACATGACCTCATACACAGAACACTCCATTCAACAGCAGCACAACACATTTGTCTCCTATGCACATGAATCATTCTCCAGAATGGACCGTATTTTTGGCCACAAAGCAAGCCTCAATAACATTATAAAAAATATATATAGTACAAAGCATAATCTCTGACCACAATGCTATAAAACTAGAACAATAGGAAGAACAAGGAAAAACCCAAACACATGAAAAACAAACATCTTCCTTAATACCAATGGGTAATAAGTAAAATTTAAAAAAATCATCGAATCAAGTGAAAGATACTATGCCAAAACTTTTGGAATTCTCAAAAGCAGCACTCAGAGATCAATGTATAGCAATAAGCACACACATCAAAGAGGAAAAGGAACAAAATCAACATCTTAACCTTACAACTTGAACAAACATAAACAAATAACAAAAAGGGGATGGGGGGAAAGCAGGGCAGTAACCATTGCCCAAAGAAAAGGAATAATAAACAGTATATTAGTTGCCAGATTTGGTGGTTTTCTTGTACTAACATTCTTTGCCTTCTCTTTTATACTTTTATTTAACTACTCTTTGATGAGCTCTATATTTTTAATATTCTTGTTTCCACATTGGAGTTCCTAGGTAGTACACTAACCAAAAGTTTGAAATTCAAATTCAGAACACCTTGGAAGAAAAACCTTGTTATCTTTCTGAAAAACAAACAATTTAAGATTCTGTGGAGCATAATTCTACTGTGACATACACAGGATTTGGTGTCGAGGCAATAGCCACTGACTAGTCTCATTTTTACTTCACCAAGCTATACTATTCTGGTCCATTTGTCAGTATTCTGATGACTTCTTCTCAATCTCTTTCCTCAATTCTCTTCTTTCTTCTACTCACATAAATGTAGAGATAATCAGTTTCTGTCCTCAGCTCAACCTAATTCTTCCCTTTGTATACCATCTTCTTTAATGATCTCATTCACTGCCATCTAACCCAAACCAAAATCCCCGTCATTGAGTCAATGATGACTCAAAGCAATCCTATAGGACAAGGTAGAGCTGCCTCTGTGGGTTTCTGAGACTCTTTAAGAGAGTAGAAATCTCCACATTTCTCTCATCATTGTCATAACTTTCACTAATTCATTTACACATACCACTTCCAAATTTGGATCTTCTGCTAATGTTTTTATGAGTTCAGATCTTTGCTTCTTAAATTTCTGTTGGATGGCTTATTAGAAACCAATCATTGTGATTCTGACTCATGACAATCCCATGTGTCAGAACAGAAATGTGCTCTATAGGTTTGTCAATGGCTGATTTTCTAATTTATGACCACCTGGGTGGAATGGAATATCCAACCTTTCCGTTAGCATCCAGGCATATTATCTGTTTGCACCACCCAGGGATTAAATGCCTTATGCTATGCTGTTATTAGGTGCTGGGGAGTTGGTTCTGACTCAGACCAACCTGATATGTCACAGGACAAAACACTGTCTGGTTCTGCTCATGTTAGGTGCTGTCAAGTGGGTTCTGAGTCCTAGTAACCTAGCACAGGATGAAACACTGCCTGATCCTGTGCCAGCCTCATAATCGTTCTTATGTTTGAGCTCATTGCAGTGTCACTGTGTCAATCCTCTCCTTTGCTGACCCTCTACTTTAACAAACATGATGTGCTTCTCCAGCACTCGAGACTGGTCCCTACATATCCAAAGTATCTGAGCAGAAGCCTCACCATCCTTGCTTCTAAGGAGCATCTCTTCCAAGACAGCTTTGTTTATTCTTTTGGCAGTCCATGGTACTTTCAAGATACTTTACTAGCACCATAATTCAAATAAATCTGATCTTCTTTGATCTTTTAAATTCAATGTTCAACTTTGAATGCTTATTCAAAGTTTCACATGCTTATAAGCACTTAAATTCCCAGTATTTAGTCTCAAACTTCTCATTATTAGTCTTTCCAAATAATTTTGGTTTTAATTCTATGAAAAGAATTACTGTTAGCCAAGTTAAAACACATTTTTTAAAGCCTAAATGTCCTCATCGAACTGAGGTTTAATGAAATCCATTACCTTTCATAAACAGCCAGCTGTTACATTCAGCAAATTTCCCTCCACTATACCTCATACCTGTTCCCTCCTTGCCTGCTATCCAGCTGCTCCCTCAATGCAAAAGCCCACCTCAAGTTCTCTTTCCATGCATGTTTCCTAAAACATATCTTAGAGCAGGTTAATCATGTACGTAAACACACACACACAGACATACACATACAAGCATACACACACACACACACACACACACACACACACACACACACCCCAAAAAACCCATTCCCATTAGTGCCAAACTCATTGGTCTTCCATCCAAATTCCTCAGCAATTTGTTCTAATCTACTGTTTAGTTTACCTTCCTCTCCACAACTTTGTTTTACAATATATGTTCAACTAACTCTTCCATGACATTCAATTTGCTTTCACATCTTCTCCATTGTAATTCATATTTTCTTTGTGTTGTAATTACTTGTGTGTCTGTCTTGTTTTCCACAATAAGCTCCTTGAGGGTTAGATCCATAACTTACTAGTAACTTACAGGTCTAGTATTGTGCTTAACTGGCTCAGTGACTTCTACATAGTGTGTATTTAACAAGTTTTTGTTGAATTCATAAAATCATTAGTTATAAATTTAATGTTTCATCAAATGTATTTTATTTTTCTCACAGAATGAAATCTCTAAAGAAATATTTTATTATTATAGCCTCTAACTTGATTGTAGGAGCTATAGTGGTTATGCACTGGACTGCAGTCTGCAAGGTGAGCAGTTCTAAACCACTGTCCACTTGGGAAAAACATGGGGCTTTCTACTCCCGTTAAGAGGTACAGTCTTGGAAACACACAGGGGCAGTTCTACCCTGTCCTAACGGTTGCTTTAGGTAGGCACCAAATCAATGGCAGTGAGTGAGTGTGAACTTTATTGCAGTATTCTGTTCAGTGTTGGTCTCACTGTTTCATAGACTTTTGACCACAAGCAAATTACTTAACTATATCATATTAGCATATATGAGAGTGCCCCCAAAACACCAGAATTGCACTGGGCCGAGCAGAGCTTTAGAAGTATGCATTTTTTACTCTAGGTGAGCATCGAGCCACTCGCTCCGAATTAGTGCACCCAGTGGTGCCACCTGGGAAGATTCTTTCTGGTCACAGAGAATCTTTTCCTAAAAGTAGTTTCACTCAAGCCTCGTTTTTTTGTGATGGCCGATTTAAGCGAGAGTGTTTTGCTGTGAAATATTGTTTCCTGCTCAGGAAAAAATGCCACAGAAACTGTTATGATGCTGAAGAGTGCTATGGGAAAAACTCAAGTGTACGAGTGGTTTTCTTGTTTCAAAAAAGGTGAAGTGTCGATTCAGACAAACCTTGTTCTGGACGTCCATCAATTTCTAGAATGGACAAAAATGTCAACTTGTAGTGCATTTGGAGTTTGTTTCAACAGGTCAGACTGTTAATCAAATTTCTATTTAGAGATTCTGAAAAGATTGTGTAACTGTGTGTGACAAAAAAGGCCCGATTTGTGGCAGACAGGGGGCTGGTTTTGCCACCATGACAATGTACCTGCTCACACAGCTGTCTCAGTGCACCAATTTTTGGCAATAAACTGCATGCCTCTCTTGCCTCATGCACCTGACTCACCTGACCTCACTCTGTCAAACTTCTTTTTGTTTCTGCAAATGAGGAGGGACATGAATGCATAGAGATTTGATGATGTAGAAGAGGTGAGCTAAAAATGAGGGGGTGGTTGTCAGCCCTCCAAATAGATAAGTTTGAAAAATGTTACCAGGGGAAGTGGGAAGGGAGGGGGAAAAATGAGGAGCAGATGCCAAAGGCTTAAGTGGAGAGCAAATATTTTGAGAATGATGAGGGTAATGAAAGTATAAATGTGCTTTACACAATTGATGTATGTATGGATTGTGATAAGAGTTGTATGAGCCCCCAATAAAATGACTTAAAAATAAATAAATAAAAATTAAAAAATAATAAATAAAATAAAAAGCTAAAAAAAAATGTTTCCAAGAATGGAATCACAGATTGAACAAATGTAATGGAGGGTACTTTGAGAGTGATAAGGTTTTATAAAAAAATTTAATACATAACTTTGAAAAAAAAATTTTTAATTCTGGGTTTTTTTGGTACTCCTTATATAAAATTCGGAATATAAGAATATTTAATTTTCATCTGTTAGAGAAGCTTTAAGGATCAAATGAAATTCTATATGTAAGATTCTTGTGTGAACTATAAAACATAGTAATCAACCCAAACCAAAGCAAACTCATTGCTATTGTATGAATTCTGAATCCTTAGAACCCCCTAGGACAGAGTAGAATGGCTCCAAAGGGTTTCTAAGGCTGTAAATCTTTAAGCGGGAAGCAGAATTCCTTAACTTTCTCTCATGAAGTGGCTTATGGGTTTAAACTGTAGCACTTTGGATTAGCAGCCCACTGCTTAAACTACTATGTCACCAGGGCTCCTTAAAAACCAGTGATAGTAACAGATACTTTCTTCTCCTTGTAGACTTGTATTTCCAGTGCCATGCCTAGCATATCTTAAATAACATAAATGTCTGGTGAATGAATGCATAAATGATTGGAAAACACTCTCTTTAGATTCCTTGATGTCAATTAAAATAGATATATTTCATTTCCACTGTCAAGCACTTTTCACCAGATCTTGCCCCAACCCACCTCTTAACTTCTTAAACTGTGCGATAATGAAATATTCCAAACCTAATGAAACAATGATTTTGGCTTGCTGCTTGATAACAGTAACACGGGTTTTTCAGAACTCTACCTTGCACTGTTTCAATTACCAGATATTTATAAAGAAGGAAAGTACCTCATGATCATGATATGCCCATTGGCACAAAAGCACGCTAAGCAGACACTGTTGCACATGAACACCACATCTGCTTGTAGTATAAAAGATGTCTCGGTGATGTTATGAACATAATGGCAAGTCTGGGAAGGCAGTGAGAAGACTTTGGCTTGTTTTTCTGAGCAGATTATTGTATATTGATGATCTCCTGTTTCTTGGGATAAGGAGGGAGAGTTCATGACCAGTTTTCTTCTTAAAGACTTTTCAGTTTCATCTGTGTTGTGTGGATCCTTCCAAACTTCATAGGGTGGTTGCATTAATCCACCAGTTCGGTCCATGCAGGAGAATGTCAGCACAGCTCCTTTCAAGGAGAGGGATGTACCTACAAAAACAATTTCACATCACTGGCATGTGAAATTCTCTATAAAACTCCTGCTAATTACCAATGGACAATGAACACTTAGATTATGATAGATTTTACCTAGTGTCATAATTTACAATAATTTATTAACATATTTGTCAGTTCATTGGTTGAAAAAAACTTAGAATCATAGCAGTGTAGGTCTTTAAGAAGCCTGAAATATCAACTTGTAAAATCTTTTCATATTAATGGGGAAACGAAACCTCAGAAATATGATGGGACTTGGGCCAGGTTACAAAACAAGCTAGTGACCAAGCTAGGATTAGAATTTAGGTTTCCTGACTCTTACACTCAGTGTTTTTCACTACACTAAATAATCTCCCTTACAATTATTTTCAAAAAAGCAAATAAAAATATATAGCATTATTAAGTGAAAGAAATCACGATTAAAAATCAATCATGCCATCTGTTTCCATTTTTATTTCCATAGGTTTGTTTTCCAGAAAAGGCTTTTTGTTCTCATATTGAGTCCACAGGATAAATTTCTTGAAATCTCAACATCTAGAATTTACATTAGCATTAAAAATTTACTGTTGCAAATTATATATAGCAAAAGTTTGTCATGTTAGCTATTTAAAAAAATCATTTTATTGGGAGCTCTTACAGATATCATAACAATCCATAATTCAAATAAATCAAGCATAGTTGTGCATTTGTGCCACCATGAGTTTCAAAACATTTTCTTTTTTCTTGAACTCTTTGATATCAGCTCCTCTTTATCCCTTCCCTCTCCCACTGTACCCCCCAAACCCTTATTATAGTATATATTATTATTACTATTTGCTGTATCTTACACCATTCAATGTATCCATTCACCTACAATTCTGTTATTCATTACCCTCGAGTCGGGTTATACAGTCATCATTGCTGTCAGTTCCGGCTATCCCCCTTCCTGCCCCCTCTTTCTGTACCCTCAGGGAATCATTACTCCCATTACTACTTCTAAAGGGCTTATCTATCTTGGATTTCATACATGGAGTGATCTTAATTATACAAATGAACATATGCAGGTAAAACTAAACCATGATGAGGTAAAACTAAAACCATAATAGTAAGGGGAGGAAATATTAAAGAACTAGAGGATAATTATGTGTTTCATCAGTGCTATACTGACCCTGGCGATATCATCCTTTTTCTTTGGCCCTTCTGTGAGGGACTGTCCAATTATCTTACAGGTGGGTTTAGGGTCTCCACTTTGTCTATGCTCCTTCATGTTAATTTGATTGCTTGATTTTGAGCTTCTGATACCTATTCCCGTCTACACTTCATCATAGATGCTGGTGTATTTCTTACATGTGTGCTTTGTTGCTTCCCTGCTAGATGACTGCTTATTTAACTTCAAGCCTTTAAGACCCCAGATCTTATATTTTTTAGTAGCCGGGCATGATCAGCTTTCTTCACCACATTTGCTTATGCACCCATTTTGCCTTCAGTGATCAGGTTGGGAAGGTGAATATCATACATTGCTACATTATTATAACAAATCATTCTTGTACTGAGGTAAGATTTAAGTAGAGGCTCAAAGCCCATCTGCTTCCTTATTGCATATATATGTATATATATACACATAGACAAATATAGCTATCTTTATATATTTACATATATATGTATCTATATTTATACCTATATATATACTTTTTAATTTCTTCTTTCTTTTCTCCTGCCTGTTAGCCATTTTAAGTGTATAAATCAGTAACATTATTTATAGCCATCATGTTATACTACTATCACCACATTTTCTCAAACATCTTGGGAATTTTTAGAGAAATCCAAGAAAAACTTTCTACTTCTAGCTCTTAAGACGGCATCTTTATAAAGAACAAAAAGTTTACTCACCTGGATTTTCTGAGGTTAAATATCTATGACAGACATTATCTATGGGTATGTGTGTGTGTGTTTTTTTAATCATTCCTAGAGGTAACCTGTGCTAGAGTGACCGCTGCACATTTCCAGACCTGAGCACTCCATTGCAATGGAATCAAATATAACTCATAGCACAGAGTAGAACTGTTCCTTAAGGCTATAGTTTTCATGGGAATAGGCAGCTGCCTCTTTTTCCCATAAAGTGGCTGGTGTGTTCTAGCCATCAATCTTTTGATTCACAACTGGCCCTTAACCACTGCACCAACAGGGCTGCTCTCTCTCCTGAACTAATATCTTTGTAGAGAGGTAGGGTGTGAACCCAGTAAGATCTGCCTCAAGAGTGCACAAGTGACAGAGAATTGAAAAAGAGATAAAGCAAAACAAAGTCATTGCATTAAAAAAGTATGGCATAAAGAACTTAAAAATTCTAATTAAAATAATTAAATTTAATTATTTAATCTATGCTAATTAAAAATAACATATATGAAAGGTCTAACTCTGGGTATTGAATAAAGAAGAATGAAGAAGAATTGATGCATTTGAATTGTGGTGCCCGAGAAGCATATTGAAAATACTGTGGACTGCTAAAAGGACAAACCAATCTGTCTTGGAAGATGTATGACCAGAATGCTCCTTAGAGGCAAGGATGGCAAGACTTGATCTTGCATACTTTTGATATATTGTTAGGAGAGACCAGTCCCTGGAGAGAGAATTAGGGTTTAGTAAAGTGGAGGGGCTGCTAAAAAGAGGAAGGTCCTTAATGAGATGGATTGACTGTGGTTACAACAATGGGCTTGGGCACAGGAACTCTTGTAAGGACAGCACGGGATCCTGCAGTGTTTCCTTCTGTTATAAATGGAGTCCCTATGGGCCAGGACAGACTCGAGGGCACCAAACAACAACAGCCCTTTATTGAACAGCTCTCTTAACCACCAGGAAGAAGAAATAATGCTGAAAGGCCTGAAGAGTGATTAGAGTTCATCTAGGATTAATCTTTCCATAAAACCACATTTCCAAAACTACCTATCAAGAGACTAGTTTTCTAAGTATGAAAGTATTAGTACACTTGATTTAGAGATTAAAAAAAAGAGAGTGAACCCACATTTTGAAAGCCGTTGTATTTATAACTAATGCAAGGGAGCTGTCAGCATCCAAACAGCAGTTTCTCAAGAAGCTGCCTTTGTCAAAACAGCTACTTTACTTCCTAATTTGTGGTCAAGGATGCTTTGATTATATTCTGCCCATTAGGCTTGTGTTGTTGTCAAGTAAATTTGAACTCATGATGATAATAAGTACAGAGAAAACAAAGCAAGGAAGGGGACAGCAACTCTTGGAAAAAGAGTTTAACTTTGTTCAATTTTGGACAGAGCAGATGTGAAACCAGCAAAAGTGCTGAGACACAGTTACTGTGAATTCTTTCAGTAGTAAATAGCCTTTCATCACTGATCCAGGGGTCTCAAGTTTTTAATCAACATTTGTGGAACTGGTAGCATTGCTTGCAGTCATCCAACGGACTTCAATCTCCCGGTTTCTGTGGCTGGGCAGGAGCTTAACTTCTGCAGGTACCTAACTCCAAAATGCCAAACCACTTCCTGTCATGAAGATGGAACATTAATTTTACTTTGGATAAAGATGGTTGGAAAACTCAATTATCAGGTGACTTAGGAGGAATTATGTGTGACAAATGGTGCTGTCAAATCCTCTTACTTGAGGATTAGTTTTTATTTCTCTAGAGAACATGAATGAAGTGGGTTGCATTTGCTTGGCTATGTAGTGTCAGATTTCTTTCTGTCTTTGCAATCCCTTTCACAGCTTGCTTATGATGCACATCTCATTCTGGTGTAACTCTAATTCAATAATTAAACTGTTTCCTATTGCTTATACCTTTGCGGAGAGGTTTTCTGGGTTAACAGATGATTTTGCATTAATAGATTCCATTTTCCCCAGAAGGGCTAGAAGTTATATTCAAAGGCATATTATGTTAATATAATGGAAGTTTGTAAATAAAGAAGAACAAAGAAGATTTGAGATATATGGAACCAACATCTAATCTGTAGACCCCCCCCCACCCCCCCCAATCTTACTGCTCAAACATAAAAGGAACTTGCTAGAGGTTTCTTCCAATTTGCCAAAAAAGTCTCAAAATACCCATCTCTGACAAGTTGTGTGCCTGAAGAAACTTTCCCTATACTACTAATAAAAAACCTCAAATGTCCATCAACTATGCTTTAAGATTAGATTATTACTTTAATCTCTCTGTAGATATAGAGAATGATATTGTAAAGGATTGTTATATAAAGAGGCAATTAAAGAATGTGCAGTGACAAATGTAGGAAAAGGTATTATATAAATGTGATAAACAATAAAATATAATATCATTTTTCTAAATTTTATGATGTTTGTGGTATTAGGTCAGTTCTAAAACTTTTATTTTTATTTACTTTCTCATTCTGATAAATATTTACATGTCTGTCTGTAACTTTGTATTCTTTAAAAATAATGTTCTCCACTCTAAATTTTACAAGCTTTAGGTATCATAGAACTTGAATCTGGTCCCGACTACAGATTTGGGAATGAAAAGATAGGTACCCAGTGCTCTTTCTTCAGAAGCACATAAGAGATAATTTTAAATTTCATTGAATATTTCTTTTTTTTTAACGAATTGAGACTTCAACTTAAGTTTGTTAGCTTTTAAGTTTTAAACTCAACAAATTTAAAACCCAAACAAATGTTTAAATTATTATCACCATCTCAGAGAAGGTTATTTATTTCCAAAATAAGAAGGAAGGAAATAACCTTGGGATTAAAAAGAGTCTTTCTAGTTAATTTAATAAAGTTGTATTTAAACATTGCTAAATTGTCCTAAATTTTCTTAGTTTACAGTAAGCTGGGGAAATTTTTGGCATGAGACTGTATCAGAGGCTGATGTTCACAAGTTACAAACATAAAATACTTTAGATGTAAAGGTAAAGGTTTGCAATTGACACACATTTGGTTATAAAATTATAAGTATTCAAGTTATCTTGTCTTATAACCAAAGAGCCATCCTGTAATGGCTAAACAAGATAGATGATTACAGAGCTTTTTCTGTAAGATATTTTTCCTTTAGGAATCCTCTTTCTCTTTTTCTTTCCTTTTAAGAACATTAAAAACTACACTGGTGAGGTAAAGGCCAGGAAAGTTGCACTGAGGAACCTTTTTCTATCACAACAGTGCACACCTGCTCATTCTTCAAAGGCAGCATGAGCTGCATTATGAGATTTTAATTGGTAAGCCTTCTTCTACCTTCCCAACGAGCCTTGAGCATACCTTTCAGACTTTTTTTTTTTTGGTTCTCAAAGCTTAAAGAACATTTCAAAGCTTAAAAGGGACTCAAATGTTTGAGTCCCATGCCATTTTGACATGGTATAAATTAAAAAGCACAAAATTCTTCAAGAAAAGGTTAGAGAGATGGAAACATACTTCAGAAGTCCACCTACTAGGTGGAGGCTATGTTGAGATACAAGAGCTTCAATTATGATTTTTTGTTCAATAACTATGTCTACCATTTAATAGCAATGGCTTTGATTTACTCTCATATTTCTTTCAAAATAAACACCTTATCCTAAATAATAATGAAAAATTATTTCTTTCAAAGCTACCTGAAATATATTTCTTCTCATCTACAGAAAAAAGAGTGACACCAAAAGGTGGGGATGACAAACGTTAAAATGAATAAAAGGAAAAATAATATGCACCCCATCCTCAAAAGAAAAGAGGGCAAAAGCCATGTAGGAAAAGAATATAATATGAAATAGACTTTATGGAATATAGGGCTGTAATGTGCTTTTAAAACTAATCATAACCGACATTAAATATTCTATGGGAGGAACTTGTGTGGCACGTCTTTTAAGTAGGATGAGAATATTCTAAAAGATTTTAGAAAGTCACCTTAAGGCAGACAGCTTCTAGCTTAGGCGTTCTGAGTGCTTCAGGAACGATATAGAAACACTCACAGGCTGTGATCTGGCATGGGTCTTTGGAAAAATGCTTCAATTATTAAAAATCAACTTTTAATTTTTAAAGATTCTCTTCAGTGCTTTTCAGGTATTTATTCCTAACAGTATTGTTTTGGTTGGCTGTTCCATGCTTTATTACCATAGAAAGGGTTGTAGTATTTTACTCTCAAGGAAAGTTAAGTGGCAATATGATAAATGTTGGAATAATATGCAATTTATAAAATTCTTAGTAGTTTCAATTAAACAGAATACTTTATACTCTATCTTTGCTCCGAATCAGTATGAATTAATGTTTACTAGATCTTATTTCTAAATCTGAGAAAGGCATAATGAGAAAATGAATAAAAACTCTTACCACTTGGTGATACCATCACTGGCTCAGTAAACCGGTGTTCATCAGTTGAAGGCAGGTTTAAGGAGAAGATTGACACCATCCCCAGGCTCGTTCCAACAAACAGGCAAGGGGAGACGGCAGAGTCATTTTTCCGTGCAAAGGATTCCATGAAATATAGGGCTGTAATAGCTTCTTTAGAATCTTTATCAATACTGGAGATGCTAGAGCTTCTAGAACGAGTGTAAGAATTTTCTCGGTTTTCTAAGGAAATTAAAAAAATAAAAGGTGCTAGTGTTTTCCCCCCCAAAATTAATCACATTAAATCATTGAAAATCATAATTATGAAGGAGAAGTAGAATTTCATTACTTTCTAACTGATCTGAAACTCAGTCTATCCGGTGCACTAGTTTATTTTGAAAGTGGAGACACTGAAGCCTAGAAGTGTCAATTACAAGCTTTGGGAGAGCTGAGGCTACAGTGCCTGGGCCTCCTGAGTTTCAATCCGTTTTGCCATCTTGAAATTGTCTAATATGGAGGAAAATTGGTCTAAATAGTTAAGGTTAGGAAAAGTTTTGGTGTGATTTAAATTGTGTTCTTCCTATCTTTTAAATGTTGGACATATTCCTAATGATTTATTGATAATTCCCACTTGTTGACAGCATTGTGGCTACTGTCCTGGGGAACACAAATTTTCTATGCCTAACACATTCCTCTAACTTTTACAGTTTTTGGTTTTGTCACCTCTGGAATAATTACAGTCATAATATTTGAACTTTTCATGAAGGCCAAACAACAAATGTTACCATAAATCCAGACCCAATTTTGCTTATGGTCAGATAAGGAAGATTTCAGCCCTAGTGTGAAAAAACAGGATGTTGGAGCCATGCTCCAACAAGCATGAGCTCACCACTTCAGTGAGTGTGAGTGTTCTCATAGTCACTCGGAGTGCAAATCCCTCATGGTTTTCTTTCTGCTTCCTTCACTTTCTTTCTTTTTTGAGAGGTACACATGTGTCTCATAATTATCTTGATTAAAGGAGATTACATATAAATTCCTAAAACTGTGCTTTTTCTAGAAAACAAAATAAAGCTTTATTTTCTAATAAGAAAATTTATTAAAATGGTTTTCGTAGGATTAAGAGATGGACAGTAATATGAAGATCATATATATATCTATATATATTGTATTTGCAGATTATCTCAGAATTTAGCATAAATTAGAGATAGAAATAAATAGATCTCTAAACTTCCAACTCTCAATCCAGTGATTAATTGTACTATTTCTTCTGTAAGCCTTACATGCTTCTTCTTTTATATCTAGTTAACATATATCTCTAATATTTTAATATATATTTATGGTTGATACAGAAACTTTTGCCATAGATAATATCATTATCTGCATGTGTTTTGGGACAATGTTTAGTATGAAAATCACAAATGAAAATGGTTACATTTTATTTTTAAAATTTAAAGAACAATATTATTCCTTACCAGGAAAAAATTGAGAGGAAGCAAATGAGAACTCACATAATAGAGCTAATAAAAAAATCTTTCAAAATTATTTTTTCCTCTGGTCCCAAAGTTCATTATCAATAATACATTGACAGCAAAGTTACAAGATTTTCTTTTCTTTCCCCTTAAAAATTTCTGACTCTTAAACTTAATTCTTGCCCTTTTACTCATTCTATAAATAAGCAAATAATTCATGCTTTTTAGAACATGAAAATTGGGATGGAAAATTTTAGATTTTAATATCTTGAATTGTATCCTGATAACATTCATTTGACAATTGAAGAAATAAGGTCGTAAGACATTAAATAATGAGCCTCAGATTGTTAGGAGACACTAAGTTTTTACCATTGAGATGAAAAGGACCTCTCAATTATTACTGGGAGGATGGAAAAGAGATGGCACAGATCTCGTTTCAGAGATGGGAAAGGAGATGAAGTGAGGACTGGCTTTGGAGCCAAGGCATAGATAGCACTGTTATTCCCCAGGTAGAGCCGAGTGTGGATTCTTTACTCTGACCCAACATCGGGTCTTCATGAGTCAGAACTGCTGTGATAGCAACAGGTTTTGGTGAAGAGTGATTGTAGTTTTTTATATCATCTGTGACTTCCGACCTTTTTTGTGTCTGCATTTTCATTATCATGATAAATAACATTTTTAACTGCACCCACAAAACTTCTATGTTTAATCTACCTTCTGTTGTAACTGGTAAAGCAATTTCCATGCAAGCAGCTGATTGTGCTTTTCGAAATGGTGGTCTTCCACCCCAGCGATTCAGTTTGGTAACATCAGCACTAGAAAGACGTTTTCCAGAACTGCAGCTCTGAGAGGTTGGACTCGTGCAGTGTCCATTAACATGGTCTGTAACAATAGGAGGAGGGTAACATGAATATTATAATTAAATCTTAATATAAAAAATCCAGTGTAAGGTTAATAAATGAAGACCAAATATTATATTTAAAAAACTACATGAAGTCGGCTATGTCCTTGTTATTTTATAATTTAGCACAATTTTAGCAGTTAGTCCATTTTTTCACAAGGTATTAACTACAAAATGAGGGATCTTCAAAATATTTTATGAAAAAAATCCCATTATCTATAAATTGGCTTTTCTAAGAATTTTTAAAGCCCCTAATATTGATTTTTATAATTTGGATACTTATCATAGTTTGAATTTTATTCTATATCTCCTTTAATGCTCTATCATTTAATGGCAAGAGGAAAGAGGCTGTATGTTTTGCAAAACATTTTAAATATATGTCAATGTATAAAAATTTTGGATTTACTTCAAGTGCTTGAAGTCAAAACTACAGAGTGGAAGTTTGCTGCTTTGCCGTTAAAAATGATAATTAAGAGTAGTGGAAGTGCTGGAGCCACATTGTTGGAGTCTAAATTCTGGTTCTGCCTTTTATTGCTGTTGATAGGATTGGCTTTGGAGCCAAGGCATCGCACAGTTAATCCCCATATAGAGCTGAGTCCAACTTTCACTCTCATCTGAGGCAATTGGTTGTCAAGTTGGTTCTAACTTATAACAATCCTTGTGCAACAGAACAAAATACTCCCTGATCCTTTGCCATCCTAACAATTGTTGATATGTTCAAGTCCTTTGCTGCAGCCACTGTGTCAATCTATCTCCAGGGTGTTCCTCTTTTCCACTGCCTCTCTGCTATATCAAGCATGGTGTCCTTCTCCAGGGTCTGGTCTTTCCTGATGATCACATGATAATATGATAAAGTGCTTGAGCTGAAGTCTCACTGTTCTTGCTCTTAAGGAGCATTCTAGTTGTACTTCTTTCAAGACAGACCTGTTTGTTCTTTTGGCAGTCCATAATACTTTCAATATTCTTCACCAGCACCATAACTCAAGGGCATTACTTCTTCTTTGATCTTCCTTATTTAGATTTTAATATCTTGAATTTTATCCTGATAACATTCACTCGACAATTGAAGAAATTAAGGTCATAATAAATTAAATAACTAGCCTCTGATAGAAGGAGACACTAAATTTTAACCAGTGAGCTGAAAAGGACCTCTCAATTATCACTGAGAGGATATAAAAGAGATAACACAGATCTAGTTTTGGAGATAGGAAAGGAGATGTAGTGAGGATTGGCTTTGGAGCCAAGGCGTAGCACAGTTAATCCCCATACAGAGCTGAGTCCAACTTTCACTCTCATCTGAGGCAATTGAAAACACCAGGTCTATGTCAGGTATAACTTAGGTCTTAAAGTAACATACCTACTTTTCAACATTCTAAAGGGGTCTTGTTCAGTTGATCTACCTAATGCAATGCTTCATTTGATCTCTTGAATACTCCTTCCATAAGCATTATTTGTGAATCAAAGCAAGATGAAATTTTTCACAAAAGCAATCTTTTCTCCATTTATCGTGATGTCACCTATTAGTCCAATTGTCAAGATTTTGGTCTTGTTTTCATTGAGTTGTAATCCTTACTGAAGGCAAGGCTACAATTCTTGATCTTCATCAGCAAGCACTTCACGTTCTCTTCCCGTTTAGCAAGCAAAGTTCTGTCATCTGAATATCACAAGTTGTTAATAATAATCTGATGTTACATTCTTCTCCATATAATTCAACTTATCTGAGTCTTTGCTCAGCTACAGGTGGAGTAACTATGGTGAAAGAATACAACTCTGACACACACCTTTCCTGATTTTAAACCATTCAGTATACCCTTGTTCTGTTTGTACAACTAACTTCCTCTTGATCCATGTATAGATACGGTATGGGCAAAATGAAGTGTTCTCAAATTTCCATTCTTCTCAAGATATACATAGTTCGTTATGATCCACACAGTCAAATGCTGTGGCATAACCAATAAAACACAAGTGGGGTAGTCTTTTTCTTGATGTTCTCTATTTTAAACCAAAAAAGTTTGGTTAAGCTATCTGAATTACTTAATGTTTAAACATGAGATTGTCTGTATTTATGTAGTCAAGTATTTGTTGTACATGTTTTCTCTCTAGATACACAATTTTCTTCAGTGCTTGAAAAAATTCAGTTACTATTTATTCAAATAAAATGTCACTAGTAACTTTCCATTTCATTCTCTAGGAATTTCTAATAAACATTAGCATCAATGCAGCCATACATTGCATTTTTCATACAATGTCTTTAGCTCTGTTGTCGTCTGTATAAACTTCATCTACTGATTCTAAAATTTCATGCTTACTTCATAATGTTTTTAAAATAAAAAATTATAAAAATTTAAAAAATAAGTTCTTTTATTACTCTTTGAGTATCCTAAAAAAGCCTCATTTAAAATTTCTTATATTTTGTTAAATTGATCTCATCTAGAGTCCTAGTAGTAAACTTTTTTTTTTTTTTTAATCAATTTATTGGGGCTCATACAATTCGTCACAATACATAGATCAATTGTGTAAAGCACATCTATACATTTGTTGCCCTCATCATTCCCAAAATTTT
>NW_022107407.1:17591813-17638588 GCF_000313985.2 Echinops telfairi | reverse complement strand
CCCCCCCTCCCCTTCCCTTTCCCCCATGCACCCTTAATAATTTATAAATTATTTTTGTATCTTACGAGGCGCCGGACAGTAGTAAACTTTTTGTTGTCTCTCTTAGCATTAGATTTTGTTTGTGTCATCTGGAATTTTGCTTTTCTTGAGCTTTTTCTTTCTGTTAAATACTATTAAAAATTGTGAGAGCCAGAACCCACCAAGGTTATCTTGGAGTTTTTTTTCTCTGGATTTTGCAAATTTTCCATTTTTGGCAAGGTACACCATATCTCTTTTCTTTTAGTAGATATTTAAGTTTCTTCTCTGACAGGTTTCCACTTTATACACATTCTGCCTCTCATAGGTTTAGTGTAGTTTTGTAGCTGCCTCCCATTAGTTCAAAATTTCTGCTAGGGGAACCAAAGGTTAGGTTCTTATAAACCAATGGTCATAGCATTATCATCAACCAATCAGTACATACCTTTGTATGCTTCTAATTAAAGACATTTTGCTTAGTGCAACAGGCCTTTAGTCCAGAATTTTTAGGGTACTTGTCCCACATTGATATTGGAAAAATCAAGATACTGATCTCTTAAACCAAAAAACCAGGTCCAAGGGTTGTTTGGGAGTTTTAGATTTTTCAGGAGGTAAGGATTTCTTTTGTTTATTTTTTGTTATTAAGTTTTTAAAAACAGTTTCATTGGCACTTCATCCACATGTCATACAGTTCAATAATTCAATCATATCAAGAGTTGTACAATCATCATCACAATCAATTCCAGAACATTTACTTCTTCCTAGTTGTTATTAATTTCTTATGTAATTGCATTGTAATTAGAGAATGTGACCTGTAATATTCTACTTTTTAAAACGGAAGTTTTGGGGGTGGCTTTATTCTTTCATTATTGTTGCATTTGTTTATATTTTCTTGTATTTCTTAGATGCTTTTATTTTTAATTGTAAATCCTGTATTTGGTACATTAACATTTGTAAAATAATTTTATTATGGATTATATTTTTATTATATATAGCATTTTTACTAATGAATGTATTTTGCCTTGAATTTAACCTTGATATTAATATAATGCCTCTTTTATTTTTGCTAATATTGTCTAACTACTATTACCTTTGGAATCACTTTTGTATTTGATGGTTTTTTGGTGATACATGCCGAAATGTTTTTTTTTTCTCTTTTAAAAAAAATCATTTTATTAGGGGCTCATACAACTCTTCTCACAATCCATACACATATCAATTATGTAAAGCGCATTTATACATTCATTGCCCTCATCATTCTCAAAACATTTTCTCTCCACTTAAACCCCCGGTATTAGGTCCTCATATGTTTTTTTATTTTAAAAATTGATTTATTTGACATTATTGACACGAGAGACATTTCATCTATTTTTCTATCACATTTTAAGCACATCCAGTGTTTTAATCTACTTTTCTAGCATACAATTTATATACCACACTTCTACTTCCTCCTTTAAGTTGTTAGGTACCATCTAGTCTGTTCCTGTTCAAAAAACCCTTATGTACAATAGAACAAAACACCTCTTAGTCTTGCACCATCCTTAAAATTGTTCTTATGTTTGAGCTCATGTTGCAGCCACTGTGCAATGCATCTTGCCCAGGGCCTTCCTCTTTTTTGCTGCCTCCCTGCTTCACCAAGCATGATGTCTTTCTCCAGGAACTGGTGTCCCCTGAGAATGTTCAAAGTATGTGAGACGAAGTCTTACCATCCTTGCCTCTAAGGAGCATTCTGGTTGTGCTTCTTCCAACAAGACAGATCTTCTGGAAGTTCATAGTACCTTCAATATTCTTTACCAGCACTATAATTCAAATGCATTGATTCTTCTTTGGTCTTCCTTATTCAAAATCTAACTTTCACATACATATGAGGTACCATATATATTCAAGTATAAGCTGACCTGAATATCAGCTGAGGCACCTAATTTTACCACAAAAACTCCATTTAAAATGTGCTGAAAAACTTGGCTTATACATGAGTAAATACAATAATTGAAAATACTCTGGCTTGGGTCAGGGGCACCTTAGTCTTCAAAGTAACACCCTTACTTTTCAGCATTTAAAAAGGTCTTGTGAGGCAGATTTACCCAATACAATGAGTTATTTGATCTTTTTACAGCTGCTTCCAAGAGTATTGTTTGTGGATCCAAGCAAGGGGAAATCCTTGACAGCTTCAATCTTTTCTCCATTCATGATGTTATTTATTGGTCCACTTTTGAGGATTTGGGTTTTCTTCACATTGAGTTGTAATCCATACTGAAGGCTCCAATCCTTGATCTCCATCAGCAAGTACTTCAAGTTCTCCTCAACTAACTCCTTTAAGTTAGTGTGGAAAATTTCCAGAATAAATTGCTTAGAGAAGTGTAGATTAATAATGAAATGACAGAAGCAAAAACTCCCTTGCTTTAAAAATCCAACACTTTCACCAATTAGATTAAAACAAAATTGCAAAATTTAATTTACATGCTTTATGCTTCTGTTTAAAGACACTTACATTTTGACTCATTAACATTGAATTCATTGCCAATGGCACTATAATTCATGCCTTAATGAAATATATTTAATTCATATTCTCTCCATAAAGCACACCTCATTCTTCTTGCATTCAGTAGCACTAGACAGCACTTTAGCACTATGCTTGGAGGCTATTTAAATAGCAAAATTACCAATTAAAAAATAAAAGGCAAGAAATGAGAAAAAACATGCTAATTAAACTTAGAAAAGGACAGTCATTATAGTATGAGAGGTAAGCCAAGAAGATAGTGTGTCACTTTGCTCTACCTCAGCTGGCAAAGAGTGTAGCAGGTGCTCAAATCTTGCTGCTCTATGCATGTCCATGAATAACTGTGAAAGTACTACAAATCTTGATTTTTAGGGTAACAAATTATAGAGTAGGCAACTTTATAATTACAAAATTCAAGAATGGTGAGTGCTGGACATATGTATTCAATGTTTCCTTGGACATGCTGTGGTTTAAGTTTCCCCACCATCATTCAAGTAGAAGAGCTATAGTCAGTTGTAGTTTGTCACACTAAATCAACTTTGTGTTGTCTTAGATACTCGATAGAAGGCTCTAAGGTCTTGAAACCCCAAACTGCCATCGCCAGTAGTGCAAAATTTGCAACATTTTTTACTGTTCACCTCAACAGAAACTACATAGGTCACAAACACCTTAACATAATTCATTAATCTGGGGTTGAACTACCCCCTCACTTCAGCCCTATATTTCAAACTGCTCACTGAATGCTTATATGGATGTCCCTGTAGCAGATCACACTCATTTTCCTTCCTTTTCCAGGCAAGCATTCTCCGAGTGCTATGCTTTGCATGTAGTTATCCTTTACGACTTCTATTCTCTGTCTTGCCAGCCCCATTCTCGTCTTGCTCCTAATCCCACCAATTGTAGTTTCCTGGGGAAACCCCTCTCTTTGACTCAGAGGCAGTGAGTTTTTTTCTTTTCCTTTTCATGTTCATTATTTTCTTTCAGGCTGATCTACTGCAACAGCTTCCTACACTTCTTCCTCCTTCATACTGGATAACACATTACTGGAAATTATTGTTTCTAAAGCATATTAACTGTTTGCAAAAGGTATATAACCAAAAGTAGGAAAACGGGAGAGAAAGTAATTCATCAGAATTGTGGTGCTGGTGAAATCATTGAATGCACTGTGGACTGATAAAAAAAGGAAATAGAATCGGATACAACCAGGTCTTTAGAAGGGAGGATGGCAAGAGTTTCACTCACTCATTGAATAAACCACCAGGAAAGAACAATTGCTAGGAAATGATATTGTGTTTGGTAAAGGTTAAATTAAAATTAGGGAAACCCTGATTTAGATGACTTGCAACAATATACTCAACATAACAATCATTAAGATTGTGCAGAATTGGAGAATTATTTATTCTGTTATATACAAGGTCTCTCTGAGTTGGAATCAACTTGATGCAAACTGACAACGAAGGAAATTATAAGCAAGCTGGGCTATATTTTACACCAAAGCTTTATGCTGGAAGATTTATAAGGACACAAATAATTATATACTTCCAAAATTCATATGATTTTTTTCATGTAACTCTGTAGGAAATATTTGTAAAAATTAAATTACATTAATAATATACTTGATATATAAAATTAATTTCAATGAAGTTTTATTGTGCTACTTCTGTAGCAATGCGATGCACATTTTCCTACTTTATCTTTTGTGCATATTTAAACTTTGAGAATTAATTTCTGTTTAAAGTATACATGAAAATAGAATAAAACAGTTGGAAGGAGTGAGTTGGAGACATTGAGAAACTGACATTTATAGTTGGAAATTCCTAACTGACCTTATAATTAAACTAAGTGCTCTTTTTACTACTTTGAGTAAATATGGGAGTGGGCTGGAGATACTTTGTTTTCCCATTAAAACATTTAAGAAAAAACATGGTATATTGAAAATATGTGAATAAATATCATGAATGCATATTTTTCTAGGAAAAATTTTAAAATAGTTATGTATTTCTCACAGTATATACTATATAAAATGACATGTAATCATAAAATTAGAAGTTTTGCAATTTATAGACTTGATTTCAATTCATTTTGTAACTAGTTGTATGATGTTAGTTAAATTCAAAATTTTCATAACCTTCATTTACCCATTTATAAAATAATAATACCACTTACCTTAAGTCAGTTAAATAAACAATTCAAACATATTGTCTGATGGAACTAAAGGAACAATATTCCTTTGACATATTGGTAAAATACCAATTTCATAGTAATTTAAAAAATATTAATCCTGAACCAATGATAATACCTAATATGTTAGAGCTTTGCATTAAAAACACACTATTGTGATTTCATTTAGCAAAATGCATATAATTACTTTGGCTTTTAATGTTCAGAACTATATTTGTTACAAATAACTCAGATATAATGAGATGAGACATGTAATATATACCATAAGGTTTGGGCACCATGCTTTAAGAACTTGATTCAAATCTTAAGTCTACCTAGATTAGAGAGAGACTTTTATTAACAATTTAATCTCAGTTTCTACACTAGAAAACATTAAGAATAATGATAACCAGAGAGAATTACTGAGAAAATGAAGTAATATTTATATGAAACAGCTTTGTAAATTCTAAAGAATAATGCATAGTGGTTTTGCGTTGGACTGCTAACTGAAACCACTAGCTGCTCCATGGGAGAAAGACGAGGCTTCCTACTCCCATAAGGAGTTATCGTCCTGGAAACTCACAAGGGGAAGTTCTACCCTGTCCTACAGGTTCACTGTAGGACAGGTCACTATGACCTGTCAGAATTGACTAGATGGCAGTGAGTCAGGTTGTTTTTGTGGTTATTTTAACTTGAATTAGAAAGATCTAATGATGTGGCTTTATACCAGAGCAAAAAATGAAAATAAAGGCAAGTCAATTAAATATCTAAAACGCCACGCTGGAAAAAAATCAGATAAAAGTTCTGTAAGAAAAATTTATTAAGGACATTTTAATAAAGTCTTACTTTATTCCACAGAGCTGTAATTATGAACAAGCTTGTGACCAATACAAAAACAAAAATATATGAAATTTCCTATATTTCCTAAAATTAAAAGGTTACCAGACCTCCACTCTTCCATATCAAGCTTATTTTTGGTCTTATTTCATTTGAGGATTAATTCTAAATAATACTAAGATACAAAAAGGGGGAATACTTTAGAGAAAACCATGTTCGTTTAATGATTACAGTCACAAAGGATCTATATGTGTGGCACTTCAATGTTAAAAACCATTTTCATGAAAAAAGAAAACAAAATCAGTACATACCTTGGTGTGTAATGATTCATAACATAACTTTGTAGAATGACTGTAAACAAAATGTTGAATACTGCCAACAGAACTGTATGGTGATTTTTAAGAAAGCCTTTTTGGAAAGCTATCCAACATTGCTATCTAGTAACCTTGTGCTAGTCATGGATTGGTTGGTAAAAATGTTCAGCCAAATGAATGTAAGAAACTTAAAATTGTTGGCTTTTGCCTACCGTACCAAGATCAGCCTTAAGATCTGTTGGCAGACTTAACTTTCTTGATCCTTTAACTGAAACAACAGAAAAAGGAAAAAGGTGGTTGTTAATTATGTAAAAAGTAAGAGGTGTATGGGAGGATAGTATTATTAAAATCCCAATGATCTTTACATTTAGTGAGTATGAGTGGCAATAGAAATATTGTTTCAATAATATATTTCTGCCTTTCATTAGCCAATATTTAATATAAAATCAGAAACGAGGTAAACAATTGAAATTTGAATAATTAAACATATATCTGCCTAGTTTCTTTCACACATAGAGCAAGAAATGATATCTTAATTGGGAAATAACAAAAAATTTTCATTTAACTCTAATTAAAGTAGTGATATTGTAACAAATGTGTAAACTATCACAAATAACAATGAGAAGTATAAAACCTGATTCACCCTATCAATATTTGTAATATAAAAAATCTAGTATAGATATGTGATATAATAAAGGAAATTTTATTGTGTCTATTATAGGTGGAATGATATCTAAATTGAGTAAGTACTTAAGAACTAAGTATTTAAGAAAATCTTAAAAATAATTTGAAAATGAATTTTATTCAGCTATAATATATAAAACTCTTTAGAAAATACATAAAAGTATTTTTTGAAGTGTCTTTATTAATCTGTTCATGAAAATTTTACATTGAGCATCTCATGAAGTATTTAACAGAAATGCCCACTACCATAGAAAGAAAGACACTAGGAAAAATTATATTGGAAAACTATTTATATTAGGACTAAAATTGATACTACTAATTTATACCTTCTAATGAGTGATTTTCTTTGTAACTAAAAAGCTTATTTTAAATAAAGGTGTTGAATGGTATAGTAGAAAAAGCACTTGATTGAAAATCAAGTCTTACAAACTTTTGAATTGTGGTAGTGCAATGGGTAAAGCACTCAGCTGCAAATTGGAAGGTTGGTGGAATGAACCTACTACGTACTTTTGGGAGAAAGCTGTAGCCCTCTTCTGCCATAAAGAGTTACAACCATGGAAATCCTATTGGACAATTCTTCTCTGTCCTATAGGGTCATGATGAATCTGAATCAACTCAATAGCAACAGGATAGATTGAATAGTGTGTTAAATGTTAGAAACGATTTTTGTTCTAGTATTTAACTCAGAGGCAATGAAATGAGGCAAGTGAACATGGTCCATAAACTTGAGGTATCAGAGTCTAAGACCTGGTATTCCCAATAGTACTACCATTTGTTAACAATATACAAATTTCATATCAGACAAATAGCATTGGTGATATGATCTCCGATGTTTCTGTTGAAATACAATATATGACTATCATATTATAGACAGTGGTCCTGTATACTGTCTCATTGATATTTTATAGATAAGTGACAAACTATAAGCCATTTGAACTGGTATAACCTCCTTTGATATATTTTTATATTACTTTTTCAAGAACATAAAATATTTTGTATTAAAGCACCCTCTTCAATTTATTATTTATATTATAAACTTATTTAATTTAGAGACTGAAATTGATGAAAAGAAAAGCTACTTATTTTTAAAAATAACATTGTAATTCTTTATTTATATGTGCAGTCAGCTCCTACCATTGCTAGGGACTCTCTAGTCAGTTCAGACCTGTAGCAACCATATTTACAACAGAATGAAACACTGCAGGTTCTGTGTCACCCTCATCATTGTTATGTTTGAACCCATAGTTCAGCCAACATGTCACTCCATCTCACCAAGCATCTTCTTTTTTACTGGCCCTGTACTAAACATGATATCCTATTCCTGATAACATGTCCAAAGAACATGAAACAAGGTCTCACCATTTTCACTTCTAGGATGCATTTTGACTGTACTTCAATCAGTGGCATATTCAGTATTCCTTACACATAATTCAAAGGCATCGATTCTCTTTCAGCCTTCCTTATTCATTGTTCAGTTTTTTAATGCATATGAAGTGAATGAAAAACCAAGGCTTGGAACAGGCACACCTTAGTCATCACGATGAAATCTTTGCTTTTTAATACGGAGAGAGATTTTTTGTTACAGGTTTTCCCAATGCAATATGTTGTTTGATTTCTTGATAGTTGCTTCCATGGGCATTGACTGTGGACCCCAGTAATGGGAACACTTTGACTATTTCAATCTTTTCTCTGTTTATCATCTTGTTGCTTATTGGTCCAGTTGTGAGGATTTTTGTTTTTTTGAGGCTCAGGTGGAATCATTATTGATCTTCATCATTTAGTGCTTCAGGTTGTCTTCATTTTCAGCAAAAGAGGTTGTGTCTGTCATATGCAAATTGCAGGTTACTAATTAGCCTTCCTTCTGAAGCCACAAATAGTTCAGCTTCTCAGATTGTTTGCAGATTGAATCATTGTAGTAAAGGGATACAACCTTCATGCACCTTTCCTGATTTTAAATCATGCAGAATACCCTTATTTTGTTTGAATGACTGGCTGTTGGTCTATGTACAGGTTCCACATTAGCACAATTAAGTGTTCTGAAATTCCCATTCTTTGAAATGTTATTTTGTTATTGTCCATACTGCTGAGCGTCTTTGCATAGTTAACAAACAACAAGTAAACATATTTCTGGTATTCTCTGCTTTGAACCAAGGTCTGGCTCAGTGGTTCTTGGTTCAGCAATGGTATTCCTTGTTCAACATCCCTTCCTGAATCTGACCTGGATTATTGGGAATTTCTGCTAACATAATTTTTTATCTTCAGCATAACTTTAATTGCATGTGGTCTAGTGATGTTCAATAATTTTGCTTTCCATAGGATCTCCTTTCTTTGGAATGTACATAAAAATGCATTTCTTCCAGTCAGTTGGCCAAGTCTTCTAAATTGGCATAAACAAGTGAAGACTTCTTAATTAGTATTCCATCAGTTCCTGGAGTTGTGTTTTCTACCAATTCATTTTTTACATCCAGAACTGATTCCTTTAGAATCATCAGTTCTTGATCAAATGCTACCCTCTGAAAGGGCTGAACATAAACCAGTCCTTTTTGATACAATGGCCATTTTCATCCCATCTTCTTTTGATGTTACCTCTGTTGTTTAATATATGGAATTTTTCAATATGCAGCCGGAGGCTTGAATTTTTTCTTCAATTATTTCAGCTAAGTATACCTTCTCTTTTTCTTTTCTAAGTCCAGGCCCTTGTAAATTCTACTCTACCTTCTCTAGCTGCCATTTAAAATCTGCCATCCAGTGGCACAGCTTTCCACATCACAGTAACACAAAAGCCAACGCATTATGACAAACTGACAGAAGAGTGGTGGAAAAAACATATAGAAATTAATAAATTAAAAATGTGGTGCTGTGTCATTGGTTTTAATTATTAGAAAAACTAAAACTATTTTCCAAATAATTTTTTCCTATAAGCTAAATTTTAAATTGCAATTTTGTCTGTTTCTAACAGAGTATATTTCTTAAGTGCTTTGAATTGTGCATAGCTAAAATATTATATTTTCCTAACTCAGATACTCTGGGTCCTTGGGCATTGAGATAGTTAGTTTTATTTTTTGTCATTCTCAAAGGTCTTTTTCTTATTTTATTAATAAATGACAGTGATACATAATTTACAGTTAAATAATACTAAATTGGAATACCAGCTCTATAATTTAAAAGCTAAGCTATTTAGTTACTCTAAGATATTTTTATCTGAAGATATTTTCATCTGTATATCCCAAGGGTACTGTATTACTTGTAAAGTAGAGAAGAGAAGATAAACAGCTGCCTGGAAAACTATGAGTAACAATTAACTGTACCTTTGTTGGCTTCTGATTTAAAGATTCCTACATCTTAATATTGACCTGACTACAACCATTTGGCAGTGGGTGCCTAACTTCCCTTTCTTAACACTGATACTTATTAAAGATATTTATCCTTTGCTTGAGGCAGTTAGTTGGCAGTTTCCATGATCATCAGGCTTATCCCTGATGATAGAAAATGTTATTGTATTATGAAAGGCTATGGAACATTTTATAAAACTGCTCTGTTTTGATTCTTAAATTTTAACTGCCATATTCATATTTTCTTACACACCTGACAAAAATATTTAGATTTAGAGCAGAAAAGCAACACTATCAAAATTCTATGGAACATTTCCAAACCTTTCTCAAAAGTCTTAGGAATTCCTACTTTATCTCTCATGAGGTCAATATTTATTGTTTTACCAATTGCTTTCAGGAAAATAACATTATGACAAACTGACAGAAGAGTGATGGATAAAACATAGAAATTTGTTTTTTCATCAAAGAGATTTGACCTTTCCCGGGCAATTGATGTACTTGATTCCGCTGTCTTAGAGCTGGGATTTTAATTCTATAAATGTCTGATGCTGCCTCAAGAGTTGTGACACCAAGTCCGAAAAGAAGGGAACACAAAACTATTGCCATGTAGTTTCTTAGCTCAAGTGGACCGCAGTTTTTACTTTAATTATGAGTACCAAAACCATTTGGAAAGATATCTGTGCTAAGAACATTCCCCATCGGAGGGATGGAGTTTTCTGATTTGAGGGTGTGGTGGGCTTTGTTGTTGTTAGATGCTGTGGAGTCAATTTTGCCTCCCAGTGACCCCATGTGACAGAGGAGAACTTCCCCATAGGATTTCCTAGCCTGTGATATTTACTGAAGCAGATCACTTATCATTACCGCTTGTGCCAGCGGCACTCCTTAATTGGTGTTGCTGTTGTGAGGGTCATGGAGTTAGTTTTGACTCAAAGTAACCCTATGTAAAAAAGAAAGAAAAGTTCACCTGCACCATCCTCAAAATGGTTATGTTTCAACTCATTGTTGCAGCCACTGTGTCAATCCACCTTATCGTTGAGGGCTGGCCTCTTTTTTGTTGACCTGCTGCTTTTTACTAAGCCTGATGTCCTTTTTCAGGGACTGGTTTCTCTTGATAATAAGTCTAAAGTACGTGAGATGAAGTCTCACCATCTTTGCTTTTAAGGAGCATCCTGGCTGTATTTCCTCCAAGACAAATAGTTTGTCCACGGTACTTTCTTTATTTTCATCAACATCATAATGCAAATATACCAATTCTTCTGTGGCCTTCCTTATTTGTTGTCCAGCTCTCATCATATGCATATGAGGGGTTTTAAAATACCAGGGATTGGGCCAGGGGCATTTTAATCCTCAAAATGACTTCTATGCTCTTTAATACTTTTAAGAGGTTTTGTACAGCAAATTTGCCCAATGCAATCCATTCTTTGATTTCTTGACTGCTGCTTTCATGAGCTTTGATTGTAGATCCAAATAAAATGACCTCCTTAACAATGTCAATCTTTCCTCCATTTATCATGATGTTATCTACTGGTACAGTAGCGAGAAAACTATTTTCCTTTACATTGAGTTGTAAAGCATATTGAATCCATACTGAAGGCTATATTCTTCTATCTTCATCACTAAGTGCGTCTTCCCTTTCAGTAAACAAAGTTATGCCAGTGCATGTTGCAAGATATTAAAGAGACTGCCTTTAAATTGGGTTTTAGGCACACAGAATCACACAGGAAGAACATTTAAAGGAAGATATAAGATGTGGCTCTAACATACTTGGGAACAAAAAGTATACATTCTCTTTTGGTAGTGTTCCATGGCATTGCTTTCCATGATATTTTAATAAAATACATTTCATTAAAATGTCTTAATAAATATCAATATTTATACCACTCTAGAGTTGAACTTAGTAGAATAAGACTATGGATGACAAGAATCAGAGTGGGTGGTTATAGAAATAGCAAAGGAATCAGGATGGTAGCCTAGCAAAATATGTTCATCTGAGATGATTAGGATAAAAGACACACCTTTAAGGAAGTTGAATTAGAAATGAACATTTCTGGGAAGCCACAATCTGACAGTTGGAGGCTTTGTGAGTTTTTAACTCTTTTTTCAAATAAAAAGGATGGTTTTCTTTAGGGGATTGGAATTCTGTAATAGGTAAGGTTGAATGGTAGCTCCTAGGCTCTCCCTTGGGAAGTTTATTTGTACAGTATGCAATTTGTACTACCATACTTGGTGACTGAAAAGAACTATACAGCTTTAAGACAAAATAACAAACAATTCTATAATTATTATTTTAATATTTTTTGAATCTTTACATAGACAGACAATCACATCATTCTCCCATGTGGTTTGAACCACCAACTTTTGGTTAGGAAATTAGTGCTTTTCCACTGCATCACCCAGGCATTTTCTGTCTCACAATAAATACTGAAAAATAATTGATGAGTAGTTGAGTGAATGAATATGAGGGGATTATAATATCTTGGATGCTGGAAATATTGGCATTCAGCTTGACTTGGGATTCTTTCAGGTCTTTGTTCTCTTTAACTATTCAAAGGAAATATTTAATAGGTCTTAACTTTAAATCCCCTGTAGTTTAGTAGGCTATACTTTTAGTTTTTAGTTCAGTGGGATATTAATGAATTTGAAATCTATGTAAAAAATCAGAATTATAATATGATTATTGGTTCTCTGGCTTCTCTAATTACCAACTTTTTCTACTTAGAGATATTTATATCAATGTTTTAATTTGTTTTTAGCATATTTTTAAAAAGTGATTGAGATTTCACAATAGATGCTGAGAAAGCATATATCAACTAGGAACAAAATGTTTTAAAAATGTTTCTAATAACGGTAGTTCTTAAAGTGTGGCCCAGTGACAAGAAGGAATAATATCACTTGGGATTATTGATGTAAAATAGTGGGCCCCACCAAGAGCTACTGAATCAGAATCTCTGGGGCTCAAAAACCTGTGCTTTTAATAAACTACATAATTCTGATACAAGCTTAAATTTGAGACCAGAGCACACAAAAATATGGGAAAATTGAAGAAAGGCCAGAATAGTACTAACTCTCAAATCCTATATATACACAAAGAAAAGAGAGATAACTCAGATACAAACATAACAATGATCATTAAATTAGAAATAGCTGTTTCTGGAATTTTAGAATCAAGGAGACTGTTACTCAAAAGTTAGAAAATATTACAAATATTCCAGTTTCCCTCAATTATATATATATTGAGTCTAATTATCTAATTTAAAATTATCTAAACTTTAAAAATTGTTTGCATTTTAATTATTTTCTACCTCTAGAGCCAATAACTTTTACTAAATAAACTTTAATGCTTGAAGTCTTAAATTAGCTTTTTTCATGGTTACACTTAGTGTTATGAGATTAGAATTGAAAGTTTGCAAATATCCAAATTATACTTTGCCTGATGACCTAGAATGAAAGTAACAATTTCTACAGCAATAACAAGAGATTACAGATGGCAATTTTAGGTACATGTACTCCTATGGTATTCTGAAAATAGTAATGGGCAAATAAAAATAACTCACTAATTTAATGCAATTAATTATCTTCTCACCTATGAGAAATAGATCAGAACTGTTGATTTTGTCCAGCATTATTAAACAAAATACCGTAAGGTCTATTGATTCTATTTCCAGAAAGATAAACTTCACATATTCACAAATAGAACTCTTAATATTTACAAAATCCTTAAAAGAAGAAAATTCTCATTTCATAATTATATTCACTTTTAATTTAATGTTGCTTTTAAATTAAAGTGTGACTTGCCTACTATGTCAGTCTCAAATAAGAGGCTGGAATGAGAAATGAATCTCATCACAGTCAATCATTTCTCTTCCAAGGAATATAATATAAAAATAGTCAAATGTTCTTGCTTTGAAAATTGGTTGATTGCAAAATCCTTTGAGTTGAATTTCGAAAAAAAAAAGACTGGGTAGTCATGGTGCTAGTCTGAGATACAAAATCAATATTTTTTAAAAATCACATTTTTATATTCTACCATAATTAGAAAAATACATTAAAGTAACATTTTAATGGCATAAAGATATCAAATAAATGCACTACCATCAAGTTGATTCCAATTCATAGCAACTGTAATACAGAACAGAACTTCTCCTTAGGGAATCCCAGATTACAAATCTTTATGGGAGCAGATAGCCTCATCTTTCACCCACAGAGTGACTGGTAGGTTTTGAACATCTGACCTTGTGATTATTAGCCCAATGCTTAACCAAAAACATCAAATACATAGAAATACATCTACTAAACTGTGAAAACTTCTACAGAGAAAACTAGAAAATATTACTGAAAGTGAAGATGACACATACAAATGAAGATACCAATCGAAAATCTCAATATTGCAGAATATGTTAACTACAGCCAATTTATATAAAGATTAACATGACATTCAATATTCAAGCATGTTTGTATAGAAACTGCTAGTCTTTCTAAAGCTCATAAAAAATAAAATAATAAACTAGAATAACTATGTTGAGTTGAAAAAGAAGCACAACAAGACTGGAGAATCCATACCATCAAATAGCAATAAAAGTGCTATAGTTATTAACAGGCTCTGGAAATATATACACAACCACATGTATACATGTGTACACATGCACATACATATATAAAGAAAAGTTCACTAATTTCTGGCAAAGCCAAATCAAACAAACCAAACTCACTGCTATTTAGCTGATGCTGATTCATCCACTAATTTTAGTTAGAGAAATGATAGTTTTCTCAAAAATGGTGCATATCAACTGGATACCCAATTTGAGTAAATGAAGTTTGAGTCATACCTCATATTATTCACAGGAATAAATTCAAAATGGAATTTTAATTTAAATGTGAAAGTTAAGATAATAAAGTGTCTAAAAGATGATTTAGAAAAATATCTTCACGATTTTGGGGTAAGTAAATAAAAAAATTGTAGGTGCATAAAATATTTAAAATAAAAATATTGATAAATTGTATTATATTATCTTAAAAAACAGACCTTTAGGAGAGTAAAGGCCAAGTGACAGAATGAGAGAAGATATTTTGCACCATACATATCGAACAAAAAACTATCCAGAAAAGGTGATGGGGTACCCAACAAAAGCTCCGGCGGAGCTTTTGTAGTACGCCTTTTTCCCGCTAGGCGAGCATTGAGCAAATTTCTCTGAGTTAGCACACCCAGGGGCATTGCCTGGGAAGGGTCTCTGATCACAGTGGATTTTTTCATTAAAGCAATTTTGCTTGAATCTCATTTCTTTGTGATGGCTAATTTAAGAGATCAACATGCGATTGTGAAATTTTGCTTCCTGCTCCGGAAAATTGCTGCCGAAACTGTTGTGATGCTGAACACAGCTTGCAAGAACGAGCTATTGGAAAAATTCATATGTACAACTGGTTTTCTCCTTTCAGAAATGGTGAAAATGTTGATTGATGACAAACCTCGTTCTGGACGTCCGTCAACTTCCCAAAAGGACTGAAATGTCGACAAAATTCTTGCACTTGTGCTCAAAGACCTACGACAGACTATTGAAGAGATGGGGAAGTTATCTGGACTATCTTGGAGCTCTGTTTGGCCGAATTTTAACAGAAGATATGGGAATGCGAAGGTCGCCGTCAAATATGTGCTTTAGGTTCTGACTGACCAGGAAAAAGCATAGACTGGAAACATGTCGTGCTTTGAAAAAAAAAGTTCTGCTGTGACCTAGACTTCTTTTTTCCAAGGTCATTACTAGTTTCAAGACATGGTGCTATTCTTACAAGCCCGAAAGCAAACGCCAATCAAGCCAGTGGAAGATGCCATTGTCACCTCGCCCCTCAAAAGTTCGTCAAATGAAATAAAAGATCACGATGATGCTCGTTTTTTGTTTGTTTGTGTGTTTTTTGTTTGAAGTGAAGTGGATAGTGCATTTGGAATTCCTTCCAGCAAGTCAGACTGTTAATCAAGCTTTCTACTATGGTACTTAAAGACATAGAAATACTATGCAACATGAAAGAATGATGACAAATCAGTGAAACACTTCATAAAATGGATCACACTGGAGAACATTATGCGTAGTGAAATAAGTCAATCAGAAAAGAGCAAATATTGTGTAAGACCGCTAATTTATAAAAAGTCAAGAAAAGTTTCACACCAACAAATGAAGAGCTTAGAGGGAAAGGAAGAGTGAATTACTAACTAGAGGTAGATATATGTTAAGTTGGGTGAAGAGGGAGGGAAAAAGTAATCAAGGACATTAGACTCATAGAATAATTCATAAGCTAATATCTATTCCTGTAAAATATTACAAATTTAGCTTAAATAACTCTTAGGCCAAAGAAAGATCATCAAATTGCTTACTATATAGAAATAAGGATGAAATAATTTATCAGAAACTATATGATAAATCTGAAGCTAAGTCCCAAGTGAAATTTTATCTTAATATTTATATTTATATGTAGAAATAATAAATATGAATTATCAAGCATCTAAAACAAAAAGCTTAGAATGGAAAAAAAGAATAAAGTAACTAAAATTGGGATTAAAAAACTAATCAAGAGAAAAGTAACATTTAAAAAGTTAAATAACAACCATCAAAGTTTTTAAATAGACCTAAAATTTACTAGCTAGCCTAATCAAAGAAAATTGAAATCTACACTTTTGCAAATGCTCAGAAAATTTCCACAATGATTTTCTTTAAAGAGAAAGTGAAAATATACAGAATAAGAAATTATAAGGGGTAAAAAATTTGATAGGAGCATTCTACATAAACTTCTCTAGAGCAAAGTGAAAAGCTTAATGGAAAAAAAGTCTAGATCTCCTGTTAACCAAAAACTAAACCCACTTCTCTATAGTGGATTCTGACCCATAATGACTGTATAGGGCAGAATAGAATTGCTCCTTAGCGTTTTTAAGACTGCAAATCTTTACGGGAGCAGATAGCCTCATCTTTCTCTTACAGAGCTCTTTGTGGGTTTGAACTGTAGACCTTCTGGTTTGCAGCTCAATACTTAACGCACTCCAAATTGATAGGAATGGTACCAACAACCCAATAGAAGGTAGGTAAAGTATATGAATAAATGCTTAACAATAACAACAAAAGCTTAACGAGCTCTTAAACATATGAAAAGGTATTCACCATCACTTACATAAAAACTAACTTGTAAGTACATTGAGATAATCTTTTTACCTATTCGACTGGCAAAAATAAAAAAACTTGAAAACCAGTATTTGCCAATCATTATTTAAAGGAGTAAAATAGATAAATCTTGTTGAAAGCAATTTAGGGATATTTATAAAATTATCCATGTACTCAACCCCAATTTTAAGAATTCAAACTTCATAGATATATCAGCACACATTAAAAATGGGTGTGTACCAAGTTTAGCCACTCTGGCATTGTTAGTAATAGCAGAAGACTAAATGTCCCTTATCAATGGACATAAAATATAGTACATGCATTTCTATGAAAAAGAATAAGTGTTTTCTGCAATGAAATGGAAAGAAACATTAATATTTTGTAATGAAATATGTATGATATACTACTTTCTGCGGAATTCAGAAAGCAAAAAAGAATATGTGCCTTTTGGTTTGTTTACAAACACAAATAGTCTGGGAGGAAAAACAAGCAACTGAAAATAATAAGAGAGATACCAATAATAATGGTCATCTCTGAAAACCAATAGTAATGGTCATATCTTGGAAACAAGATAAAAGGGAGAGGTTTTTCTCTTTTTCCTTTGATGCTTGAACCAAATTGCCATTCAATTTCAGATTATGGATGAGAAATTAGCTATGTACATTTGATAGAGAATATTTAATTGTCTTTTATACTGTAGGTTTCTGACTGTGGGAAAACATGGACAAAGTATTCTTTTAATGAGGTTAGTTTTGCAGCATGACATACAAGATGACTTGTAAGAGGCCAAGATGGAAAGCAATGACACCTATTAGAAAACTTTTTGTGATGCTCTATGGGTGAGAAAATAAACAGCTAAATTAGAATGGTGCCAATGGGATTGCAAAAGAAAAGATAAATGTATAAGATGATTTTTTTTAAGCAGTAAGATAAAGAGCAAAAGGATATGATTAAAACAAACATTTATATAGCATGCAACAAATTCCATTTAGTCTGTATTTTTGAAGAACAAGGGTAAAGAACTTACGACTCTTGAGGGAATGGGTTAAACTGAGGAAATATAATTTTAGTGAATTTCTAAGACTTCATATTCACTACTTTTAAAGACATTAATATATATATTTTTTATTAATTTGTATGATGTTTAAGTAAAATATAAACAACTGAAGTAAAATATTTTTAATTCTCTATGAAAATTGAGCTGCAGGTCAATATCAAAACCATACCTGAATTGGACATGCAAAAATTGTTGAAATGGCTATAATTATATTAAACATAGTATTTATATATATATATATACACACATATATTTACTACATTAAAAAATAAGGTGAGATGATGGTAGTGAAAAAAAAAACTACACAGCTTCTATATGTTCAATAGAGAAAGAAAAAAACCCCCAGAATAACCAGGTTAATTAAAAAAATTAGTAAACCACCTATTATCTTACCACCAACAGATTTATAATGCTAGTGATTTTTTATAAATATAATTTAAAATCTTATTCAGAGAAATCATTAACCCTACACATTTTATATTGTTTAACGGGACCACGTTTTATTTTGATATTTCATTTCACATCATACTATAGTATCAATTTTTTTCTTTTTTGATGAATATATTCCTCATTATTTTTTATGTTAGCATACTACTTCAGCTATCTAATGTATATTACATGACTTTCAGGTTTATCCTAGTTTTATCCATATTAGAAATTATGCTATAATTGCATATTCCTGGATAAATATTTGCAATTTAAAAAATGTTTGTTTCCATTAAATTCCTAGAACATATGCATGTTTTTAGAATCTTTAATACATGTTTCCAAACTTTGGTCCAGAGAGATGGTATCATTTGCTCCTACACATAAAGCATAGGTGTCCCACTAATTCATCTCTAATGATACGAGAATTTCTGTAAATTTACCAATATTCATTTGGATACTCATTTATGTAACAGAAACAATGTTCCTTTAAAACATCTTTAAAACACTAGATTCATACCTCTTGTCTTAATTTTGTTTGGCCTAATATATCTTCATTTTGATTTTAGAATCAAAACTGCTTATGGTTAAGTTGCAAAGCGTGAACTATATCCAATTACCAATATTATGGACTTCACATGACATCATGAAAATACAACAATAGAATTCTGCATGGAATTATCAGGAACCTGAAAAACACCAAGCATGCTTACCTGCAGTAGGAGACTTGCACCGCTCAAGTTCCAGGGGTACTGGACTGTCATTCAGCTCAGTTAAACCTGAAAATAAGATATCGAAATATAATACAGGTTTTACTAGTACTTCGCAGGTAATCATTATTTATTGATTAATATAATATTAAAAAGGTATCCTACTTGTTTGATTTTACTTTCCCATGCCGTTATGATAATTATATCGAATTTTGGTTTTAACAGTGATACAAGAAAAAAATAATGAGCAATACCTGGTGGACGTACAAAGAGAAATTGGACATAGCTGGTTGTGGTAGTTATATAATTTCATGTCAACTTGATAAATAAGTGTAGGGGTGGAATCTAGCTGGTCAATCAGGTGACAGCCTGATGATGCCTTCTTGTGGGCATGGGCTTCTCATGAGGATTTGGGGAACTTTCTTTCTCTCTCTGCTTCATCTTCCTGTTGATGAGTCTCTTCCATCCATCCAGAGCCCTGAGATGTGTCCACTGCCATTGAATCTACAAAACTTTGCACCTACCAATGTCTGATCTTTCTGCATTCTGCACCATTGCATGTGGCTGTGTGAGTATGAAAAGGGATTTATTGACTAGCACCGGACTTATAGGATAATATCAGATTTATGGACTTGATCTGGACTGGGCTGGAATGTTTTCTTAATATACAATTACTTTGAGATAAAGCTCTTTCTTATACATATATGAGTGTCCCTGGATTTGTAACTATAGTCAACCTGGTCTAACACAATGGTGGAAAGGGAACATTTCTTATAGTTCCATAGGAAACAGCTACTTTAAGAAGATCCAATATTAAATAAGCAACCTAAGTTTCATCTGAAAATAGAGTTTCAAGAAATAGAAGGGACTTTTGAAAGGACCTTGTGTGCTGTCGAGTTGATTCAGATTCGTGGTGACCTCATGTGACAGAGTAGCCACTAGGTCTTTCTCATGTGTAATCACTGGATTGGTTTGAACTGACAACTTTCCTTTTAACAGCCTAGTGCTTAATTGTTGTTCTATCAGGAACCCTAAAAAATGAGCCAATTAAAATATTAAATATTAAATAAATTAAAATATTAAAATAAATTAAAATCCTCTACCTTCAGGAGAAAGTGGTTATTGGCTTTTAAAATATTTTTAAAGAGAGATGTTATAGAACTTAAATTTATATTTATTTATAAAAATAGATTATCATGTAGAACGTACTGTTATTTGTTTACTGTTATTTGTTTACTTTCCTTTCTATGCAAGCAATAATATTTTTCTCTTGTTTCTTATGATTCTTAAATCTATTGTCACTTTTCTGAAAAATACAAGGTTAGGGACAACAGATTAATAAATATTTGTAACTTACTATTTGCTAATCTCTAATCCTATACCAATCATAAAATGTCCTGCCATATGTTCTTCCTATCCATGTTGAAAGTCTTTTTCTTAGTATACTTTTTCTTTATAAATAAATCTCCTGAGATTCTATGAGATAACATATCCCAAACTCGTCCATTTTTAGATGAGAAATTATAAATTCAATGTGTTGAAACTACTTATTCACGAGAAGTAGAAACAAAAACAGCAAAACCTTAATAAGAAAAAGATAAATAACTCAGTTAAAAAGTGAGCAAATGACGTGAACAGACACTTCATCAAAGAGGACAGCCAATGGCCAATAACATATGAAGAAATGCTCATGATCGCTAGCAATCTGGAAGGTGCAAATACTGGAGAGGCTGAGGAGAGATTGGAACACTCATACACGGCTGGTGGGAATATGATTATGTGCAAACACTGTGGAAAGCAGTATGGCACCATTTCAAACAACTGGGAATAGAAATTCCATACAATTCAGCAATACCTCTGCTGAGTATATATCCTCAAGAAGGAATAGTCACAAAACACACAGTCATGTATATGTTTATTGCAGCACTGTTCACAATAGTAAGAAGTTGGAAACTATCTAAATGCCCATCAGTAGAAGAACGGATAAACGTTGGCACATATACACAAGCTAACCCTATGAATTACTGCAAAATGGAGGAACTATGAAGCACCTCATGGCATGAATAGACCTGGAGAACATTGTGCTGACTGAAATTACCCAATCACAGAAAGACAGATATTATATGAGACCATTGTTAGAAAAAAGAAAAGTTATGCACTTCATACGAAAGGAAACAGACTTTGGAGTTTTTGAAAGTAGGGAGTGAGGAATTGGGGTGGGGGTAAGAGGACAAGGGAGAGAAAATAAAGCAATGGCTAGATTGGGGGTGTCAAATTTTTAAGACACAAGAGCCAATCCTGTCACTGATAACAATTAAAAAAATATTTGAGAGTTATAAATATACGTTTAAAAACAAATGAAACCACCATAATATGAATAAAATTCTTTTAAAATGTTATAGATGAAACTATGATAACTTTATTTTAATTTTCAATTTTACATTAGAGTCACATGTATGTCCTGAAAGGTCTGCATGTGGCTTGCTAGCTGCAGTTTCCAGGGCTATGTTGTTGACAGTTAACTGGGGTGAAATGGAAGAAAGTAATCCACAAGAGGGAGGAGAGAATTAAGGAAGTTGGTAAGGGTATACTATTGAGGAGTCTGATGAGTGGTTTAAATTGTTGCATACAAAGTTGGTAATCTGAAATGTAAGCTCCCACCTATGGTGCAATAACAGATAAACAAACATTTAATGAACGAGGGGAGTTCAATCACGCCAAGTAGAATTGTAAAATTTCTACCACAATCGGTTCCCAAATATTCTTTTTCTACCTAGACCCACCACCACCCCTGTGCACCCATCCCCCTAAAACCCTTATTCTACTTGCTGTCCCTATGGATTCATCAATCCTGTTTCATATACCGAAAAACAGGAAAACATATAATACAACACCCTAATAAGTACAAACAAAAACCAAACAAAAACATTACAAACCAAAAACACAGAAAATTTTGGAAATCAGATCAGGTCAGCCTTTTAAAGATATCAGAAAGACTTGACAATCCTACTATAAGTTGAACTAGACAATCAAATTTGTTGAATGTCTAATGTGATACATGTTTTTCATAGTAATATTATTATGACTACTAATAGCAATGAATATTTAGTTTGCATATATTTTTTCCTTTGTATAAATTATTCATCTTTCTTACTTTCTCCTTAAGAATACTATGAAATAGATTATATTTCTATATAATAGAAGGTAAAAATACTTTCTTACCTTCTCCTAACAATACTATGAATAGATTAGTTTTTTTTTCTCCATTGTAAAGATGAGAAAAAAACAACAGAGAGACAATTATATAAATTGTCCAAAGTTACACAGAAGGTATAAAAGCTTAGATTTGGCTATGATAATATACTTAATTCATAAAAGTGTGAAATATATCAGAAATAATTTCATCAAAATTTTAAAATAGGAAAGTAAAGAGGTAATTACCACTTTTTAACAATCAGCACACTGTCCATTTAATTTGTTGTTGTCCCTAGTTGCTGGTGAATTCATCTGCTTTGTTATTCAATGTGGGGCTAATAATAAAACTATTCCAATGTGTCAATTTAAAACATGTTAAAAACCCTTAATTAAATGTTTTAATAGTCATCATCATTCGATCCTATAGAAAACAACAGCCATTTAAAAACAAACCTTTCTTTCCCAGACTATGGAAGTAAATGTGTCATTTAAGAAATATTTCATGTCAAAATGAACAGGAAACATTTGTTGAATTTTATTGTAAATGTTATTGAATTATAAGATACATACAGAAAAGTGTACAAATTGTGAATATATAATTTGATGAATCTTCACAAATTTAACACACACATTTAACAATAACCTATATAGGAAGACATACATGCACTTCAAAAATAACACTTCGGATTTGAAATATGTCACTCATGATAGACAGCTTTTAGTTATGGACTCAATCTTCTCCAAAGTTACATGAATACTCTCCCAAGTCACTAGGGATACTTAAGTGAAAGTTTCAGAAAATAGAGTATAACAATATTAGTTTAGTTTTATTTATACTCATATCAAAAAGACATTGCTACCAATTTCCCTAAATATACAAATATTCAAAAGAGAACATATTTTCCCATTCTTTCTTGCTTCAATAGATAATTATTGGATAAACTACGTACCAGGCTCTGGGATACTCTTAGGGGTATTTTAAGTTTTACAACATGCCCCCAAATTCTTTGACACTCCTTCCATTTAAGAGTGGGGTCTATGTCTCTTGCTCCGTCATTTAGAGTACAGAGAAAATGATGCTATGTGACTTCTGAATCTAAGACAGCAAAGATTACACAGCTTCTGCTAAGATATCTTCAATCTAAGACTAGACTTCTGAATCTAGACTTTTGAATCCAAGACAGAAAAGATTATACAGTTTCTGCTTAGATATCTTCAGATGCCTCTAGGAGTCTCTCTCTATCTCTCCATACTACCTTTTGGAACCAAGCTTTCAGGCTGTTAGAGGACCAAGCCTCATGGTGCAACCTTGTGTAGGTGCTTCAGTTAATATCCTTGAGTTTAGACTTCAAGTCATACCTTCCTGGGGAAGATATGTAAACAGAGAAATCCTCAGATGAATCTAGACACCAAGTGTAATAAAATAATTATTGTATTGATGTGGTCAAGATAGTCATTTTTTGTACCAATGGATTCTCTTTCTCCAGCCAGTGTCACAAAAGGAACAAGAAATCATGTCATTGTAAAGGTGGGTGAGTGCAGAGTGGAGACTCAGAGTCTATCGGTTGGCAACTGAACAACCCCCTGCTGAGGGGTTTTGGGGAGGAGACGAGCTAATCAGGGTGCAGGGTAGCAATGATGAAACATATAACTTTCCTCTAGTTCTTTAATGTTACCCCCCCCCCAATATCATGATCCAATTCTGCCTTGCAAATCTGGCTAGACCAGAGGATGTACATTGGTACAGATAGCAACTTGAACACAGGGAATCCAGGATAGATGACTCCTTCAGGACCAGTGGTGAGAGGGGCGAGGCCTGGAGGGTGAAGGGAATGTGGGGAAGAAGGGGGAACCAATTACAAGAATCTAAGTATAGTCTCCTCCCTGGGGGATGGACAGCAGAGAAGAGGGCGGAGGGAGACATCGGACAGTGTAACTTATGACAAAACTATAATAATTTATGAATGATGAAGGGTTCATGGGGGGGGGGAAGGAGGGGCAAAATGAGCAAATGATATTGAGGGCTAAAGTAGAGGGCAAATGTTTTGAGATTGATGAGGGCAACAGGTGTACAGTACATATGTGCTTGACTCAATGGATGTATGTATGGACTGTGATAAGATTTGTACGAGACCTAAATAAAATAATTTTTAAAATAATTAAAAAAAGAATAATGAGGGTAACAAATGTACAAATGTGCTTTATACAATTGATGTATGTATGGATTGTGATGAGTTGTATGAGCCCCCAATAAAATGACTTAAAAAAACAACAAAAAAAACATTTCTGCCCACACAAATGACTGCAAATATCTCTTCAAATTTTTGGATAAAAAGAATTAGACAAACATTAGTTTTAGAAATGCAATACAGTAGAAATATAAAGATGACATTTACTTAAGACTGCAATTAGAAATAAATGTTGAAAAGTGACTTTAACAGTAACTTGATTATTCTATATGTGTGCAAATTAGTGTGGTGATGGTGTACTGGTTGAGCAGGCATAATTAACTCCATTAGTCATTGCCTTATCTCAGTAACCATTTTAGTGTTATTAACCCAAAAGAGGATTGAATAAGATGCCAAACCAAAGGAAATGGCACAGGTACACTAAAATGAGGCTACAGATTTTTGGAGACAGATAAATAAGTTTCTTATTTGAGAAGTGTAGGTTTGATTGTAAATGGAGAAATATGGCAAGTTTTAGATGAATGCAATAACAATTTAAACTGTGTTGTAAAGACAAAATTTTATAGTAAAAACATACTGGATCTAGAATGAAAAACACGTAAGTTTTCACTTGTAGTTACTGACTGAAAAAACAAGTCATATTGAGCAAAATATATGAAAGGGCTTCAAAAATGTGGAAAAGTGGAATTAAAATGAAATTTTGCATGAGCCATTCAAGTCCCTTCATATAGTCTTGTGGCAGTCATTTAAACTCTTTGAGCTACAGTTCTTTTATATTAAATAAGCATATAAGTATCTCCCACAGGATATTAAGAAAACAAAAAGAGGAATTTACGAAATCCTATGTAACTTAAAAAGCATTAAGTAATTATGATATTGAAAAGAAATCAAACTCAAAACTCACTGTCTTTGAGTCTACTCTCAATTATACCGACCCTATAGGGCAGGTTAGAACTACCCCTGTGGGTTTCAGAGCTGTAACTCTTTATAATAGAAGGCCTCATCTTTCTGGAGCTATTTTTAGTTAAAGATTGAAATTCATAGTAATTAACTTACAATACAGGTAGGAAAAGATGGAGCTCAGAGCAAATGCTAATTCTGCCTCAATATATTAGCTCCCATATCATAACTGAAGAGCTCTGGTGGCATAGTGGTTACATATGAGCTAACCACAGATAAGGGGTTCAAAACCAATAGCTGCTACCTCATAAATCCTTGATAAGTTATAAATTATTATTATTTTTCATGCCTCACACTGACCGATGTCTCCCTTCACCCACTTTAATGATAGAAATTTCCCATCATTGGTAGATATTTGGAGGTTTCTAATTTTTTACTATTATTAAAAAAGCTACTATGAAGATGGTTATATAATTTGTGTATATATAACTGTATTTCTAAGAACAGACTATGAAGAAGGAATAGGCTATTAATTTCAGAGAAATTAGTCACTGAAAACCCTATGGATAGCATTGAAACATTATTATCTACTAAAAACTTAATGAATGGAAGAAGCATTGTCCGAGATAGGGCAAGAGGATGGGCCCCTTGGGTTGGACAGAAGGTCTTAAAAATGTGACTGGGAAAGTAGATTCAATCATAAGGAACAGGGTGGAGTAAAGCCTTTGAGACCTTTATTTGCAGATGGGGCAAGACTTGAAATGAGAAGAAACAGCTGAAAACATCAATTAATAATTGGAACTTGGGATGGATGAAGTATGAATGTAGGAAAATTGGAGTCACGAAAAATGAAAAGTTTGATATTCTAGGCATCAGACTTTTGAATCAGGAAATCATATGATATACTATACCAGGAATCACACAATCAATAGGAATGACATTGTATTCATTGCCAAAAAGGACATTTCAAGGTCTATCTTGAAGTACCATGCTGCTTGTGATAGGATTTTATCTACCCACATTCAAGGAAATCCAATCAATATGACTGTTATTCAAATTTATGTACCAACCACATAAGCTAGTGATGAAGAAATTGAAAAATATACTAAGCTCTTTAGTTGTAAATTGATCAAACACGCAGTCAAGATGCATGGTAATTATTGGTGACTGGTATGCAAAAGCTGGGAACAAAGAGGAAAGAAGAGCAAATGGAAAATATGTACTTGGTGGTAAAAATGAAGCTGGAGGTTGCATGACAGGATTTTGTAAGACCAACAACTTCAGCACAAATACCTTTTTGCAACAACACAAAAGGAAACTAACTACACATGAGGACTTCTGACGGAATACACAGAAATCAAATTGACTATATCCATGGGCTAAGATGCTGGAGAACTTCAATACCAGAAGCTAAGATCAGACCAGGGACCCACATTGGAACAGGCCATCAATTGCTATTATGTAAGTTCAGGTTGAAGCTAAAGAAAATAAAAACAAGTCCACAAGAGCCAAAATATGACCTTGAGTATATCCCACCTGAATTTCAGGAACACCACAAGAACAGATTTGAAGCATGAAAACCCAATGACAGAAGACCTAATAAACTGTAAGATGACATGAAGAATATTATACATAAAGAAAACAAAAGGTCATTAAGAAAACAGAATGATAAGTTCAGTGTAGATGTCAGAAGAGACTCTGAAGCTTACTCTAAATCATAGAGTAGCTAAGGTTAAGTGGAAGAAATGAAGTCAAAGAACTGAACAGAAAATTTCAAAGGGCAGCTTGCAAAGACAAAGTAAAATATTATAATTAAAATAGAAAAGAACCAGAATTAGAAAAGCAGAAAGGAAGAACACATTCAGCATATCTTAAACTGAGAAAACTAAAGAAAAAAACTCAATTATCGAGTGTCAATAGTGAAAGATACTATGGCCCAAATACTGAATGCTGCAGGAAGCATCAAGACAGAAAGAATACAGTGTCACTGTACCAAAAAGAACTAGTCAACATTCAATCATTTCAAGAAGAACATGTGAGCAGGAACCAATGGTACTTAAGGAAGAAGTCCAAGCTGCATCAGAAGTGTTAGACAAAAATAAGGCTACAGAAATTAATGGAATACCAATTGAAAGTTTCAACAAGCTGATGAAGCCCTGGAAACACTTACTTGTCTATGCAAAGAAATTTGAAGAAAGCTACTTGGCCAAGTGACTGGAAGAGATCCATCTTTGTTCCGAAGAAAGGTGGCTCAACAGAACGCTCAAATTATATGAGGGGGCACAATGATAAACATGATCAACAGAGAAAAGATTGAAGTAGTCAAGAATTTTGTCATGCTGGATCCACAAACAAACAATGGCCATTACAGCAGTAGTTAAGAGATCAAATGATGCATTGCATTAGGTAAATCTGCTGCACAGGAGTTCTTTAAAGTGTTCAAAAGCACAGATGTTACTTTGAGGACCAAGGTGTGACTGACTCAAGCTATAGTATTTCCAATCACCTCATATGCATGTGTAAGTTGAACACTAATAAGGAAGACTAAAGAAAAATGGATGATGCATTTGAATTGTGGAGTTGGTGAAGGATATTGAAAGTACCAAGGACTGCCAAAAGAACCAACTAATCCATGTTAGATGCATAGCCAGAATTCTCCGTAGAGACAAGGATTTTGAGACTTCATCTCATGTATATTGGACTTCTTATCAGGAGACACTAGTTTCTGGAGAAGAGCATCATGCTTAGTAAAGTATAGGGGCAGCAGAAATAAGGAAGGCCCTTGATTTGATGGATTGACACAGTGGCTGCAACAATAGCTCAAACATACGAGCAGTGGAAGAAGCACATCAGTCCGTGTGATCCAAGTAGTAAAGAGAAAACCAGATTTTCTACTCCTTTAAAGAGGTATAGTCTTGGAAATGCACAGGGGCAGTTCTATCCTGTCCTATAGGGTTGCTGTGAGACAGCATCGACCCAATGCAATGAGTTTTATTTAGGGGGGCTTGGAAGGATGACAGTGGAAGCTCAAAATCCATTTGCAGAGTCCACATATGGTTTAAGCTTCAGATGATTCCCCTCCTCTGATGATAGTTGAGGGATGTGGATAGCCTTATCAGACAGACTATGTCATACCAATTATGGCTGATGTACTCACTGCCATGGAGTCAATGCTGACTCATAGCGACCCCTTATGGGTTTCTGAGACTGGAACTATTGACAGGCGTAGTAAGCCCAATCTTTCTTCCAAGGAGTTGCTGGTGGTTGTGAACTGCTGACCATGCAGATCGCAGCCCAACTCGTAACCACTACACTATAAGGGCTCCTTCATGGCAGATGTAGTTAGGTTAAAATGTAATATTTTATGTTTTGATCTCCCATTTTGACCAATTATAAAGTTGTTTCAGTTACCAAAAAAGAGGTGAAGGGGAAATACGTGTGGATTAAGACTCTGGTGAATTTCCTTGCAATCATGGGATGTGAATAGCCTTGCTATCATGTAGTGTATTACTGCAGATGCATTTAGTTTAAAATTTAGCACCTATCACTTGATCTCCCTTAGGATCCATTTTAAGTTTGTTTTGGCTTTTTAATATTTTCTGCTTATTTTAGATGGAGGTTTTTACTGGTTTTACTTTGGCATTGTTAGTTTTGTTTTTGTCTTACTATTTTTATGTATATGAAATCCAGGGTAAGTAAATCTATAGAGACAGTTACTGGATGATTATTTCCTTGGGGTCATGGCAGGGGAGTTTGGGGGGAAATGGAGAGCTAATAACGATGACTACAAGGATGAAGAAAATGTGCAAAGTCTGATTGTGGCGATGCTTGTACAACTCTTCTTGAAGCTATTGAACTATTCAATTGTATGAAATTTAAATTATTTGCCAATAAAGTGGTTGTTTTTTTTTTAAGAGCAATTGTGAGGATGATGTAAGATCTGTTGATGTTTTGTTCTGTGGATCATAATGTTGATGAGTCAGAACTAGCTCAATGGCACCTAGCAAAAATAACAACGTGTATTTTCATTGATCTTGAGTAAATATTAGGAGTACAATTTTGGGGTCATATCAGCCAAACTGTTTTCCAAATAGACTGTACATTTTGAATTTTCCTCAGCTATTTATGGGGTAAAGTTGTTCCACATCCTCAACAACACTTGGTTCTTTCAGATCTCAGCCCCTTTAGTTATTGGAGTCTTGGAGTCATTTAATGTGCCTATTGGCTAATGAGATGTCTTTCTATATGAAGTTCCTATTCAATACTTTTTCCAATTTTTCTATTGGTTAGTTTATAATTTAGTTGTAGGAATCCTATATGTATTATGGGCATGAGTCAATTGACAACGTATTATGAAAATTTTTGCCTAGTATGTGGCTTAGCTTTTCCTTTTCATAATGGTACATTTTGATGAGCAAAGATTTATATAATTTGAAGGTAATTTATCAATTCATTTTATTGTGATTGAGTTTTAATTCCTATGTAAGAAATTATTTCCAAGCCTTGGTCATGATGATAGTTTTTGTTTTCTTCTCTTGTTGGTAGGTATGGTCAAATTGGCTCTGATCCATACAACAGAATGCAATGTTGCCTGGCCCTCTGCTGTCCTATTATGGTATTTTCGAGCCCATTGTTGTAGCCACTGTGTCTATCTATCTTACTTTGAATCTCTCTTACCTCCTTTTTATGCTGAGCCTCTATTCTATCGAGCATGTTATCCTTCTCCAAGGATGGGCTCTCTTTAAATATGTCCAAAGTAGGTGAGACAAAGTCTTGCCATCCTTGCTTCCTTGGAGCTGTCCTTCCTTGTAAGTTTGTGCTTCCAATAGTCCACGGTACTTTAAACATTCTTTGCCAACATCATAACTCAAAGTCATCAATTCTTCTTTGGTCATCTTTATTTATTATCCATCTTTTGCATACACACAGAGTAATTAAAAAGACCATGGATTGGGTGTGGCATACCTTAGTCATATTTTTTCTTTTCAAGATTTTAAAGAAGTCTTTTGTAGCAGATTTTTCCAATGCAATAAATATGTTACTAGATTTCTTGACTGCTTCTTCCATAGGCATTGGTTGTTTATCTGTGTGAAATGAAATCCTCGACAATGTCAATATTTTCTTCATTTATTGTGATGTTATTTATTGGTCCAGTTATAAGAATTTTCTTTTATATTGAAGTATAATCCATATTCCTACTCCTGCCAAGAGTTCAGAGTTTTGGAAACCAACAGAGAAAGCGCTAGCCTGTCCTATTGGGCTACTATGAGTTCGAATTGACTCCATAGAAGCGAGCTTTATCAAGCTCTTCTTAGATTACTAAAAAATATCACTTTTCCTTCTTTCCTTCCTTCCTCTCTTTTTTTTTGGAGAACATCCTTAAGCTTCAACTTCCTCCCACTCAGTTTAAAATAAAGTAGTGTCTTCCGAGAACATTTCAAAGATCTCTGTTATAATGGACTTCATTTTCTTCATGGCAGAATCCCCGAGTCATAAATCTGACTATTGAGCAGGGGTGGTAACCTCTAGTCATCTCGGTTTGTCTCTTTTAGTGTGGAAAATCCATCCTATGAATAGATGTGAATGAGGGAAGGGAGCCTTTAACTCTCAGCCACACTCACCAGGAATTCATTTAGCCTCTTCAACTTGTAGTTAATTGGAGGGGATTAGAAATGCTGGTGACCTCTCCCTCTCAGTGAGAAAATACAACCTTTGATATGGGGCAGAGGGGAAAGGTAGCCCTATCATCTTGGCCACCCTCTCCTAAAATGCCACTTCTGTCAAGTTGATGTGGTTCAGGGGCAGGGGAGTGGGTGGGGGGATAGTATGGGGACAAGAAGGGATTGAATAAACTGTAGTTTAGGTGTCACAGACTCAGTTTTACAAGCTTCAGTATATTTTCTTGAATTAGAGTTTCTTAATTTGCTGCATGGCCTTAAGACAATTTCTAGAGAATTTAAATGGTTATTTTTAAAAACTGGTTTCATCCATTATGTTGTGAAGTAAGTCAATCACAAAAGGACAAACATTATATGAGTCCACTACTATAAAGAGAAACATTAATTGGTCAAATCTTTGGAACCAATTCCCAAACAAAGGTGTGCTTACTGGCTACGAACCATACATCACACTCCTTATGTGCACTTCAAAACATTGGCTGTGATCATTCCTCCAACAAGAGGGAAACAGAGATAACCATCCTCTTGATGCTGTACAACACCGAGGCAAAACTCTGACAGATCAACAGGCCCTCCTAGGAATGAGAGGAGAACCCTACTGGAAAGTCAAATTGAGACCAGGAAATGGGGGTATCTACAGTTCAGAGGAGGCACATCAGTGGGTAAATGTAGAGGGCCAACTTCACATCGGGAAGGGATGCTGAACAGTGATCATAGGGAACCTAAGTGGAGAATAAACCCAGTTTTACGGTCCTGGGTAGACACTTCAAATATGTTTCTATTCAACCCTTGGTGAATAGCGCCATGGACTGGGCACTATGATGACCTTAGATGTTGGCCTTACAGGGAACATGGTATGCCTGAAGCTTGACTGAATGAACTGGGCCCAACCTCAAAATTACTTATATCCTTGGACTTAGGATTGAAATACACTGATGGGAGACGATGGCCACCCCAAGACGGTGTAAATGGCAGTCAGTGGACTTTAGGTGGTAACTCCTGACTTAGTGGGTGTCCAGTGAAAAGAGACCCAGAACCACCATATATTTGGTACCTCAATACTCTCCTTTCATTAACACGACAGGTTTTGGTCTGAGAGGCAAGGGTCTGCCTTTGTAAGAAATGATGCAGGAAATTTCCCTTTAGCACCATACCCATGCTCAATGCAAATAGCACACAATCAATAAAGAAATCAATCTGTACAAAGCAACAACTGATGTATTGCAGCTCACAGTTGGACTATACTTGCATAGACTCCTAATATCAACAGTACCTTAAATTTTGTTATTGGATAGATTCTGTTATTGAATGTTATTAATGTTGGAATTGGATGTTATCATATCCTAAGGGGATGATTGGCAACATTTTTTCTTTTTTGTTTCTTTATGTTTTGTTTGTCTGTTTTTGCTTTTGTTGTTGATCTTGTCAGCTCTGGTTTTGTTTATTGTTTTTGTCATAATATAGCTACCAAAGTAAATCAGAGTAATTCATAACCCAGGGACAAGCAGATGGATTCTCGACTCTCACGTAATTCTAGCCCTAATGCAAGAACATTTTGTTTTTATAACATGGCCTTGCTGGGTATTCACCTTCATGAAGAGATCACTGAAGATAAGGGTGCTACAGTAAGTGTGGTGAAGAAAGCAGATGGTGCCCAACTATCAACTGGAATAGAGTCTGGGCTCTTTTTTTTTTTTAATCATTTTATTAGGGGCTCATAAGACTCTTATACAATCCATACATACATCAATTGTGTAAAGCACATTTGGACATTCATTGCCCTCATCATTCTCAAAACATTTGCTCTCCACTTAAGCCCCTGGCATCAGGTCCTCATTTTCCCCCCTACCTCCCCGCTCCCCCCTCCATCATGAGCCCTTGATAATTTATAAATTATTATTTTGTTATATCTTGCCCTGTCCGATGTCTCCCTTCACCCACTTTTCTGTTGTCCGTCCCCCAGGGAGGAGGTCACATATATATATACCCCACCTTCCCTCCACCCTCCTCATATCACCGCTCTCATCATGGTCCTGAAGGGATCATCCACCCTGGATTCCCTGTGTTTCCAGTTCCTGTCTGTACTGGTGTACATCCTCTGGTCTAGCCAGACTTGCAAGGTAGAATTCAGATCATGATAGTGGTGGAGGGGGTGGGGGGAAGCATTTAGGAACTAGAGGAAAGTTGTATTTTTCATTGTTGCTACATCAGAGCCTGGGCTCTTAAAGGCTTGTATTCAAATAAGCAGCCATCTAAGTGAGGCATCAACTAAGTCCACATGGTAGAAGCACACCAGCCTGTGTGATCCAAAGATGATGATAACAAAAGCCAAACACTGTAAATACTTGAGTATAAGTCAACCCGAGGCACCTAATTTCACCACAAAAACTGCATAAAAAATGTGCTAAAAAACTCGGCTCATACACGAGTTTATACGGTATGATGAAGGGAAAAGTATCAGAGCCCATGTTGTGAATACCCAATTTGTAGAAGGCTATGGAGGACGGCGGGAACCCAAAATCCATGTGCAGAGTGTTTGTTTGGATTGGGCCTTAGGAAGATCCCCTCTAGACACAGCTGAGGGGCTTGAACAGCTTTGCTATCAGGCAGAGATTACAGTAAATTTGATTATGGTGGATCGAACCATAGTATAATTTGGTACTTGGTTAGTTGACGTCTCTCTTGACCCAACCTGAATTTTCTCTATGCTCCAATATTTCTCAATTTTTCCAAGAAAGAAATTTCTTTTCTGGCTTTTAAAATATTGTTAGTGTTTTATTTTTCTTATATTGTTAGTGTTTTATTTTTCTTCTTCTATTTTTATCTTATATTATTATTACTGTTTTTTCTTTCTGTTTCTTTTTTTTGGTTTGTTTTTGCTGTTTCTCTTAGGTTTCTTTGTTTAGGAAGCACAAAAGGAGTGGATGCACATAGACAATGAGATGCAATGGTTTATTGGGAAGGGGTGCAGGAAGGGGTAAGGAGATGAAATTGGGGCATGATCAGTGGATTTGGGAGGGGGGAAGATTAGAGCTGATTGTGATGACATATATACAATTTTTTTAGAAGTGGTTTAACTATGGAAATGTATGATATATGAATATATCAAGAAAACTAAGGGGAAAAAAAGCAAGCAAGCAAACGTAACCTATGGCTACTATGGGTGAAGGAAGAAGAGTTTTTGCTTTGGGCGGGCATTGAGATCATTTTAATGATAGTGGAACAATTTGGAGAGGGATAACTATAGCGGTTGTACAACACAAAGAGTGTAACCAATGGCACTCAATTATGTAGAAGTTGTTGAATTGGTGAATGTTTTGTTGTGTATGTTTTTGCCAAAACTGAAAAAAAAAATTACATGAATAACAATGAGTACAGGGAAAGAGAAAAAGTTCTAAAATTGGTTGTGGTAAAGATTGTACAACTCCTCTTGATATGGTTTGACTATTGAATTGTATGATGAAGTGCCAATAAAACTGTTTAAAAAAATGGGCTTCACTGGAGAATGTGTCTATGGAGTTTTGCATGCTTCTATTTGTAAGTCTATCCAATACAAGTTAATTTCCCAATTCTTTGCTGTTACTATAGAGAAATTTAGTTTATATACTAATCTCTTGTCAAACATGAATTTATTATTTTCATATTTTGTTACATATTTATTCCTTTGGGTTATATATCTCATAATTTCACTAGATGCAGTTTTAATATTTTCATTCTAATATTTAGGAATATTATTTCTTTATCTTGCTTCCTAAAATAGCTATGTCAACAGGTGCTATGTCAAATAAAATCATGACATATACGCTCCCCTGTTCACTGCAGCACAGTTGAAAATAGTGAGAAACTGGAAACAGTCCAAATTCCCATCAGTAGAAGAATGGATTGAAAAAAATTTTTATACATACACACAATGGAATATGATGCCTCCCTAAAATCCAGCTATGAAATACCTCATAACATGGAGGGACCTGGAAACCATTATGCTGAATGAAGTCAGTCAATAACAAAAGAACTATTATATGAGTCCAGTACTATAAGAATAAATATGAAGAAGAAGGCAGGCTTATATTCCCAGGTCATGCAATCTTCTAACCCCATGTCCAAACAATGTGGTAAAGAGTCTGTCTAGTGTTCATGACCCATACAACACCACCTTTATATGTGCAGCTTAAATACCACTTTGACAGAGATCTCACTTCAAGATTGGAGAGGGGGAGATGGCCATTCATGTGCTGCCACACAATTGTGCTAAGGTCACCCCAAATCAATAGATACCAGAGATGATAAGCAAACCTTATTAGAAATTCAAGTCAAGAGAGGGGAGGGGACATGCATGTCTCCAAGTAGGCAAGTACATTTCTACTTGTGGGAAAATAGGGGGAGGAGCAAACTCTCATCAAGGAAAAAAAATGTTTAACAATATTTATATAGAACCCAAGGGGAAAATATCTGGTATTATGTTCTTAATTAGACATTTTTGACCACATCCAGCCCTTGGTGACCTAGGCCATGTGCCACAGAATACTGGGACTTTGGACTCTGTTCTTTCAGGGCACACAACACCCTTCATAGACCATGCCAGATGGGTTTGATGTGGAAACCCCACCACTTAACCTGGACTTTCCCTCAAACTACTCTGTAACCCTTGGAGTAAAGGCCGAAGCTCCATAGTATGAGAAGAAAAAGATGACTGCTATCCCAACGGTATAGAACTGGCAGTTATTGGACTTTAGTTCAGATCTATTGCTGTGAGGGTGACCAATTAATGATGGGCTTGGACTACCATATACTTATTTTTTAACACCCCCTTTCTTTATTAGGATATATATTAATATGATAGGCATGGTTCTTCAACTGTCAATGAATATTACTGAATGTTTTGCCTTATTACCAACCTCCATTGTTTGGATAAACAGTGTTCAGTCATTCAAGAGTTTAATCTGTACAAGTCAATAATTCATGTGTTGTGTTTTGTAGCCCGCCTATACTTGGATAATTCCCCTTTCTCAACTGTGTTTTAAATTCTATATAATTGGCTAAATTAATGACACTATCAATAGAATTGCTTTACATTCCAGGGAGATGGTTGATAATGTTCTCTAACATAAAATAACAATGATGTCTCTAAGGTGAATCAGAGCCATAGATAAACCATAGGTGCATGAATGGATTTTGGGATTGCACTTAATTCCAATCCCAATCTAAGATAAATTAGGTCTTATGACATGGACCTCCTCAATGCTTGCCCTCATGAAGAGATCACTGAAGATATGGGTCCAATAGTAAAGTATGGCAAAGAAACTAGATGGTACCTGGCTATTAGAAAGAATAATATGTAGTCAGTGGAACAATCTCCCCACAGAGGGGCCACAGGGAAGGGATGAGTCGCCAGGGTGCAGTAAAGCATCGATGAAACACACTATATTCCCACTACCATGACCCCAGTGGAGCTTCTCAATTCAGGCTAGACCAGAACATATACACAGGTATAGAAAGGGATGGGAGCTCATGACACACAGAATCCAGGAACAGGAGTGGGAATAGTGATACCAGAAAGGTAGGGGGAAGAGGGGAAGAGGATGGGGGAAAGGGGGAACCGATTGCAATGATCGACACATAACCATACACCACTCTACAGGAGGAAGAACAACAGAAACATGGGGCAAGGGAGAATTTTTAATACTTTCAACTTCCTTTTCAATTGAGGTTTTTCTCTGTTTATTTCATTGTTGTTGTTAGTTTTTATGTTCTTTTATATGTTTTTGGATATACGAAATCCAGGATAAGTAAATTTATAGAGACAAACTGGATAATGGCTTCTTGGGAGTTTGGCAGGGGAATTTAGGGGGATGGGGAGCTACTAACAATGAGTACAAGGAAGAAGAATGTTTTACAATAATTGTGGAATGATTTTACAACTCTTCTTGATATGATTGAACTATTGAATTTCATGATTTGTGGATTATATGCAAAAAGTAAATTTTGATTATGTTTAAATTTTTTTTAAAGTCATAAGAGTGAACACCATTCCTTGGTTGGTGATCTTACAAAGAAATCATTCAATATTTCACAAAGAACTGTGATGTTACCTGGAGGATGTTCACAGATAGTCTTTTATTAAACTGAAAAATGTTATTCTATTCTCAGTTTGCCGAAAATGTTATTTTAAATAAGTGTAAAATTTTGTCAAATGTTTTTCTGGATGTATTGAGATGGTCATATAAATCTCTCCTCTATTCTGTTAATCAAATAAATTACATTGTGTTTTTGTATATTAACCTTGCATCCCTGACATAAATTCATCTTGGACATGATTTTTCTTCCTTATGTATGCCTGTCTTCCATTTGACAATATCTTATTTATGATTTTTGTATCTTACACATTAGAAAGACTGAACTATGTGATAACTATATGTGGCCTGTAGTTTTGTTCATTGTATTTACTTTTGAATTCAATTTTTAAACAGCCAGGAAATATTTACATTTCCACGTGTTTTTTGTTCGGGTAAGTTACAGATTTTAAAGTCCTTGGGTGTTGCCAAAGGAGTCCTGGTAGTGCAGGTTTGGCTGCTAATCACATGGTTATGGATCAAACCCACCACCTGCTTTACAGAAGCAAGACAGGTTTCCTTGCTTCTTAAAAAAATTCATTTTAGAAAGCCTTAGAAACAGTCTATTCCGTACTATAGGGTTGTTATGAGTTGGAATTGACTCAGTGGCAGTGGGTTTGATTTTTTGGCTTTTGGGTGGTACAAAGGAGTCCTAGTGATACAGTGGTTAAAATGCTCAACTGCAACCAAACGGCTGGGAGTTCAAATTCATCAACTACTGAGAAAGATATGGCAGTCTGCTTCCATAAAGATTCATGGCCTTGGAAGCTCAAGGGGAGCAGTTCTACTCTGTGCTGTACAGTCACTATAAATCTGAATTGACGTGATGGCATGGGTGTACTTTTGGTTGGGTGGTACAAACAGTCTGCGCTTTCTACTCAACTAAAGGTTGGCAAGTTCAAATCCACCAAGCAAAACCATGGAAGGAAGGCTTGGTGATATGCTTCCATAAAAATGACAGCCCTGAAGAAAAAAAAAAAACCATCCCCAAACCCATGGAATGTTTCTACCGTGTAGGAATTGAATTGATGACAATTAATTTGGTTTGGGTTTAGATTTTAAGAGATCTGTTTATTTCATCTAAATCAGTGGTTCTCAACCTTCCTAATGTCATGACCCTTTAATACAGTTCCACGTGTTGTGGTGATGCCCCAACCATAAAATTATTTTTGTTGCTACTTCATAACTGTAATTTTGCTACTGTTATTAATTGGGCGACCCCTGTGAAAGGGTTGTTCGACCCCCCAAAGGGGTCGTGACCCACAGGTTGAGAACCACTGATTTCTAAATTGTCAACCAATAAGAATATAGTTTACCTCCTCCCTCCCACGGGCACAAATAACAGAAACTGTTGGGGAAGAGAGACAGCTGTGGTGTAAGATATGAAAATAATAGTAATTTATAATTTATCAAGGGGTCAGGAGCGAGTGAGGTGGGAGGGAGGGAAAAAAGAGGAGCTGGGACCAAGGGCTCAAATAGAAAGTAAATGTTTAGAAAATAATGATGGCAACATATGCACAACTATGCATGATACAATTGATGTGTGGATTGTTATAAGAGCTGTAAGAGCCCCCAATAAAATGATCTTTTAATTTTAAAAAGAATACAGGTAGTCATATCTTCTTTTTTCTCCAATGTTTGTAAAATTCATACTAACACATTATCTTTCACTTCTAATGTTGGTTATTTTTGCTTGCTTTTTGGGGGGATCATTCTTGCAAGGATTTTATAGATTTCATTTATCTTTTCAAAGTCCATCTTGAGACTTTGCAAATATACTCTATTTTTTGCTTTATTATGTCTATTCTGTACTACTTCTTTCTACTTGTTTACTCTGAGTTATTGCTCTTCTTTATTTAGTGTTTAGGTTATTGACTTGAGAGTTTCTTCTTTTTTGCAATGGAAGTATTTAATATTTTGAAGTTCCCTGTAAGTACAGCATTAGCAGCACAACACAAATTTTGATATGTTATGTTTGTATATGTTTGTGTTTGATATGTTGTGTTCACTCATTTCTAAATACTTTAAACTTTCCTGGGTGGTTGTTTTGAGCTTATGTATAAATCTGTTGATATATTCCAGATAATTGAAATTTTCTAAATATATTTCTGATATTGACTTCTAGCTTAATTCTTTTATTGTCAGAAAACATACATAGAATTGTTTTCTGTAACAGAAAAGTGGGTGAGGGGTGATGGAGGATGATGTAAGATATGAAAATACTGTACAACTTATTGAGTGTTTGTGAGGGAATGTAGGTGGGGGGGTAAGGGGGAAGATATGGGGAGCTGATATCAGGGACTCAAGTGGGAAGAGAATGCTTTGAAAATGATGATGGCGGCATATGTGCAAAAGTACTTGACACACACAGGATGAATGTATGGATTGTGATAAGAGCTTTAAGAGCCCCCAATAAAAGTATGGGGGGGGGGGAAGAATTATTTTCTATATGTAAACCAAACCAAATGCATTGTTGTCTACTTGATTCCAACTCACAGCAACCCAATAAGACAGAATAGAAGACCCTGCCTAGGCTTTCCAAGGATGTAAATATTTATAGACATCAGTTGCCACAACTTTCTTCGTTGGAGTGGTTGGTGGTTCCAAACCACTGATATTTCACAGTTAGTAGCCAAGTGCTTAACGACTGTGCTACCAGGACTCTTCCTATATGTGTAGAAGAATGTGCATGTGCACACACACACACACAACACACACACACACACACACACACACACGGTAGGAGATTCTACCTGGAAAAAAATAAAACTTAACTACCTATTTACATAAAAGGTTTATGTTACATATTACAGGGGATAAGTGTGGAAGAATAGTATAAGACAGAGAACAGCAAATTTTCTGTAGAGTCAGAGAGTAAATATTTTAGGCTTTGTGGGTCATATGGAGAATGTTTTAACCACTCAATTCTGCCTTTGTAGTGTGAAAGTAGTCACAGATTTTCATAAATGAAAACGTATGGTTGTATTCCAATAAAACTTTTATGTTGTTGGTAGATGACATCAAGTCAGTTCTGAGAGCACCCTATGTACAACAAAACAAAACTCTGTCCGGTCCTGTGCTATCCTCACAATTGTTCTTATGTTTGAGCCCATTTCTTGACGTCACTGTGTCAATTCATCTCATTGAGGGATTTCCTCTTTTTTGCTGACCCTCTAATTTACCAATCATATTATCTTTCTCCAGAGACTGATCTCTCCTGATGATATGTCCAAATAACATGAGATGAAGTCTTGCCATCCCTGTCTCTAAGGAGCATTATGTCTGTACTTCTTCCAAGAGAGATTTGTTTGTTCTTTTGTCAGCCTTTCAGTATATTTTGGCAACACCATATTTCAAATGCATTGATTCTTTTTTGGTCTTCCTTATTCAACGTCCAACTTTCACATGTATATTATGCAACTAAAAATACTGTGACTTGGGTCAGGCACACTTATTTCATATAATTTTCATGTGCCATAAAATGTTATTATAGTATCTAATAAACCACTGTTTTAGGAGAAGCCACGATGTTCTCTTATATGACACTAGGAGCATAGGCAGTGGATATGCCCCCAATGGGTACTCAACTAGAGGAGTAACTAGAGAATATTTAAGAGCAAAAGTAAGTCATTCTCTGGGCACTCCTAGAGTTTAAAAGATTTACTCCCTGTAGCTAGGGGAATTTATCAGGATTTTTAAAATTAATATGATGCTATTGGTACCTACAAGCTGATGCCATCTGCAAAATTAAGGTTATAAACAACATGTTCATATATTTGTGTATGTTATACAAAGATGAAGCAATCTTTTGTATATTATTTAGTAAACTGATTTTTATATAGCATATTGGTGAATATACTATAAATATCTTTCTCTGTCCATAAATATTTACCTGTATATCATTAATATCCTCTGTCCTTCCAGTCATATGCTCATTCCGCACTCTTTCTGTACTAGTCTTTAAAATTGTTGACTTTAGCCATATTCATATTTTTATTAGCTATCATCAAAATTCAAACTCACTATTATAGAATCAATTCTGATTCATACTGACCCTATAGCACTGGGAAGAACTGCCCTTGTGAGTTTTTGAGACTGTAATTTTTGTGGGGGAGCAGAGAGCCTCATCTTTCTCATATGGAGCAGCTGGTGGTTTTGAACTGCTAACCTTGTTGCTATCAGCCCGATGTGTAAACAACTACACTACCTGAGGTCTTTATATGGTACAACAATAAATGTCAATGTTACTCATTCTTTTTTTACTTGTGATTCAGATTCACCCAGTGTGTAATATTTGATACCTTAAATGCTATGGAAATGTATATAGACTCAAGTTTAATGAAAGCATCAGAAATTAGGAATATTTAATTACCTCCAAGAAAATTAGTTATTTGAAAGAAGCAAATATTATGACCCTGGTGAGAAAATTTTTAGAAAATGGCCAAAAGCACAACATTTCCAAAATAAAGCATTCAGTTATTATTGGCACTGCTATATCAAGCTTATTATTTACAAGGACACAATGGATTTTCCTACTTAAAACAGAAGACAGTGACTTTTGGATTAATAAAACATGATATGCATGATCTGAAATAAATACTGAAAAAAGTATGAGCAATTGGGTATGCAACAATAAAAGTTTGAATTATTTGTATAATACTTTTTATTAAAATTATCAGGTTGCATTTCCATAACAAAACAAAAAGTACATGCATGCTGAATGTGTTTTTTTTATGAAAACACATTACTGAGCACAAATGTATGGTTTTAACTCAAGCATTATGATGAAAACAAAGCTATTTGCCTAACCTTTATAAAACTTACTCTGATAAGAAGTACGGATCCGTTTCGTTAAATCGGGATAAAAATTAGACAGGCCACGCATGCAAAAGTTGTCTTTGGGACATGCCAGAACACCAGCATCAGCAGCAGGCAGAGGAAAGAGAGAAAAATAGTCTCAAGTGAAAGGAAGTGATAGCATACCAGAATCTAGAACAGCCAAGAAGAAGAAATTGCAGCGTTTGGGGTAATTAGATTTGAGAAAAGATATTGGGAAATAAATAAATATAAATTAGAAAATAAGATGTGATAGATGAATGAGGAGTATGTTGTAATCATATTTAATTTAAAAAGTCTTATAAAATTGAATGCATGTTTTTCAGTATATGCCTTCATGTCATAAACATATTTGGTTTGTAAATAATATGTATATATTGCCTCCTTAATAATACCAAAATGGTTGCCCTTAAACCTTCAGAAATTAAAAAGAAAGCCAAGAGTCTTAGCCTTTGCAATTTTATTTCCTTAATGCAAATAGTCATCCTATGCCCTAAATACAAACTGAGACACTCACAATATCATTACAGTTTTTCCTCAACTTAAATTCATCAAAATTTTGTTTGTCATAATTGCTAAGGTTTCAAAAGTGTACATTAGATTAAATAACAATTGCATTGCCTTTGTCAGAATATACAGTTTGTCATCCCACTGAGTATATCCAGATAGTAACAAGATAGTCACAGGATCCACAGCTCTTCTGATTAAATAGCTGTGTTTAGCATTCACACACAGCTTGGTAATCCCTAATAACTTCTGACCCTAGAGCCCATGAATTTTCAAAAATGAATGATCTCTTTCCCAATCATGAGGGACCTTGTGGTACGTGGCATAGATACAGATTCCTCTTTTGCTTCATGAATCAGTAGTGTTATGGGCCAAAATTAATTTGAAAGTTCCAGCTCCTACAATTTTATTACAAGTCTGGTCTTTGGGGGTAACTGAATATCCTAAGGAAAAAAATATCAAAATTTTAAAGAGAATTTTATGCTACTGGAAAGACTTCAAATTTGGAGAAGTTTAGTAAGAATAATAAAAACAAAAGGAACTAAAGTTTATCAAGACAGTTTTCATTGGTCTAAGTGGGAACCTTTTTCTATTATATTCAGTTGTTTAACTTGGTACACCTGTTGTTGGAAAACAATACCTGTAATCATCTACTATAGGATTGCTATGAGTCAGAATTTACTCAATGGGATATACTCCCTCTATTTTAAAACAGTCTTTACAAGGGAATATTTAACAAAGCTTTCAATTGATTATTTTAAATAAATCAAGCTGAAAATTTTAAAAGAACTGTCTGAAAAGCACAGCCTATCTTATATACATTTATATTTGCAAATATTTCTGTACAACCAATTTTTTACTAGTTAAAATATGTCAGTTGACATAAAGCACACAAAATGTTGTCAATGTTTACTAAGCTATGTAGTTGGATATGCACTGAAACTTTAGTACACTGTGGGTTATTTGGGATTGTATAGAAAGTCTTCCTTTTATAGTTAAATGAATCAACTTTTGGTCCTGCTCAGAAAATTTTCTTTTTTTCCATAGCAGTAGCTCCTTATTTTTTTTGTCATTTCTTAGCAACTGACTTCTAAGAAACTCGCTATCCTTCCTAACTTCAATAACATATTGAAGCTTAAACAGTTGGCTTGTCCTTTCAAAATCTTTCCATTGTTCTTGCCTAATTCATTGTACTTTTATGGTAGTATTACTTATACTGAGTATTACTTATGGTAGAACAGCATACACCTTAATAACAACAGAGAAAAGAAAGGAGAAATCATTTGAAGAAAATAGAAAAGATGAGCTTATCAAGTCCATAACCAACTTGTCATATCTCCTACCTGCAATGAATTGCTTATTTTTCCTAGGAGAGCGTGGTTGTCGTTGGTATAGATCACTTGATCTGTATAGATCAACAGTTCCCATGCTCAACAGTACTGTCTTCTGCATAAAATCCACCACGGCCAACCCATTGCAGTTTCCAAATGCAACGCTGAGAGAGAAAACCATGCAATTAGAATGCATCACTGCAACTGTTATTTTTATCTTTCAATTAAAAATAAGAATATTGGAAAGGAATGCTTTGATGATGCAGAAGTTGGACAATGGTTGTAAAGTCAGGGAGTATGCCTTTAATTTATATAGGGAAATTTTACAAGAGTAAATAAAAAAGTATTGTTATTAGGGTTCTCTTGCATGGGTATATTCCAAACAAAATGTGTTTAAACATGTCTCTGCCATCAGTGGGTGGCTACCAACAAGTTCTTTCTATATTGCAGTTATCTTAGTCTCATTAGGGTGTTTTTAAAAATAAGGATATTACATCCCATGAAAAAAACACCACTTTTGAGGTCAGGACTAATATTAGAAATATAATTTTGCAACAAATTTATGGAAATTCTGTCCCATATAAAACAACAGGTTTGAATAGAACAGCCTTTTAAAGAAGTTCAGGAAGCCCTCAAAGATAAGCCACCTGTCTACCTCGAAGGATGAAGAAACCGTGGCTGAAGTCCAGTGTGTTAATCTGGGTACTTTAGAGAAACAAGTCCACAGAAACTCATAAGAGAGAGTTTTATATAAAGGTTAAGTGCACATCAAGAAAATATCCCAACCCAGTGCTGCTGAAGCCCATAAGTCCAACATTAACCCATATGTCCAACACCAATCCACAAAGTCCTCCTCCATCTCACAAAACACACACTATCATGCTGACTGCAGGAGGAAAGCAGTGTCAGTGAATGTGTAAGCATGTCAGCGCTGGCAGGGGTCTCCACACGGCTGGCTGCTCCAGCACCCAGGGCTGCATCGGGGTAGGTCCATGTGGCTTCTCCTTGGGGATGTCTTGCAGGAAGTCAGCCCTGCAAGCTGAAGCAGGGAACTGCTAAGGCAGCTTCACCCTGGTGCGACCATCACAAAGCAAGAGACCTAGAAAGGCGAGGCTCACTGAGCCATTTATCCCTCTGCCCTTCAATTAACCCCACATGTGTTTATTGGCCAGGGTGGCACAATAAACTAACTAACTCATCCAGAAACAGGTGGAAGAAGATTGTAGAGTTATCATTAATGCAATAGCTTCTGGCTTGGCATTTTCAATTCTAAGTGAATAGCTTAGCCTCAGCAAGCTTTCAATTCCTTGAGGGCCAAAAGTGTTGCACAAGAATTAGCTGACTCATAAAGCTGATCTTTCCATCAATCTTTTAAGCAAGATCAAAGGTAATGAAAGTGATCTTATTGTATGAATCATAATAGAGGACGAGGCTTGGATTTGTTAATATGACCCACAGAGCAAGGTCCACTCAAGCCAGTGGTTTCCAAGACATCTGTTGGTCCACTTAAGTTTAAGGCAGAAGCTTATGGCAACTGTTCTTTAGATTCTGAAGGGTTACCCTTGATCAATGTTTTTGAAGGACACAAGACAACCAACCATAAGGTTTTTTAGGGATACATTTTTAAACAAATTTTTATTAATAAATCTTCCAATTTGGGGATCTTACATATATTATAAGAATCCATATTGTCAATCCATTATAGCAAGTGAGTATGTTCAATTGTTGGTGTCAACAATTTCTAAACATTATCTTTCTTCTTGAGCCCTTTGATATCAGCTCCATTTTTTAACCTCTTCCTTGCCCACCCTTCCACCCCTGCGAACCCTTAATATATTATGTACTGTTACTATTACTTATAGTAACTCACACCTCACATTTTATCCCTTCACCTACTATCCTGGTATTCATCCCCCTCTGACATTATTACTATCCATTCCCCTTCCCCGCCTTCCCTCTCCCTACCCTCCTGCAATCGTTACTATTACTTCTGATTCTGAGGGAATTTGTCTTTCCTGAATTCCATATATTGAAAGCTCTCTACCGTTGTATGTACACTGGTCTAGCTGGATTTGCAAGGTAGGACTGAGATCATAATAGTGGGGTGAGGAATGATTAAGAACTAGATGAGTGCTGTGTGTTTCCTCCATGCTAAATTGACCCCTGGAAAGGGATATGTTTTTATGAAAACAGAAAACTGCATTGGTGATAAAAGAAAAAAGCCAGGAAAGCTGTACTAAGGCATATTTCCTCCCATCTTGATAATTTACCTGCTCATTTTTTGAGGGTAGCAAGGGTTGTGCTAAGAATTCACTGGGAAACCTTACTTCATACATCCTATAATCCTGACCTTGTCCCTTCTGACTTCTTTTTGCTTCTAAAACTAAAAAAAAATTATAAAAGGGCATGATCCGAGTCCCCCACGGATGCCAAAATTGTTTTCTTTAATGAGCTACACATTGAAGAACATAGACTTCTTTGAGGAAGGGTTGGAGCAATAGAAACATGTTCTTTAGAAGTATATAGACCTTGATGGAGGATATGTCGAGAAAATATTGTTACATGCTTTTATGTTTTTGTTTAATAAAGATTTCTCTGATATTCTTACAGTACTTTTTGACTTACTCTTGTCTTTACCTTGAACACTTATTCCGAACAGTATAAGCTGCAATTACATTTTATCAGTAATTTTATTATTATCTTAAACTACAGCTATATAATAATACTGGTAAACAGGCAGTGTATTAGTCTGGGTACTTCGGAGAAACAAATCCACAGCGACTCATGTATAAGAGAGAGTTTTATGTAAAGAAAAGGTGCGTCACGAAAACATCCCAACCCAATGCTGCCCAAGT
>NW_022107407.1:17589001-17590008 GCF_000313985.2 Echinops telfairi | reverse complement strand
TAGAAAGGTGAGGCTTCACCACCCATTTATCCCTCTGCCTTTCAACCAGCACCACATGTGATTATCGGCCAGGCTGGCACAATTAACTAACTCAGGCAGCATAGAATATAATTCCTGAGAGAAGGATGATAGACAAAGCAAACCCTTAAAACAAATACTAGCTTACTGATTAAAAAGATTTCCCAGGCCAAAGCACAGGAAGTTGAAAGCCAAAGAAGATTAATAGTGACGAGTTGAGGAAACAGAAACCAGAGTCCAAAGTTTAAAATATAAAAGGCTAGTATTTATCAGGCAAAATATTAAAGAGGAGAGAGTTTTATAGAGAGGACACACTATTTATTTGAAGAATGAACCACTTGGAACTTTGCTTGGATATTGATCTGCACATCTATGAGCGAAAACTAACCAAAATCTATGGAAGAACTATCAAAAAAGAATAAACAGAACAAGTTTACATAAGGCAGAATACTTCATTTTTCCAGCATCCAAACTGCAGAGTCTTCAAATACATGGGACAGCAAACAGAATCCTCAGTAGGTTATAATATCAATAGTGGGAATTAATTAGCTATAGATGAAAGGCTGTATTGGATTCACTCTTAAAAAAATTAATGATAATGATTTCAAGTAACTTAACTGCTTTTCAGGAATAAAAAAATCCCTGTTTAAAGAAATCCAACAAAACATAACACAGTGTAATGTAAAGGTCACAATGTATAGTGTATAAGAAATAGCAGGTAAAGGTCTGTCTAAATAAAATAGGCTGGATGAATAATCTGGAGGAGAAAACAACAGGACTGATGGTTCTGGGGGGACATGGGAGAGGGGGAGGGAAGTGGGTAAAGGAAGTGGTGTTAACAAACCCAGGGACAAGAGAAGACAAGTGAACCAAATTGGTGGTGAGGAGGGTGTAGGAGGCCTGGTAGGGAGTGATCAAGGATAATGTAACCAAGAGGAATTACTGAAACCCAAATGAAGGCTGGGCATGATAGTGGGACAAGAGGAAAG
>NW_022107407.1:17580120-17587196 GCF_000313985.2 Echinops telfairi | reverse complement strand
GCCCAGGCAGAGGACCCAAGGCTGGCAGAACTTTCTGCAGCTGCGGCATAGGAACGCAAGCTTTGGGGGCTTTATCACTGCATTCTCCCTTCTCCCTGCTCACTCTGTCCCACTCTTTGGGCTCCAAACGGTGCATTTGCACACCATTCACGGCCCCCCTACCACCTGCCTACCTGAGGAAAGTGCCCCTAGCCAGAAACAGATCACCCAATCCCCAACCCATCCCCTAAATACGCTCCCCTGCACTGGGGCCAATATTTTCTATCAGACAGCAGCTTGCACAGCTGCAAACAGCCCCTAAAGAGACCTGAAGGTCGCTGGAGCACAAACCATAAGAGAAGGCGAGAGGGAATCCACAGCAAGACAAAGGTGATGCGCAACCCCTCAAGGTAGTTGGCTAAAAGCAGCCAGCTGAAGCACCAACCTCCCAAAGAGAGTTCAGGGCTCTGAGACACCCGGGAAAATGGCACCAAGGGCCCACAAATCGAACAAAAAACACCAAGCTGCTTCCACAGCTTCAGCAAAATCCAGAGAAACAAAATCCAATGCCAGAGGACCACCTGGACCTAACAGCAGTCATAGAAAGGGCAGAGGTTGACCTCCCACAGAAAGAAATCTTCAGAATGCTGCTTGGAGCCATACAGGACATGAGGGAAGAATGACAGAAAACAGGATGAAATGATAGAGGAATTAAAGGCTATGCACCAAAGGGAAATACAGGAGTTAAAGGGCGAGATAACAAAAACTAACAGCAAACTCACGGACTTCACCCAAAGAATGGAGGAGGCAGAAAACTGCACCAGTGACCTAGAGGATTCACAAGCAGAAATTAATAAACGTGAGAAAAAGTCTAAATCCATCAGAGAAGCTGAAGAAAATCTCAGAGCTATGTCTGACACTATGAGAAGGAACTACCTCAGAATTATTGGCGTGGAGGAAGAATCCACATTAAGGAAACCAACATCCAAAATAGTGATGGAATGCTTGGAAGAAAACTTTCCTAACATAATAAACGAAAACCAGGCAACTACCTAGGAGGCTGAAAGAACGCCAGCTAGACTGAATCCCCAGAAGAAGTCACCAAGACATATAGTTGTTAAACTATCCAGCTATGAGGAAAAGGAGAGACATATAGTTGTTAAACTATCCAGCTATGAGGAAAAAGAGCAGTTAGAGAAAAACAAGCAACCACATATAATGGCAAGCAGATAAGAATATGTTCAGACCTGTCAGCAGACACTATGAAGAAGAGGAGACAGCGGAGCAGCATATTCCGAATATTGCAGGAATTAACGCAAACCCAAGAATACTCTATCCCACCAAACAATCTATCAAAATCGATGGAGAAGTGAGAGTCTTCCCGGAAAAGGAAATCCTCAAAGAATATGCTAAAAGGAACCCAGCACTATAAAAGATCCTTGCTGACCCAGTACGGGCAGAAGAACAACACTCACCAAGCACATACAAGAGACCACCACACAGAATAACTCCACCCAGAGACCATCAAAGGGAAAACAGCCCCCAAGATAAAACTGGCACAACCATGGAAAGAAGGCAAGAATGAACCACAAACACACATATGCACAATCCATGGAAAATAAATGGAGGTAGGAAAACACCCAACACAAGAGAGATAAAATGACATAACAGGGTCCACAGATAGATGTACTGACCCTGAATATTAATGGGTTGAACTCTGACTTTAAGAGACAGAGGCTAATAGACTGGCTTGGAAAACACAAACCCTCGATCTGCTGCCTACAGGAAACACATCTCAACATTACAGATAAAAACAGGTTGAGAATGAAAGGATGGAGACATTATCAAGCAAACTCTAATTAAAAAAAAGCAGGGGTTTCAATCCTAATCTCAGATAAAATTGACCTCCAAGTGCAAACCACAAAAAGAGATAAGGATGGTCACTATGTAATGCTCAGGGGAGCATTACATAAAGAACCAATAAGCATTCTAAACATTTACTCGCCAAATAAACATCCAGCGGAATATGCCAAGCAAACACTTCAAAGGATGAAAAATAAATCACAGCCTCAACAATTATAGTAGGTGATTTCAATACACCGCTCTCTGAGAAAGATCACTCAACCAGGAGACTAGAGATCTAAACACTACAATCAGACAATTTGGCCTGATAGATATCTACAGATCTCTCCACCCAAACAAAAAGGAATTCACATTCTATTCTGCTCCACATGGCACATTTTGTAAAACAGACCACATGCTAGGGCATAAGTTGAATCTACATAAATTCAAGCACATTGATATCATACAGACCTCTCTCTCTGACCACTGTGCCATAAGATTGGAAATAAATCAAAGGAAGATAAAGAAACTAAGGGCAAACCATTGGAGAATGAATAACTCTCTACTGCAAAAGGAGAGCGTACTGGCTCAGATCAAAGATGAGATTGGGAAATTTCTAGAAACCAATGAGAATGAAAACACGACATACCAAAACTTATGGGACACAGCAAAGGCAGTCATCAGAGGTAGTCTCATAGCATTACTGCACACATAAAGAAGGAGGAGAGGCATATGATTGATACACTGACACAAAATTTACAGCAACTAAAGAGGAGTCAGCAAGAAAATCCAACTAATAGAAAAAGAAAAGAAATAATAAGAATTAGATCTGAGATTCAGGAGAGAGAAAATAAGAAAACTATGGGAATCAATGCTGCTAAAAGTTGGTTCTTTGAACGGATGAATCGAATCGACAGACCTCTCACGAATTTGACCAAGAAAGGAAGGAACGCATTTCAATAGCAAGGATGAGGGATGAAAGAGGGAATATTACAATGGACCATAGTGAAATCAAAAGGATAATTACACAGTACTCTGAAGGACTGTACTCCAATGTATTAAAAAACTTGGAAGACATGGATGAATTTTTGGAAAAACAATTCCTCGCCAGATTATTCCCAATGGCTATCAAAGACCTCAACAGACCCATATCAGTGCAAGAAATAGACAAGGCTATCAAATAATTAAAACCAAAAGAAGGCTCCAGGACCCGATGGTTTCACGGGTGAATTTTATCAAGCATTCAGGGAAGAACTGACACCAATCTTACACCAACTCTTCCAGAATATTGAAAAAGATGGCAAACTCCCAAATTCCTTGTATGAAGCTAGTATAACTCTGATACCTAAACCGGGCAATGATCCCACACAAATTGAGAACTACAGACCAATTTCCCTAATGAATATCGATGCAAAAATCCTTAACAAAATACTAGCCAAGAGAATACAAAAATATATAAAACAAATAATTCACCATGGCCAAGTGGGAGTCATACCAGGGATGCAGGGATGGTTCCACATATGAAAGACTATAAGTATTATTTGTCACATTGAAAAGAAAAAATGTAAGAACCACATGATAATATCAATAGATGCAGAAAAAGCGTTCGACAACACCCAACACCAATTCATGTTTAAGACACTCAAGAAGATAGGAATGGAAGGAAAATTCCTCAATACAATACAAGCTATATATGAAAACCCAACAGCCAAGGTGGTAGTCAACGGAGAAAAGACGAGATCAATTCTTCTGGAAAAGGGGACTAGACAAGGATGTCCCTTATCCCCACTGCTATTTAACATTGTGCTGGAAGTCCTAGCTAGCAATATAAGGCAAAGAAAGGACATCAAAGCGATTTGCCTGGGAAAGGAAGAAGTGAAACTATTGTTATTTGCAGATGATATGATTTTTTTATATGGAAAATCCTAAAAGTTCCACAAGAGGAATACTGGCAGCATTAGAGGAATATGGTAGAGTAGCAGGTTACAAGATCAACAAACAGAAGTCTATCACACTACTGTACACATCATACAATGACACAGAAGAGGGGATCAAAAAGGCAGTATCCTTCACAATAGCCAAACACAAATTGAAATATCTAGGGATATACCTGACTCAAAAAACAAAAGATCTGTATGAGGAAAATTACAAAACGCTATTTAAAGAAACCAAGGATGCCTCAACAAATGGAAGGAGATCCCATGCTCGTGGATTGGCAGACTCACTAACTGTAAAGATGTCAATTCTACCCAAGGCACTATATAAGTTCAATGCTATCCCGATCCAAATTCCAGCAACTTTCTTCAAAGAGTTAGAAAAACAGATTACCAACTTCATATGGAGGGGGAAGAAACTGAGAATTAGTAGAGAACTCCTCAAGAGGAAGGACAAAGTCGGAGGGCTTGCTTTACCCGACTTTAGCACCTATTACACAGCCACAGTGATCAAAACAGCATGCTACTGGTATAATGATAGATATTCAGACCAATGGAAAAGGATTGAAAACCCAGAAATAAAATCATCGGCATACAGACAACTGATCTTTGATAAGGGGCCCAAAAATATCAAATGGGAAGTGGATGCCCTCTTCAATTCATGGTGCTGGAAAAAATAGATACGTAGCTGCAGAAAAATGAAGCAAGACCCTTACCTCACTCCATACACAAGAATAAACTCAAGGTGGATCACAGACCTTGAGGTTAAACCCCAAACTATTAGGGCCATCAATGAGGGAATTGGGCCAAACCTGAGAACCTTGGCACAGGGATTACATAGGCTATCGGAAATCGGGAAGGACACCAACACAGAGGAGGCACAAATTGATGAGTGGGACATACTAAAAATAAAACACTCATTTACATCGAAAAAATTCACCAAGAGAGTAATAAGAGGAACTACAGAATGGGAAAACATCTTTGGCAATGACACATCCGACAAAAGCCTTAATTCTAAAACCTATAACACACTGCTAAACTGCAACAAGAGAAAAACCAATTGTCCACTCAGCAGGTGGGCAAAGGACCTGAGCTGGAGTTTCTCAAGGGCAGAAATCCAGATGGCCAATAAATATATGAGAAAATGTTCCAGATCTCTAGCCATCAGAGAAATGCAAATTAAAACAACTATGAGATACCACCTAACACCCTCAAAGATAGCCCAATTCAAGAAATCAGAAAGTAATAAGTCTTGGAGGGGATGTGGAGAGATCGGAACTCTTGTCCACTGCTGGTGGACCTGTAGGTATGTACAGCCATTATGGAAATCGATATGGCGATATCAAAAACAGTTGGAAATTGAGCTACCCTATGATCCAGCAATCCCCCTACTGGGCATATACCCAGAAGAGGCAAAAAACAAACCACGGCCAGACATCTGCACCCCAATGTTCATCGTGGCACAGTTCACAATTGCAAGGAGCTGGAAACAGCCCAAATTTCCATCAATAGACGAATGCATTAAAAAACTCTGGTACATGCATACAACGGAGTATTATGCATCCTTAAAAATCAGTGATGAACGTATGAAGCACATCGCCGCATGGGAAGAATTAGAAGAAATTATGCTAAGTGAAGTAAGCCAAACACAAAGGATAAGTACTACATGAGTCCGCTGAGGTAAGCTAAAAAAAAAAAATTTTTTTTTAAAGGGCATAGAGAAGATGCTGTATATATACGTCCTTGGAGTGAGGTCCAGGTAATATGGCAGGGGCCAAACTAAACCCAGGGATACAAATGGGATACATATGGTAGCCCATTAAAAGGGAGGAGGGAAAAAGGTATGGGTAGCCAGGGGAACAAGGCAGTAACCCACACAGGGGGAGGGTATTGATTGTGTCTCCACAGGGAAAGAGGGAACAGACTTCAACCCGGAGCTCCAAGACAGGAATGCAACACACTGTCATGAAGCCAGGAACTGATGGAGGGCCCTGAGGGTCCGGCCCCATTACCAACTGGGTGCACGGCACCACCCTCCCCCAGGGGGAATTCACTTCAGAGGACAGCACTGAAGCTGCAGCTTGAGAAGAGGGGAAGGGGGAATGGTCTGGTCGGAGCGCATGTGAGCCAATGAGGGGGAAGGGGAAGAACAGGAAAGAGTGGCGCACAGCCTGGTTCACCGAGCCCTGGGGACAATGTGCCTGCTCGGAACAGCGATGCAGAGAGATGACCACGGGCCGGCCCCACCATGGGACACAGAGTTCCTCGTTGACCCATCGCACCACTGGGGACAGCACTGGAGACAAACGGCGGGAATTGTGCCCACCAAGAGCTCACCATGCCAAACGCCAGCCTCTGGGGGCATGCATCAGAGCAGCGGGGGGAGCAGAGCTGTGAGGTCCCCAGGGATAGAGGCGGTGCCAGGGCATGGCCCCCCACCAGACTTGACTGGAAAGCACATGTGAAGGAAAACAAACAGACCCTGAACTATTCATACAGTTATATATGTATGCATGTGTGCATGTTATTGTTGTTGTAGTCATGTTTTACTTTCTGTTGTTGCTTCGTTGCACTCAGTCTGGTGATGGTACATAGCATGTCTACCTGGAAAGGATAGGTGGAATAAACAAGTCAGAAGAGAGAACAACAGGATGACATATCTGGGGAGCATGGGGGTAGGGGAGGCGGGGGAAAGGAAGAGGGCATTAACAAGCACAGGGATAAGGGAACAACAAGTGATCCAAAATCAATGTCAAGGAGGGCGCGGGAGGCCTTGCAGGGCTGGATCAAGGGCAATGTAACCGAGAGGAATGCCTAAAACCCAAATGAAGGCAGAACATGATAGTGGGACAAGAGGAAAGTACAAAGAAATAGAGGAAAGAACTAGGAGGCAAAGGGTAGTCATAGAGATGTAAATACAGGCATATAAAGATGTAAATATATTTATATATGACAAGGGGGATATTTCCCCTAAATATATGTACATAGATCTATGTACATAATAGGTTGAGTATTAAGAAAACAGATGGACAGTGGGCCCCTCACAAGTACTCCCCCAACACAAGAACATTTTGTTCTAACAATTCAGCAGTTTGAGATGCTCACCTGCCTGGCATGATCGCTGAAGACAATGGGTACACAAGAAAATGTGGTGAAGAAAGCGGATGGTGCTTAGCTACCAAAAGATGTAACACCTGAAGTCACTGAAGATAATGGGTGCTCAGCTACCAAAAGATATAGCACCTGAAGCCTTAAAGACCTGAAGATAAACAAGCAGCCATCTATCTGAGAGACAACAAAACCCACATGGAAGAAGCACAC
>NW_022107407.1:17558387-17579439 GCF_000313985.2 Echinops telfairi | reverse complement strand
AAATACAGTGAACTCAGGACAGATGAACCCCTAGGACCAGTGGAGAGAGTGGTGATAGCGGGAGGGTGGAGAGAAGGTGAGGGAGAAAGGGGGAAAAGATGACAAGGTCTACATGTGGCCTCCTCCCTGGGGGATGGACAGCGGAGAAGTGGGTGAGGGAGACGTCGGATGGGGTAGATATGATAAAATAATAATAATTCATAAATTATCAAGGGTTCAGGGGGAGTGGGGAGGGAGGGGGAAAATGAGGAGCTGACATCAAGGGCTCAAGTGGAAAGCGGGTGTTGTGAGAATGATGAAATCAACATATGTACTAATGTGCTGGACACAAATGATGTATGTACGGATTGTGATGAGTTGTATGAACCCCTAATAAAATGATTATTTTAAAAAGTGGGTGAAGGGAGATGTCGGACAGTGTAAGATATGACAAGATAATAATAATTTATAAATTATCAAGGGTTCATGAGGGAGGGAGAACGGGGAGGGAGGGGAAAAATGAGAGGCTGATATCAAGGGCTCAAGTAGAAAGTAAATGTTTTGAGAATGATGATGGCATCAAACGTACAAATGTGGTTTACACAATTGATGTACGTATGGATTGTGATAAGAGTTGTATGAGCCCCCAATAAAATGATTTAAAAAAAAGAAGTAAAGAATAAATATATTACAGGAAATAAAATATCAGGCAAATAAAACACAAGAAAAACATGGCACACTACTAGAGTAAAAAAATAAAGTAATAACAAATCTGAAAATCAAATAGATTCTAGAATTAGCATATAAGAATAATAAAACTTTAAAAAAATCTCCATTATAAAACTAGAGTTATAGCTAATAGCCTAAAGATATAATGGCATATTAAAATATATGCAATTATGTTTAAAAAGAACAGATGATACTAATAGAAAACAAAGGCAAAATAACAAGTTCTAATTAAACCCATCTCTATAGATACTGTTATTACAAATGGTCTAAATACTCTAACTAAAGGCAAATATTGCCTGAGTGGATGAATAGGCAAAAGTAATTTTTAAAAATAAGGCAAAGTAGATTTCATAAGAAAATGATGTAGAATAAATAGGGAGGATTGAGAATTACAAAGAGGTCAACTGCTATCAAGTCGATTCTCATTCATAGTGACCCAATAGGACAGAGTAGAATTGGCCGTTTGAGTTTCTGAAGCAGTAAATTTTCTTTTCTTTTATCTCTCTCTTTTTAAAAATAATGGGATGTACATAGCTTTATTTAATAATCTGTTAAAAAGTTTTCTATGGTAAAGTGACACATTCCCTATGCATCAGAAAATAAGTAACATGTCTGAAAAGCCCCTTCCCAAGATTCAGATCTATGTAACCCTGAGTTACATAGAGGCTCTCAGGAGCTGGGCTCTTGCCGTGTGGCAGGTATTTTCTCCACTTTTTTATAACATAATTTTATTGGGGCCTCTTACAGTTCTTGTAACATTCCATACATCAATTGTATCAAGCATATTTGTACATATGTTGCCACCATCATTTCCAAAACATTTTTTACTTGAACCCTTGGTATCAGTTTCTCTTTTTCCTCTTCCCTCATACACCCTCCCACCCTTGTGAATTCTTGATCAATTATATATTCTTATTATTTCATATCTTACACTGTCCATTGTCTCCCTTCACCCTCTCCTTGTTTTTTTAAACCTTCTTCCAAGTGATATTCTCTGGCTGGCTATGTCCCTCTCACATAGCAATAAACAGGAGGCTTAAAATAGTATATGCACAGAGCTGCCCTTACAGATTGCTCCCTTCTGTTCTGCTACAAAGGGAGCTCAGGAGATTATGCATCTTTCTCAGAAGTGAGCACAATAAAATTTAATTTAGTTTTTATTATTCCTGCTAAAACCAAGGCTATATTTAGAAAATATATTATATTAAAATCTCCTCTCCCTATGTTTTCTCACTTCCTATATAATATTTAGGCCTTACCCTTCCTTTTTTAGGGGAGTGGGGGCAAAGGGATGGGGAAAGAAGTCCTGGTGGTATGTGAGGCTGTATATCTTTTTTTTTTTTTTTTAAACATTTTATTAGGGGCTCATACAACTGTTATCCCAATCCGTACACACATCAATTGTGTAAAGCGTATTTGTACATCATTTCTCAAAACATTTTCTCTCCATTTAAACCCCCGACATTAGGTCCTCATTTTTCCCCTCCCTCCCCGCTCCCCCCTCCCACATGAGCCCTTGATAGTTTATAAATGGGTATTTTGTCATATCTTGCCCTGTCCGACTTCTCCCTTCACCCACTTTTCGGTTGTCTGTCCCCCAGGGAGGAGGTCACACACAGTTCCATGTAATCGGTTCCCTCTTTCCTACCCATTCTCCCTTTACCCTCCCTGTTTTGCCACTCACACCACTGGTCCTATAGGGCTCATCCATCCTGGATTCCCTGTATTTTCAGTTCCTATCTGTACCAGTGTACCTCCTCTGGTCTGAGGCTGTATATCTTAAGGGAGCAGAAAGTCTCTTCTTTCTTCCATAGAATGAAGTGGATTTGAATTGCTGACTTTTTGATTAGCAGCCCAATAAGTAATTTATTACACTACCCGGGCACCTTGAGTCAGCTCTGACCCATAGTAACCCTATGCACAACAGAATGAAAAACTGCATGGTCCTGTGCCATCCTCACAATTGTTCCTATAGTTGAGCCTATTGATGCAGTTACTGTGTCAACACATCTTATTGAGGGCCTTCCTATTTTTTGCTGCCCCCCTACTTTACCAAACATGATGTCCTTCTCCAGGGATTAGTCGCTCCTGAAAACATATCCAAAGTGTGTGAGATGAAGTCTTGTCAACCTTGCCTCTACGGATCACTCTGGCCTTACTTTTTCCAATACACATCAGTTTGTCCTTTTAGCAGTTCATGGCATTTTCAATATTCTTTTCCAGCACCACAATCAAATCTATTGATTCTTCTATGGTCTTCCTTATTCAATGTCCAACTTTCATATGCATATGACACAATGGAGAAGATATAGCACTCCTAAATTAATCTAATGATGAAGCTTTAAAATTTATGAAGGAAAAACTAATAGAACTGGAAATAGACCAATCCACAATTATATATTATTATCAATCCTCTTCAATAATTAATATGGTAATTACACAAAAAGTTAATAAGGATATAGTTTGGAACATCACTATTAACTTTCTTAGTTGAGATTTGTAGAATACACTACCAAATGTTCTGAATAGTATCAGAATGATGAAATGGTGGTGAATTTAACAAAAGGTGGAATATTTATAAATCAAAAATTATAAAACACCAATGAAAGAAGAAAAAAATTAAAAATCAAAATAAATGGAGAGAAACACTTTGCTAAGTGCTCAGATGACCCAGCATTGTACAAATAACCCATTTCCCTCAAATTGATCTATAAGTACAAAATAATCACAGTCAAAATCTCAGCTGATTTTTTTTTGGTTAAGAAATTGATAGCATGGTTCTAAAAATGTATGGAAATGCAAAAGATTTAGAATAGGCCAAATTATTTTGAAAGATATGAAGAAAATTTGAAGCTTAACTCTATACAATTTCAAGATCTAATGTAACAGGAATCAAAACAGAGTAGTATTGGCAAAAAGTTAAAGTATCAATGCAATAAAATAAAATGTCCAAAAACAAACCCACATTTATTGTCTATTTATACTTAACAAATTGCCACAGCAATTCAAGGAGGAAAAACAAATGGTAGTGAAATAATTGAATATTTAGAAATAAAACAATTGAACTTAAGTTTTATCTGCTTTACATAAAAAATAACTAAAAATATATTATAGGAGAACATCATAGTAATGTTGAATTAAGCATCAACTAGTTAAAAATGACCAAAATTCCACAAAGGATAAAATAAAAAATTGATATGGTATATAATATAAATACAAATAATTGTTTTCTTAGAGAAGATGCTGTTAATAAAAAGAAAAGGCTAAGCCCAGCTGAGGAAATATTTGCAAAATTATATATCTTATGTTCAGAATATAAGAACAACCAATTATAAAATAATACTCCCATCTTTAACAAAATATTTCAACAGACATTTCACCAAAGATAATGAACAAACAAGTATCTAAAAGATGCTGAGTGTTAATCACTGTAACTATAAAATTAAGGCTATGATGAAATACCAATATGCCCAACAGAATGACTAAAATTTTAAAAAGTGGCACTACTAAATGCTTCCAAGAATAGAGAGCACTGGAAACACACATCGTTGATGAAAAGGCAAAATGATAAGTCTTATATTTTGTTCTTTCATCAATTCTTTTTTTTAAACTTTTTATTGTGTATTGGGTGAAACTTTATAGAGCAGATCAGTTTTCTATTCAATAATACATATCCTTTTCTTTCACATTGATTGCAATCCCCACATCACTTACCATGTTTCCTTCCTGTGTTTCTTTCTTTCTATTCTTCCTCCATTTCCAACTCTCCTGAACTTTGGCCTTTGGTAAATGTCAACCTTTTAATCTCAAATGATTGATTTTTGTAAGGTGTCTATTCTTCATGAGGGTTATTGTTTCCCTTATAAACCTGCTGCCTATTTTTTAGTTTAAAGTTGAATTATGAAGGGTAAGTAAAGACCATAGTCTTGGTTTCCATTAGTTTTTATCCAACCAGTAAGTCTAGGGTCTTTTCCCCCACTTAGTATCTTTTTAAAATTTTATGTTGAGTTTTATTCTACTGTTTCTCTTACTTTATCCAGGACCTTCTATTAGGATTCCTTTTAGAGCAGTTGGTAATGGTAGCCAGGCACCATCTAATTTTTCTGGTGTCAGGATCATGGAGACTGATGTTCCTGTAGCTCATTGGACTAATTTTTGGGGGGGTGGTATCCAATTTTTTTCAATTTTCTTTACTCTAGACAGAGAGAGACCAATACTTTCACCCCAGATGGTTGCTCACAAACTTTTAAGATTCCAGTTGTGACTCACCAAATGGAATATAAAACATTGTTTTTGTGCACTATGTTATGTGATTTGACCTTGGTGTCCACTGAGAGAATGGTCTTGATGTCTCAGATCCAGAAACCCATTCCTTCCAAGTGTTTGCCTGTATTTAAGAAGTTTTCATAACTTTTCACTCTGTATGCTCATTCATGGCTATATCTGCAGCAAAAATGTACAAATATCCTCTGTTGAACCTATATATATTTATATAGCTATTCCTAATCTCCCTCTCACACCTGTTTAGACTGTGGGTCTGTCTATGCATCTATTTGTAATCAGTTATTGTAGAATTGTGTAAATAATAACATTTACTTCTGTTGCCTTTGATTCTTAAGTCTCCTCCAGTGTCTTCCCCTTCCTTCATGTTAACTTAGGTGAAAGGGAAGTTAATCTACAATAAGAGGGAGATTGGGGAAAAACACAATAAAAACTCATAATATATGCTTACTATTTTGTTTTAGGTGTCATAAAGTCAATTTTAATTCATAGTGACCCTAGATGATAGAGGTGAACTTTTCTGTGAGGTTTTCTAGACTACAATCTGTATAGTAGTAGATTACTTTGTCCTGTGGGGTCACTGGGTGGAACTACACTGCTAGCTAGTGCTTAACCATTGCACCACCAAACTTCTAAATAATTCCACTTTTTGGAATTTACTCAATATAGAACAAGTGTTTCATCAAGATTTGTACTTGGATGGTCATACCAGATATATTCATAATGACCCAAACCTGGAAACATTCAAAATTTCTATCAATTGATGAATGGGTAAAACTACTTTTTACATCCATAGAATGAAATGTTATTGGTAGGTGTCATAAAGCCATTTCCAACTCATAATCACCACATGTACAACAGAATTAAACACTACAGGGTCCTGTGCCAACATCACAATTGTTTTTATGTTTGAGTTCACTGTTGTAACCACTGTGTCAATCCATCTCATTGAGGGTCCTCTTCTTCATCAGCCCTCTAATTTACCAGTTTTGATATCTTTCTTCAGGAACTGTTCTCTCTTGATAATGCATCCAAAATATGAGACAAAGTCTTGAAATCCTTGCTCTTAAAGAATATTCTTGCTTTATTTCCTCCAAGACAGATTTACTTTTTCTTTTGACAGTTCATGGTACTTTCATATTCTTCACCACATTATAATTCAAATACATCAATTGTTTCCTCATCTTTCTTACTCATTGTCCATACTAGGTGATTTAAAACACCAGGACTTGGGTCAGGCACTTTAGTTCTCAAAACTACATCTTTTCTCTTTAACATATTACAGAGGTTTTTTTTTACAGTAGATTTGCCTGATGCAATACATCATTTGATTTCTTGACTGCTGCTTCCATGAGCGTTCATTATGGATCTGTGTAAAATCCAATCTATGACAACAAGAATCTTTTCTGTTTATGATGATGTTGTCTATTTGTCCTCTTGTTCTTTTCTTTATATGAAAACTGATGACTACAATCCTTGATATTCATCAGCAAATGCCTAAAAACCTCCTTGCTTTTAGCAAAATTCAAGCTGGATTCAAAAGAGAATGGGAAATAAGGGTTATCATTATTGACATCAGATGAATATTGGCTGACAGAAGAGACTAATAGAAAAATGTTTGTGTTTTATGGACTATGCAAAAGCATTCAACTGTGTGGATCATAACAAACATGGAAGAACAGGAATTCTAGAATACTTCATTGTACTCATCCAGAACCTGAACATAGACCAGGGGCGGTTGTTCAAATAGCACCATGGAATACTTAAAATAAGGTAAAATGTTCATTTCTGTTTCATCATCTTTTTTGTGAATGGGTACAAATGTAGATACCTTTCACTTGATTGGCTAGGTAGCTGTCTTCCAATTTTCTTGTCATACTAGTGAGTGGTTCTAGCATACATCAATTTTTGAAACATTTCAATTGGTATATCATCAATTCCTAGAGCCTTGTTTTTTGTTAATGCCTCCAGTGAATCTTGAACTTCTTAATTCAATATCATCAATTCGTGATCATAGCCACCCCCTGAAATTGTTGAATATCTACCAATTCTTTTTGATACAGTAATTCTGTGTGTTCATTCCACCTTCTTTTGATGCTACCTGCATTGTTCAATATTTGCCCAAGTTGCTGTTGTTAGGTGCCAATGAGTTAGTGCCAATTCACAGCGACCCTATGTACAACAAAACACTGTTCAGTCTAGTGCCTTCTTCACAATTGTTATGTTTGATCCCACTGTCGCATGTGTCTAGCTGTATTTATCCCAACACAGGTCTGTTTGTTCTTCTGAAAGCCCACAGTGATGTCAATATTCTTCACCAGTGCCATCATTTAAATGCATCAGTTCTTATTCAATCTTCCTTGTTCATTGTCCAAGTTTCCCATGCACGTAAGGCAATTGAAAATACCATGGGTTGGATCAGACACACCTTAGTCTTTAAAGTGATATCTTTGCTGTCCAACACTTTAAAGAGGTCTTGTGTTGCAAATTTCCCCAAAGCAGTATGCTAATTGATTACTTTATTTTTTTGCTGTTTGACTTTTTTCGTGCTACATCTATTAGCATTGATTGTAGGTCCAAGCAAAATGAAATCCTTGACAACTTAAGTCTTTTCTGCATTTATCACGATGTTGTCTATTGGTCCAGTTGTGAGGGTTTTTGTTTTCTTTACAATCCATACTGGAGGCTCTAGTGCATGATCTTCACCAGCAAGTGCTTCAAGTCTTTCTCTCTTTCAGAAAACATTGTTCTGTCATCTGCATATTGAAGGTTATTAATAAACCTTCATCCAATCTTGATACTGCATTCTTCATTTGGTCCATAGAATCCTTCAATATTTCAAGTTGAGGTTTGAATATTTTCTTCATTTTTTTCAGCTAGAGAATTGATGAACGTGCTCTTTTAGACTTTCTTATTCCAGATTTTTGCACTTTTCAATGTCATATTGTGTCTTCTAAAGCTGCTCCTTGAAAATTTCTCTTCAGCTCTCTTACTTCATCATTGCTTATATTTGCTTTAGCTACTGTATATTCAAGAGTAAGTTTCAGAGTCTGTTCTGACATCCACTTTGGTCTTTTTTTTTATGACCTTTTGCCTTCTTTGCGTATAATGTTTTTGATGTCATCACACAACTCATCTGGTCTTCAATCATTAATGTTAAATGAGTCAAATCTGTTCTTAAGATTTTCTCTAAACTAAGATTTGATACACTCAAGATCATATTTTGGCTTTCGTAGACTTTAAAAAATTTTGCTCAGCCTCAATTTGAACTTGCATATGAGCGATTGATGTCAGCTCTACAGTTTGCCCCTTGTTTTGTTTTGACTGATGATATATTCTATTTCTCCATTTATGTTTTTAAGTTGACTCTGCTTTGAGGAGGAAGCTCTTCCCTAGTCATATATTGAGTGCTTTCTCACCTGAGAGGCCTATCTTCCAGCCCTATATCAAATAATGTTCTCCTGGTATTAACAATGTTTAAATTGGTTATTCTCTCAGGAATAGACCACCTTATTTCTTCTTTCTAATCTGTAAAGTCTGGAAACTCTGCTGAAACCTATCCGGCATGGATGATCCTGCTGGTATTTGAAATCATGGGACATAACTTCCAGCATCACAGCAATACACAAGCCACACAGTATGACAAACTGATAGATGAGTAATGGTAAAGTGGAATGCTACTAAAATGAAGAGGAATTAAGCCTGTTAACAAGGCTTAATGTTCTCTATATTTATAAACAACTTTAATGTATAAGAACTTAAATAAATATAAAATAAACAAAACTCAAATATTAAGCAATATATTTCTACTTTTTAATCTTGAAATATGTTGCTACTTAAGAAATAACTTTCCTTGCCAAAATTGTAATTCAAAATATATAAACAGGTTTAGATGTGAAATTTTAAATGGTTCTCTAATACTAAGTTATAAAGCAAAGAGCAAAATTTTCTTAAAATACCTTACAATTTTTAGTCACGGGTAGAAAAAACAGTTAAATGTTCAACTACTAGGAAGGTTGGGGGTGAACCCACCAGAAACACCTTGGAAGATAGGCCTAGTCACCTGCTTTCAAAAGTTTTCAGCCTTGAAATCTGCAACATGTGGAGTCACGATGTGTTGGATTCCACTCAATGGCAACTAACAACAAAGTATAATTGCATAGATAAATGCTCATGGAACATCTGCACTCAGAATGCATTAAAAAATTCAGACCAATTTAGTAATTTTGGTTTTGAAATCGTTTTCTCCCTGATATTGTCACCATATAAAATGGCAGTACTCTCATATTTAAATGAATTTCATTTAAATAAAATAGAAGATTCTTTTTGAGTTACCCTAGCTTCATTTTAAGGGCTACATAGGTGCCATCTTGAACAGCATAGATTACAAATCATTTTCCATCATTGTAGAAAGTTATATTTGAAGTTCTGTTCTTGGTTTTCTAAGTCATGGATTTATTTCCTTGAGAAAAACATGATTAATTTTAATTTCCTAAGTTTGTTTATCTATTTTACATTAGATAAACTAATATTATTTTAAGATCATAAAATCTTGTATTTAAGGCATTACATTTTGATAACACCTTTATGAAAAGGGACTGGCTTTTATAATGATACACATAAAAAAATCTTGACATACTGGTATGACTTTCCATTGTGTTTAGGTCTTTATCATAATGTTAGTAGTTTTTTTCCATAGAGGTCTTGAACATCTTTTTTTATATTTATTCCTGCAATGTTCATGTTTTTCCCCGTAATCTATTTTAAATGGCATTTTCTTTCTATATATTTTATTTTTTAATCTATATGGAAACACATTTTATTTTTATGTTGACTTATAGCCAGTAACATCACTAAACTCTATTACTAGTTTTTATAGTAGACAGCTCGTTCAGTAGATAGTGTTTGCATAACACTTGGTCATCAGAAGGCTTAATCTCCATTTCATGTTTCAAACTTAAACAAATTCCCCATAGACCAAAGACTTAAACATGTAAAAACAACATATTAAGAGAGGAAATACTTTTTATTATACTGGTATGAAGAACACACATTTAAAATTATTATATTCAACATGTTTAAGGAAATAAAGGACAAGACTCAAAAATCAAGAAGAGAGCAAGAATCTACAAAAAAGAACCAAACAAAAAGTCTAGACTTAAAATGTAAATGATTGAAATTGACTTCCAGTAGATTAGATAAACTTGAAAAGGGATGTGTGAATGCTGGAAAGGAATGTGTGAAAGTCAGAAGAAAGTATCCAAAATGAGATACAAGGAAACAAGTAGGAAATGTGAACAACAACAAAAAGAAACAGGATAAAATGAAAAAAATCTACCATAATGTAAGCATCATTATATTATTAACAGCTGAACAACTTTCTAGTAACATCAGAAGTAGGAACACTATCGCAACCTTGACATCAAGAAAGGACAAATAAAATTTATATTTAAATCATTGCTTTCTTTTAGTTTTAAATCATTTTATTGGGAGCTCTTACAGATATTTTAACAATGTATAATTCAATTCGACCAAGTATTATTGTACAATTGCTGCCACCATCATTTTCAAAACATTTTATTTCTTCTTGAACTCATTGATATCACCCAGGAGCCCTTATTATTATATTATATTACATTACCTTATACTATATATTATTATTATTTTGCCATACACAACCATTCAATGTATCCATTCACCTACAATTCTGTTGTTTCCCTTCCAGTGGGGTTAAACAGTCATTATTGCTATCGGTTCCCCCACAACTACCCCCACCTCTCTTCCTATACCCTCAGGGAATCATAACTCCCATTTCTATTTCTTAAGGGTTTATCTATCTTGGATTTCATGCATTGAATGACCTTAAATATATAAATCAATATACACAGGTCTCACAAGATAAAGGAGGCAAAACTAAGACCATAATAGTAAGGGGAGTAAATATTAAAGAACCAGAGGATAGTTATGTGTTTCATCAGTGCTATACAGCACCCTGGATATATCATCCCTTTTATGTGGCTCTTTTGTGAGGGACTGTCTAATTATCTTATAGGTGGGTTTTGGGTTTCCACTTTGCCTACACTCCTTTACGTCTATTTGATTAATTATTTTTGAATTTCTGATACCTATTCTCGTTGACACCTCATTACTTTCTTATACCAAGACTAAGCTAGTAAAAATACTTTTAAGGAATTCTTTCCATTTTTAAGACTGCAATAAAATATTTCAAAAGAAATATCTAAATATATCAGACAGAGTGACTGAAAAAATATATATTAGCATGACTAAAATAATATACTATATATAAAATAGAAATAATAGTAATGTTTAGGTACTTACATTCCATAGGCTGAGCTTACAGAAAGACTAGTAATCTGTTGGGGAGGTTCACCATCCACCCAAACCAACTGAATAACAAGCTCGGCTTGATATCCTGGGGGCATCCGAACTGGTCGTGTCTTAACACTAGAAGAAAGATGAAGAAATAATTGCTTTACTGCTTCGAGAGTATATAGTTTACATAAGCATGCTTCTATTTATCTTGAGGACTTATATGGACTCTTCTCTTTTAAAAAAAATCATTTTATTATATTATTTAATTAGGGGCTCATACAACTCTTATCACAATCCATACACACATCAACTGTGTAAAGCGCATTTGTACATTCATTGCCCTAATCATTCTCAAAACAATTTCTCTCCACTTAAACCCCCGGCATTAGGTCATTTTTCCCCTCCCTCCCCACTCCCCCCTCCTTCATGAGCCCTTGATAGTTTATAAATTGGTATTTTGTCATATCTTGCCCTGTCCGATGTCTCCCCTCACCCACTTTTCTGTTGTCCGTCCCGCAGGGAGGAGGTCACATATAGTTCCCTGCAATCGGTTCCCTCTTTCCTATCCACTCTCCCTCTACCCTCCCTGTCTCGCTACTCACTCCACTGGTCCTGTATGGCTCATCCGCCCTGGATTCCCTGTATTTTCAGTTCCTATCTGTACCAGTGTACATCCTCTGCTCTAGCCAGACCTGCAAGGTCAAATTCGAGTCATGGTAGTGGGAGCAGGGAGGAAACATTTAGGAACTAGAGGAAAGTTGTATTTTTCATTGTTGTTACATCGCACCCTGACTGGCTCATCTCCTCCCCGAGACCCCTCTGCAAGGGGATCTCCAGTGGCCTACTAATGGGCTTTGGGTCTCCACTCCGCACTCCCCCCATCATTCACTATGGTAAGATTTTTTGTTCTGATGATGCCTTATACCTGATCCCTTCGACACCTCTTGGTTGCATAGTCTGGTGTGCTTCTTCCATGTGGGGTTTGTTGCTTCTGAGCTTGATGGCCGCTTGATTACCTTCAAGTCCTTAAGACCCCAGACGCTATACTATTTGATAGCCGGGCACCATCAGCTTTCTTCGCCACATTTGCTTATGCATCCATTTGTCTTCAGTGATCCCTTCGACACCTTGTGATCACACAGGCTCATATGTTGTTCCATGTGGGCTTTGTTGCTTCTGAGTTAGATGGCCGCTTGTTTACCTTCAAGCTTTTAAGACCCCAGACGCTATATCTTTTGATAGCTGGGCACCATCAGCTTTCTTCACCACATTTGCTTATTCACCCGCTTTGTCTTCAGCGGTTGTGTCGGGAAGGTGAGCATCATAGAATGCCAATTTAATAGAAGAAAGTATTCTTTCATTGAGGGAGTACTTGAGTGGAGGCCCAATGTATATGGACTCTTCTTATTTAAACATACAACACTAAACATCAGGGACAGGATATAGGTGGACAATGACTTCTAGCTTTCTTACAATATAGTGAATCACTTGTGATAACTTATTTATTTTTCCCTTAAATAGTTTTATTGGCATATAGTTCACAGTCATCACCACAATCAATTTTAGAACATTTTCTTCTTATATTCATTGCTAGTAGCTCCTTATTCCCCCATTCTCCCCTGTCATGTCCCTATCCAGTTACTGTCTGTATAGATCTACCTATCCTGGATTTTATATAAAGAAAATCATACAAAGCACAAAGAGGAAGCAAGTAAACAAATGAAAAGCCAACAACAATGGCTAGACAAAACAGAAAAATCTCAAACAGAAAATATTAAAAACTGTAACAACTTTAAAAATTCATCAAAAAGGAGATCAAATGATAAGGGATTCCATTTTAACCTAACTACGTCTGCCATAATCAACTTTACAAAGCTCTTTGTATAGCAAGGCTATTCACATTCTTCAATTATAATCAGAAGGGATTCACAGGAGATCTAATATATGTGGGGACCCTGCAAATGGAATTTGGGCTTCCATTGTCATCCATGCACTTCTGTTAATCTGGGTATTCACAATTTAAGCACTGATATCATTCCCTTCTTCACATTGTAGTTTTATTATTTACAGTCCTTGGATTACACAGGCATGGTTTTGCATTTGTGAATGAGTGTTACTGGAAGTTTTGCCTTATCACCAACCCCCAATATTTGTGTAAATAATGTCCAGCCACTTAAGAGTTAAATAGTCTGTATAAGTCAACAAGTCATGTGTTGCAGCCTGAAGCCGGCCTATACTTGTATAATTTGCTTCTCTCAACAGTGTTTTAAACTCTATACTACTGCCTAAATTAATGACTATCAGCAGAATTACCTTATGCCCCAATTACCTAATGTCTTAGTTTCATTATGGTGCTTAAAAAAAAAAAAGGTCCAATCAAAATAGTGACTTCTGATGGGATCTGCTAGGCCAGTTAAATTCAAGGCAGAGAAATCAGCTCAGAAGGTTTTTTTGACTTAAAAAAAAATTATTCCAAAGGAGTAATGTTGATAGATTTTCTCAGAAAATATAGGACATTTACAGATGCTAATTAGGAAGAAGTTTTAGGAAAATTTAAAACTGCATTGGTGAATTTTTTAAAAAGGCCAGTGAAGTTGCCCCTTGAAAGAATGCAATTTCTTATTCTTCCAGGGCAGCCTGGACTTTCCTATGGGAATTTCATTGGGAAGCATTACCTCATTCACCCTATAGTCCCGATCTTATCCCTTCAGACTTCTTTTGCTACACAAACTCAAAGAAAAAAATGGTTTGAATCCTTGAGGATGTCAAAACTGTTTTTACATAGTACAAATTAAAGAGTACAGATCTTCAAGGATTTGAGAAATTAAAAACAGTGCCTTCAGAGGTATAAGGAGTTAATGTCCAGAAACAATTCCTTCACATTTTGATGGTTTTTGTTTCATAAGGTTTCTATGATTTTATAGCAATTTTTTAAACTTTTCTTTGTACTTTGGAAACTGGTAAAAATCAAACAAGTGACATAGTTTCTCTCCTGTCAAACTTCCCTAATCTACTGAACTCAAATTTCATTTAGGGTGTTTCTGGGGGTAAAACAAAAACAAAAATGCACTGCCATCAAGTCAATTCTGGCTCAGAGACCTTCTAGAACAGAGGAGAACTGGCCCTCTGTGTTCCCAATACTGTAACTGTTTATGAGAGTAGTAAGCCTCATCTTTGTCCCATGGAGTGGCTGTTGGTTTCAAACTGCTGAACTTGTAGTTAGCCGCCCAAGTGTAATCACTATGCCAAAGCCAGAACTCAACAAAACTACCTTGCCTTTCTGTCTCGCAAGGATTCCACCTTGGACATTTTCCCATCACTTGTTTTACTGGAAAATATTTGAGTTTTTCTTCACTGATCAGTTTTGCCTTACACCTATTCCACCTTTCATAGGTTTGACTGTATATGAATAAGTAACTAAAGGATGAAAGCCTTGTAATCTTTTCATGACTCTTTACAGGAATTGGGATACTTCTTGAAGAAATATGGATTACTTGTAAAAAAGATACAAATAATTTTATTTGGCTCAGTTTCATGCAATTATAAATGTTACATATAGAAATGTTTTAAAGCTTGGTAGTGACTCTTACTTGAGGCATGGAATACTGTCTTTTGTTATTCCTTCGCTCGCCATAGTGTTAGTACTCCCAGAAAGACTCCTTGAAGGAAGCTGGGATGAGAGATCTGGAAATGGGGGACTTGTTTCTGGTTCAGGGGTAATAATATCTTCAACATCACACTGAAGTCGCACTTCTAATGACTGAAAAAGAAGTTTAAATGAATTTCATAATAAAAAAGCATCACAATTAAGTATCAGAAATTTTTAGTAACTAGTAACAAGAAATTTTCAATATGAAGTCAATTTAAAATAAGACTGTGGATTAATTAAATAGTTAATTATATGGTATATAGGGAATATTCAAATGTTAAAAGGTAAAATAATTTTTCATTTCAAAATTATACTAACATCTAAGTGGTGATATTTTATATATAATTAATATTATTTCCGATAAGAATAAATCATAACAGTCTATGATAAACTTAAACTAAGAAATTGGTTATGGTTACTCTAATGAAAGAAATTAAACTGTATGTATATGTGAATGTGTTTGTATAAAGTTGGCATGTGATTATATATAAATCTAAATCAATTTGATAGTAGCTGGTTAGTGGATTGTTTTATTGATATATACACACCCTATGTTTGTGTGTATATATATGCATGTGTATTCATATATGTATTTAAAACACAAATTTTCATTTATACAATGAATTTACTGTTCACAGTAGGTCCCTGGGTGACACAAGCAAGTTGAGCTAGATTGCTAGCCCAAAAGTTGGTGGTTTGAACCCATCTAACCGCACTGTCAAAACCATCCTGGCAATGTGCTTCTGTAAAGACTTCAATCAAGGACACTCTATGGAACGTGCTTTTTCTCTCTAACACAGAGGGTCACTATGAGCTGGAATAAACTGATGGCAACAGTGTTTTTTTTTCCTGCCCCAAAACACTTTTATATCATTTCGAATTTCATTGAATTAGTTCAGTAAATATTTCATAAGAAAATAATCTTTTCTATTTCCTTCACTGTTGTTATTAGGTGCCATAAAGTTGGTTCTGACTCATAGCAACACTGTGTACACCAGAAATGAACACTGTGGAGTCCTATTCCAACCTCACAATTGTTGCTAAATTTGAGCCCATTGCTGTAGCCAATGTGTCAATCCATTTTACTGGGAGTCGTTCTCTTTTTCTCTTATCCTCTATTTTACTAAGCATGATGTCCTCTTCTAGGGACTGATTCCTCCTGATGACATGCCCAAAGGACCCAAGATGAAGTCTCATAATCTTCACTTCTAAGGAACACTTTCGATGTGTTTCTTCCAAGACAGGTCTGTTTGTTCTTCTGGTGGTACTTTCAATATTTTTTATTAATGCCATAAACTTTCAATAATTTTTATTAATGCCATAAACTCAAATACCCCAATTCTTCTTCAATCTTCCCTATTCATTGTCCAAGTTTCATACGCATATGCAGTGCTTGATATTATACTTGATGTCATCCTACAGCTCATCTAAACTTAGTATTCAATGCAGCAAATATAGCCTTGAAATGACCTCTGAATTCAGGTGGATATTCTCAAGGTCCTATTTTGGTTCTCACTGACTTAGTTTAATTTTCTGTGGCTTCAGCTTAAATTTTCATATGAATAATTGATTGTCTAGTCCACAGCCAGTTCTTTACCTTGTTCTAGTAGACAATACTGAGCTTCACCAGTAACTCTTCTTATAGATATAGTCAATTTGATTCCTATGTTGTCCACCTGATGAAGCACATGCATATATAGTCATCACTTTTGTTATTGAGAAATGGTATTTACAATGAAATATGCTGTTGATCTTGCAAAATTCTATTATAAGATCTCGAGTACTTTTTTTGTCATCTAAGGCCACCTTTCCAAGTAGATTCTTCCACTTTGTTTCCAAATATCAGTAATTACCAAAGCATCTTGACTTCATGTTCATTCAATTTTAGATTTCAGAAGTTTTCAATTTCTTTGCCTATGGCATTAGTGATTGGTGAGCAAATATGAATAATAGTCAATATTAACTGGTCCTTCTTGCATGTGTATAAATATTATCCTCTCACTGACAAGTGTTATACTTCAGAATAGATTTTGAAATGTTCTTTTTGATGATGAATTCTACATCACTGCTTTTCTATTTGTCATTCTAAATATAGTAGATCATGTTCGATCACTTCAAAATGACCAATACCAGTTAATCTCAGCTCACTATTGCCTAGAATAGTGATTTTTAGGTGATCCATTAAATTTTTTGACAATTTCTAATTTCTAAGATTCATGCTTCATATATTCCATGTTCCAGTTATTATCAGATGTTTACAGCTATTTCCCTTCATTTTGAGTCATGCCACATCAGAAAATGAAGATCGTTAAAGCTATCCTCCATCCTTGTCAGAAAGTTTGACTCTAGTTTGAGGATGCAGCACTTCTCCAGTTGTATATTGAGTGCCTTCCCATCCAGGGCATTCATCTTCTGGACCTCTATCTGACAATGTTCTGCTGCTATTAATTTCGAGAAGCAGACCCTCATCTTCTAGTCTTGGTTTGGAAACTGCTGAAAATTAGTCGCCATTGGAGACCCTGCAGGTATTTGAAATACTGGTGGTATAGTATCTAGCATTACAGCAACACATAAATTACCACAGTGTGAAAAACTGATAAGTTGTGATTCCTCCATTAGCTTAGCATTTACTTATTTAATTTTATTAGCTTGGTCAGAATGGCTAATAAAAGCACAAGATAATTTAAGAGGAATTCAAACCAAAATTCACTGTTATCAAGTTGATTCAAATTCATAGCGACCTTTTGAGGAGAGTAGAACTGCTCTGTTGGGTTTCCAAAGTTGTACATTTTCTTTAAAAACTTAAAAAATATATATCATTTTATTGGGGGCTCGTATATCTCATCACAATCTATCCATCCACTATGTCAAATACATTTGTAAGTTGTACATTTTCATGGGAGTAGAAATTCTCATCTTTCCTCCACAGAATAGGAATTAAAAAATGATCAAAACCTTTTTCTTTTAACAAAAGCTTTAAAAACTTTTAACAAATGTTTTAAAAACTGTATGACTGCATTAATTATTTCAATTAAGGAAAATTTTATAATGTAAATATATCATTTACAATGTCAAAATGAGCATTATGAGATTAAAAGCTGGTTATCAAGAATGTCAATATGAAGTGGTGAATAAAGCAATTTCAAATGATTATCATAATTATCTTGAAAATGAAAATGAATAATTATTGATTACTGGGTACTTAATATATTTAGAAAATATTATAGTGCCTTTATATAATTTTCACAGGTAACTTATGAAATTTATCTTATTACTTCTACTTAATTATTATTTTCCCCTTTGTCTAAACGGAAATTGTCTAAGTGTTGAAATTTTACTTAGACTAGCTAGAGCTATGATTTGTTAAGAATGATACAGGTATTCAATTATAAAGCCAGATTTAAAATTCAGGGTTGTTTGATTCCAAAGTCTGGGCTTTCAGTTAATATACTACAAAAGAGTGATTTACACTTAATTTCAGGTGTTGAGGTTAAAAACAATTAAGCACCAACACGCATTAGAAAACTGTTATCTTTTGACTAATATGGTTTGGGTAGAAAAGATCAGAAAAATCCAATCCAATCCACTGGCTCTGAGTCGATTCTGACTCATGGGATCCCTATAAGACAGAGTAGAACTGCTCCTTCAGGATTCTGAGACTGTGAATCTTTAGAGGAGCAGACCATTTCATCCTTCTCCCATAACTGTCTCCAGGTGCATTAATTTAGATTTGATTTAATCTTCTATGAATATCATTATTTTGGGTAGTTAAATTATCTCAGTGTCTTAAAGGTTAAGACTGATTATGAAGCCCCATAATTATTCCTCCTGTATAAAAAAATAATACCAATATATATATAAATGACTGAAAGTAACTTTATCCTAACTGAACAATAATAATCTGTGACAATTAGTTGACAAGAAAAGATAAACTTAAAAATATTAATTTAAGCTTGCATCAGTCACATTTATATATAAGATAAAACAATAACTGTCAAAAGTCTATACATATAAATATTATTTAAATCAAGTTTTACTACAGTAGTACTAATTATTTTAGGCCTATTTATTTTTAATCTATTGTACAGAATAATAACAATACTTAAAAATCCTATGAACTAGATTACTGACTACATCTTACAGTACAAATGACTTAAAACCACAAATGAATCCAATATTATGATAATTGTGTGCTTTGAAAATAACTGTAAGTGTGAAAGTTCAATTTGAAATGACTTACCACTATTTCTGTTGTAATTTCATGTCTGCTGAATTTATAAATGATGACATATGCAGAGACACCCGACACACAGAATATTCTGCTCTCTGGACACCAGTAAATCATCTGAATGGCATATGGATCTTCCTCTACAATTTCACATGTTTGTTTTCCTTCCACTACTTTTTGCTTTTCAAATACCTTTGAAGTTTTTAGCTTGTACAGCATCTGCAGAGTTACTGTAAGATAATGAAGCATCATTATCTTCATATTAGAATCTAATTTGAATTAAATTCTTAAAATTAAGTTTTTAAAAAATTTTGTTTAGCTACAAAGTAGTCAAAATTATATTTTAACTATTAAGTATTCCATGTCATGCTTTCATATACACATAGCTTGGCTGAAGGGTAAGCACAGAAAAAAAACTAATTGAGTATACACTACATACTAAGGAATATGTAAATGCTTTGTATGTATTTTATGTAATCCTCAGAAAAGTCCCAGGATGTGGTTATTTTTACCTGAGCTTATTGATAAAACTTTGGGGCTCAGACAATGAAAAATTTGACTTAATTTTCTCTTAACGCTCCATCCTTTTGAATAATATTCACCTTTGATTACTAACTAATAGATTAACCAATCCCTAGAGGATTCATCCTTCTTGAATTTTTTAGATGTTCCTTCAGATAAGAAATATTTGTAATTTATCAGCTTTCAATATTGAGAGAGAAGAATTTGTAGTTATTTTCATTTTTATTACTTTATTGTAATTATTTTTTAAAGTATCTTTTCAGAGTGAATCTAGGTCAGAAAAGTGTCAGTTACAATGTCATAAAACTATGTTTGTAACTTGATTGCAGGAATATTTATTTGAGGGAATATTTTTCCATTTAAGAACTTAATGATAAGGATGCCTATTGGGGCTTAATCATGATCAATGTAGCAGCGAGAAATTACTAAATCTGAATGAGGGCTGAACATGATGGTGGGACAAGAGGAAAGTAAAAGGGAAACAGAGGAAAGATCCAGGAGGCAAAGAACACTTACAAAGGTCTAAATTCAGGAATGTACATATATAAATATATGTATAACAAGAGGGGGATAGAATTATGTACTCATATCTTTATGTTAAGAATTAAGGTTGCAGATGGACATTGGGCCTGGACTCAAGTACTCCCTCAACACAAGAAAACTTTGTGCTAACAATCTGACATTCTGTGTTCCCGACACGATCACTGAAGACAAAATGGATGCATAAACAAATGTGGTGAAGAAAGCTGATGGTGCTCGGCTATCAAAAGATATAGCATCTGGGGTCTTAAAGGCTTGAAAATAAACAAGCAGCCATCTAGATGAGAAGCAACAAAGCCCACATGGAAGAAGCACACCAGGCTGTGTGATCATGATGTGTCGATGGGATCAGGTATCAGGCATCTAAGACCCAGAATAAAATCATACCCAATGTGAATGAGGTGGGGCATGGAGTGGAGACCCAATGCCCATCTATAGACAATGGGACATCCCCTCACAAAGTGCTCACAGGGAAGAGATGAGTCAGTCAGGGGCCAGTATAGCACCGATGAAACACACAACTTTCCTTTAGTTCTTTGGTGCTTCCTTCATCCCATTATCATGACCTCAATTCTACTTTACAAGGCAGATTAAACCATAGAATGCACACTGCTACAGATAAGAGCCTGCAACACAGGGAATCCAGGATAGATAAACCCCCTCAGGGCCAACAAGGAGAGTACAGATACTAGGAGGATTAAGGGAAGGTAGGGGGAGATAAGGGAATCAATCACAAGGATCAAACTAGAACCCCCTCCCACGGGGATGAATAACCGAAAAGTGGGTGAGGG
>NW_022107407.1:17556959-17558261 GCF_000313985.2 Echinops telfairi | reverse complement strand
GGAGTTGATATCAGGGGCTCAAGTGGGAAGAGAATGCTTTGAAAATGATGATGGCAGCATATGTGCAAATGTGTTTGGCACACTGGATGAATGTATGGATTGTGATAAGAGATATAAGAGCCCCCAATAAAAGTATTTTTTTTAAAAAGAAAAAATAACTTAATAACTATCTTATTAGAAAACTCTGATTCTATAAAAGATCCCTGAGAAAAAAATTAAAAATATTAGGGAGTCTTGAAGCTAGAATAATATCTATTTAATAATGTCACAATGTGAGAATTGCTTTTGTCAATTTAGGTTAAGCTAGTTTTAAATATTTTATATCTCATTAATTGCCACACTTTAGATTATTGTCCATTTACAAAATACTGTAATATTAAAATCAACTAATACTATCTAAAATTTATGGTAATTGCTTTCTTTAATAACTGTAACAACAAAAGTATAATTTTTAATGACCCATTATTATTTCTGTCATTATTAGCTCACTGCTCCTAAAATTCTAAGATACCTAGGGCATTTGGGGGACTAGAAATGCATTAACATATAGAATAAGTTAGAGTTTAACATAACAAGTTTAAATATAGCAGCTATCCCCTGGTAATTTGGCTATCTACTGGGTAATGGCAGACTTTGTAGATTAACTAATTTTATATTTACTGGATAACTGATTCCAAATATTAATAGCTTTAGTGCCTACACACGGATAAATACTTGAAAACATCTGAGCAAAATATTTCTCAGATGCAAAGATAAACTTAAAACTTCATTATCACAAGTATTAAAGGGATGTGCTTTTATGGTTTCCCTTTGCCTTTTTGTGGTAGTTAGATTTTATATCAACTTGCTTCTGTGTCAAACTGTAGGGGTGGAGTCCAGCCTATCAGTCAGGGCACATCCTGATGATGCCACTTTGGGAATGTGGCCTTTTCTATAAGAAGGACAGTACGGAACTTCTCTCTCCTCTCTTTTGCCCTTTCCTTTCCTCCTTGTTTGGACTCTGTGTCTGCCTCCAGGGGTGGACCTACGTAGACCACTGACCTAGAAAGCTGTCCATGCCCTGTCATGTTTCCACTGCCCTTGCATCCATGCGAGTATGCACCCACTACTTTATGTTCTCCCTGCTTTCCGTTTCACATTTCTATGTCATCGGCTGCAGCTACTTAAGTCTGAAGTGGGTCTCGGCTAGCATTGAGCCCATTGTCTTAAGCTGAACTGGACTTGGATGCCTTGTTGATATGAAATTACTTCTTCTTCTTTTTTTTTTTTTCTTTTTTAACATTTTATTAGGGGCTCATACAA
>NW_022107407.1:17552531-17556751 GCF_000313985.2 Echinops telfairi | reverse complement strand
CAGTTCCATGTAATTGGTTCCCTCTTTCCTACCCATTCTCCCTTTACCCTCCCTGTTTTGCCACTCACACCACTGGTCCTATAGGGCTCATCAGTCCTGGATTCCCTGTATTTTCAGTTCCCATCTGTACCAGTGTACCTCCTCTGGTCTAGCCAGTCTTGCAAGATAGAATTCGAGTCATGGTAGAAATTATTTCTTGATATAAAATTCTTTCTTATACATATATAGCTGTTACAGGTTTTGTTTTTCTTGACAACTCATCCTAACACACCTTATGAACAACATACCAGGCTAATTCAACAAAAATTTATTGTTAAAAACTTGGTAAACAATGAAGAAAAACAATATACTGTACCTATTATATTCCTTCCACAACTATGTAATCTGAGTCTAATAATGGTAAACAACAGATAAAACCAAATTGAAAGTTCTCCAAAATAACAGGTATAAACTCCTCAAAAATATCAATGTCATTAAAAATAGATTCACAAATGATTAAATATTTTTTTATTAAATCATTTTATTGGGGGCTCGTACAACTCTTATCACAATCCATACATACATACATTTGTCAAGCACATCAGTACATTTGTTGCCATCATCATTCTCAAAACATTTGCTTTCTACTTGATCCCTTGATATCAGCTCCTCATTTTCCTCCGTCCCTACCTGCTCCCCCCTCCCTCATGAACCCTTGATAATTTAACCTCAAAGGATATGACCATTCAATGCAATAAATGATCTGGGATTTTCTTTTATCATAAAAGATGTTGTTATTATGACAAGTAATAGATCAAATAGTTGTCTGTTGCCAACAAATTGAATCTGAATCATGGTGACTCCATGTGTTACAGAAAAAATACGATACTCCATCAGTGACTCCATGTGTTACAGAAAAAATACGATACTCCATACTCAGGGACTCAAGTTTCAATAATATCCTACAGGATTTCTAAGGCTGCACATCTTCATGGAAGCAGATAGCCTCATTTTTCTCCCTTGGAGTTACTGGTGGGTTTGAACTGTAGAACAAGGGCTCCTTAGATTAAGTAACCATCTTGTATAAATATTAGTCTCCTAATTTTGATAAGTATTTCAATTTAAGAATCCCTGGTGGTGCAGAGGTTAAGCACTTGGCTACTGATGTTAATGGTTTGACTCCCTAGTAGTTCCATGAGAGAAAGATATTATAGTCTGCTTCTGTAAAGATTTCAGTCTTGGAAACCTTTTGATGAAATTCTACTGTGTTCTTTAGGGCTGCAGTGAATAGGAATCTACTGGACAGCTATGTGTTTTTTCTGGTTTGGTACTTCAGTTATGTAAGAGAATGCTCTTGTTTATAGAAAAACGTACTGAAGTATTAGACTTATGTGATGTTAGAGCAACTCCATATCTTCTGGCAGTTCATTCTTAACCTCACATAAAACTGCAGTTTCAAGCTGACTTTTATCTGTAGTCTTGAACCAAAGGACACAGTTGTGCCTAGATTTCTGACCCACAGAAACTTGGAGATAGTAAATAGGTATTGTATTAAATTGCTAAAATGTGATAATTTGTTGCTCAACAATAGAAAATTAGTACACACAATAACATAGACTCAATTTATCCAAATTTAACATACTCATAACCTCACTACCTATATCAGATGGTAGTCCCCAGAAATTATATAGAAAATAAAATAAGCAAACTAAGTGATATTTCTTCAATAGCATCCATTAAGTTGGAGCATTAGATACTATAAATTTTTTAAATAAGCTGCAATTTTGGTTATAAATTAATAAGCTAATATTTTGTTTAAAATACTTTCTTAAATATTTTTCCTCACTCATAAGGGTCAGCAGACAGATCTGGATCTATTGCTTTTTGTTTTCTTTTGCCCTATGTTTATATAAGATAGACAGGACAAACAATCCCAAGGAGAAAATGGGACTGGTGGTCCTGGGGATGCATGGGAGAGGATGGGACTGGGTAGGGTAGTGGGGAGCCAACAAACTCAGGAATGAGCGAACTACAAGAGATCTAAAAATGATGGTGAGGAGGCCTGGTGGGGTTTGATCAAGTACAATGCATCCAAGAGGAATTACTGTGAGCCAAGTGGAGGGTGAGCATGCTAGTGGGATAGGAGGAAAGTGAAAGGAAATAGAGGAAAGAAGTAGGAAGCAAAAGCTATTTATAGAGGAATAGATATAGGCATACATATATGTAAGTATATTAATTTATAATGAAAGAGATAGAGGCCAATGTACCTATACTTATATGTTAAAATATTGAGAGCAGACGGACTTTGGGCCTCTACTCAAGGCCTTCCTAAACACAAGAGTGCTTCATTCTAATAACCTGGCACTCTTTGATACTCACTTTCCCAACGGTCTCAATGAAGACAAAATGGGTGCATAGGTAAATGCGATGAAGAAAGTGGATGGTGCCTGGCTATCGAAAGATATAGCATCTGAGTCTTAAAGGCTTGAAGTTAAACAAGCAGCCATCTAGTAGGGAAGCAAATAATCCCACATTGAAGAAGCACACCAGCCTCTGTGATCATGAGGTGTTAACGGGATCAGGTATCAGGTATCAAAAGATCCAAAACAAACAATTATATTGATGTGAATGAGGGGGGTTGGAGTGGAGATCCAAAGTCCATCTGTAGACAACTGGACTACCCCCACAGAAGGGTTACAAGGAAGCGACAATTCAAAAAGGGTGCAGTATAGCACTGACGAAACACACATCATTCCTCTAGCTCCTGAATTCTACCTTACAAATCCAACTAGATGAGTACACACATTGGTACAGATAAGAGTTCTCAACACATAGAATTCAGAACAGATAAAACCCTCAGGAACAGTAGTGGGAGTAGTGATAACATGAGGGGAATGGTGGGGGTGGGGAGAAGGGGGAGAAAGGGGGAACCCATTACAAGATTGGATATATAGCTTACCCCGCAACCCCCAGAAGAATGAATAACAAAAATGTAGGTGAAGGAAGACAATGGACAGTATAAGACATGAAATAACAACAATAATAGATAATTGATCAAAGATTCACGATGGGGGGAGCAGAGAGGGAAGGGGAAAAAAGAGGACTGATACCAAGGGATCAAATAGAAAGAAAGAAAATGTTTTGGAAATGATGGGAACATATGTACAAGTGTGCTTAATACAACTGAATGATGGCTAGTCATAAGATTTGTAAGAGCCCCCCAATAAAATGATTAATTAAAAAAATATATCTATTGGTTCCGGAGAAAATGGCAACCTGATAGGATGCACCTGTCCAGAGCTCCTGCTGCCAGACCAGAAAATTGCGAGGTAAGGTGAAGGAAACAGAGAGGTTGAGTCCAGAAATTAGAACTAGGATACCAGGGTCTCTCCTGAACCCCCTTTTTGTGTGTGATTTCCACTCACAAAGCAAACCAAGAATGCTTTAAAGTGCTCTAGCTTTGGCTAGCCTGCGCACGCCAGCTGTGCACTTGCTGGAGCTGCAGTTTCTCCCAGCTGACGCCTTAAAGGGGACAGCACACCCAGACACAGGAGAACCCCACCAGAGATCTCCGCGTTGTTGGCTGCCCTGAGCTCACTGCCTGGGGAGTGGCGGTGGCAGGTAGCCATAATTTAGAATAGAAGAAAAAGCAGATTATTACCTGAAGTAGATCACGGTGTGGGAGAAAACAAGCGGAATCCAGGGAGCGGAATTAATTCCAATTGGCTGAGAAGGAAACAACCCCCCTGATTAGCTGGATCTCCCCCTCTGGAGACCAACCTGACAGCCCCCAAATCAGAGCACATCACAAGCATCAAAACAAAGCTGAAATATATATTATTGGCTAATAACTCAAACCGCAGTCTGTTTTCTCAGCTGCAAAGAGCACATAGGGGGGTCTTTAACATAAATCAGCATATGAATTAACCTAGCTAAGGATTTCCAGAACCCAGCTACAGGACCTGGAGGTTTTTTGCATAACAAAAATCCACAGTACCAAGCTTCACTTTTAAACAGCAGGGAGCTGCAGACTAGAGATTGTGTGTGACAAGTTAATTTGATTTTAGTCTAGCTGACCAAGGGAGTAAAAAATAAATAAAAATAAAAGCCTTTGATCTAGTAGGACACCAGTAGCATAGATAGAACAACAAGCCCAGCTTCCCTTTCAGTGACTCTACACATAGCTGGCGAGGCCCTGCTGGCCCTGGGGCCCTAGACCAGGCTGTATGAACACCCCCCCC
>NW_022107407.1:17550661-17552400 GCF_000313985.2 Echinops telfairi | reverse complement strand
CACACCAGTAAAAGCCAGAGCTCAATGGACACCTGATTACAGGTGCGATCTTGCCTTTGAAAGTAATCCCACACAGCATCTGTATAACCCTACATAAAATGGGGACAGCACCCCGCTACCTAGAGGAGGAGTTGGAACTCCTCCAGCCTCACGGACAGGTTATCAAGCCTCAGTTATCATCTTACCTACTACTCTATTTCTTCCCTCTTCATTCACTAGCATTTCTATCCTTCCCACTGCAGGCAGTCTCAACGAGTTCAGCCAGTCGCAACAAGCTGGGGTTCTTTTTTCTCTCTTCTTTTTCCCTCTTTTTCTTCCTCTCTCCCCCTCTCTCCTACCATAACAACTACTGACTTCCAGATCACTACCCTCCATTTAGGGCAAATCAACCCAAAGAGCAGGAGGCACTCCAGCCCGCCCTCTGTGGGAGTGCTGAACACCACACAAGGCAGCTGGGACATACATCTACGGCACGCTGTGCCGCTGAGGAAACCTCCATTGGACATTTAGGTGAGCTCATCAACTAGGGCAATACTTCCCAGCACCACTGGGTCCCTGCATCAAAAGAGCACACCAACCTGCCATTGTGAGGCAGGGTCTAAACCTCTTTGGCCCCACATACAAGTAATCAGGGATCAGCTATCTCTTTATTCTTTATTTCCCCCTTCTCGCGTTCTTCCCTCTTTACAATCACAGACAATCTTAGTGAACAGTGAGGGTTTTTTTTGTTCCCCTTCCTCATCCTTTTTCTCTTTCTCTCCTTCTTTGTTCTATTCGCTTCTCTCACTGCTTGTGTGATTCTCTCTTCTCCCTCTCATTCCCTTTACATGCCACTGCTGGTTCCCAGACCCCTACACTCTGCCTAGGGCAACCCTGTCCTCCCAGTGGGCAGCCTGATGCCTAAGACAGTGTTCCACACAGGACGGGTCAGTGCGACAGACAGCACAGGACAGACTCAGCTATTTCTTTATCAATTTTGTCAGTTTTGTCTCCCTCTCCTTCCTTTTTTCCTCTTTTTTTAACTTTATTTGTGTTCTTCTTTCACTTTTTCTTTTCTCCTCTTGTTCTAACTCTTCTCTCTATCCTACCATAGCCTCAGCAGGTTAACTTCTCCTCTCTTGTTGCTTTCTTCCTTCCTTTCTTCTTTTTTTCCTTTTTTTCCCCCTACTGTTTTCACTTTTGTTCACTCTGTGCATTCTAGTTGAGTCTGGGTGAGGGGGTGTCAGTTTGCTAGACATTGTTGTGCCAGTCTGTGTCTTCTTCTTTCTCTCTTATTCCACTCCTTTCACTCTCTTTGCTGTCACAAGCCACTAGCGGCCTCCAGGCCACTCCCCTTTGCCTATGGCAACTCTGAAGGCCTAAGTGGGGGAGCTCCCACCCGCATTTATAGGCCTGGCAAGTAGCTGGGGAATTCAAGCCGGTCCTCTTCAACACATCAAGCAGAAGCGAGTTCTCCCCTACAAAAAGTGGGGGCATCACCAGCCTAAATCCTGGGGCCCTACAAGTGACTGGGGGAAATGCCTGTCCACCACTGGTGGGGCTCCATGCTACTGCGGGAACACCCACTCAATATCCAAAGTGATCTTTCTGTCTACAGTAATCCCCCTACCAGCTACAGAGCTCTACACCAAGGTGGGTATACCCACATGTATTAGTCTGGGTACTTTGGAGAAACAAATCCACAGCAACTCATGTATAAGAGAGAGTTTTATGCAAAGAAAATGTGCATCACAAAAACA
>NW_022107407.1:17547517-17550277 GCF_000313985.2 Echinops telfairi | reverse complement strand
TGGCACAATTAACTAACTCACCACACATCCACCTCAGCACTCCAGTCTCAGAGGAAAACACCACAGGACAGCTGAGGTGCTCCAAGAACCGTGGAACCTACTTAGAGATCAGCTATGGAAGCAAGGCTCTTGTGGGCCCACAACAATCCGACCAGTGTCACATGAGAGGAATATCCAACACACATTCCAAGTAACGGAATACGGGACAGCCAGGATAAGAGTGAAACCACAGGAAGACATAGCGATAGCCAGACCCCTCAGTACAGCTATCGGCAGGTAGTTCATAGAAGATCTCATACGAATCCCCCGTGAGCCCAGGGTTCTTTGACTCAGGAAGATGGATCCAGGCTCCTCTAAAACAACACGTAAACAGCAACCAGTTCTAACATCTTCAATGAAAAAGCAGGAGAAACAGAAGACAACGCCGGAAGAAGTTATGAACCTAACGATGGAATAGAAGAAGCAGATATTGACCTGCCACAAAAAGAAATTTTCAAAAGGCTGCTTGAAGTCATAAAGGATATGAAGGAAGCAATGCAGAAAAAAGATGAGACAATAGAGGATATAAAGGCAATGCATCAAAGGGAAGTACAAGAGTTAAGCGATGAAATAACAACATCTAGTGACAAATTGAAAGATCTTGCCAATAGGCTTGAGGAGGCATAGAAGCGCACCAGTGACCTAGAGGATAACAAAGCAGACCTCAGCAAACGGGAAAAGCAGTCAAATAAGTCAATCAAATTAGCTGAAGAAAATTAGAGAGCCATGTCTGATGCTATGAAAAGAAACAATATTAGAATAATTGGACCACCAGAACAAGACACAACAAAGAAATCGACAGCGAAAATAGCAAGGAAATTCTTAGAGGAAAACTTCCCCAGCTTAATAAATGAAAATCAGGCAACCATTCAAGAGGCTGAAAGAACACCAGTCAGACGGAATCCCAAGAAGAAGTCACCAAGACACATAATTGTCAAATTATCCAACTTTGAGGAAAAGGAGATCATAAAAGCAGCTAGGGAAAACAAATAGTCACATATAAAGGTACCCCAATATGAGTATGTTCAGACCTATCAGCAGAAACGATGAAGAAGAGGAAGGAATGGAATAAAGCATTCTGAAAATTGAAGGAAAACAACGCAAACCCAATAATACTTTACCTAGCTAAATTATCTATTAAGATAGATGGCGAAGTAAGAGTCTTCCTAGACATGGACAACCTCAAAGAATACACAAAAATAAACCCAGCCCTACAAAAGATCCTTGATGATCCAGTATGGGCAGAAGATAAACACTCACCGAGGGAAAATAAGAGACCATCACATAGAACAACTCCACCCACAGAACGACAAAGAGGAAACAACCCCCAGGACAGCATCAACTCAATAGCAGAAAGAAGGAAAGCATAAACCACACACACAACACAAGCGGATAAGATAGGCAGATAGGAAAATACCCAACACAAAAGGTACAAGATGACATCACAGAGTCCACAGATGGATATAATAACACTGAATATCAATGGCCTGAACTCAGGCATTAAAAGGCAGAGGCTAACAGACTGGCTCAGGAAACATAACCCACCGATCTGCTGCCTCCAGGAGCAGATCTCTGCCTCAAGCTTGAAGACAAAAACAGGTTGAAAGTTAAAGGTTGGAGAAAAATATACCAAGCAAATGGTAATGCAAAAAAAGCAGGGGTAGCGATCTTAATATCTGACCAAATTGACCTCAAGATACAGGCCATAACAAGAGACAAGGAGGGAACTATATAATGCTCAAGGGAACCATAGACCAAGAACCAGTGAGCATAATAAGCATATATGCACCTAATGAGAGACCAGCGAAATTCGTGAATCAAACACTCCAAAAGACGAAAAAAGAGATCACAGGCTCAACAATTATAGTTGGTGACTTCAATACACCACTCTCTGAAAAAAAACAGATTGTTGGGAAAGAAACTCAACAAAGAGGCTAGAGACTTAAATAGCACACTTGGATGACTTGACTTGATAGATAGCTTCAGAGCGTTCCACCCACATGCAAAAAAATTCACAGTCTTTTCAAGTCCACATGGCACATATTCAAAAATAGACCACATGCTGGGACACAAGTCAACTTGAGCAAATTTAAGCACATAGAGGTTATACAGACATCTCTCTCTGATCACTGTGCCATAAAGCTGGAAATTAACAGAAGGACGGTGAAGAAAACTAGGGCAAACAATTGGAGGATGAACAATTTCCTATTGCAAAAGGAGTGGGTATTGACCCAGATCAGAGATGAAACCAGAAAGTTTCAAGAAACCAATGAGAATGAAAATACGACATACCAAAACCTCTGGGATACAGCAAAGGCATTTATCAGAGGAAGGCTGATAGCAATAAATTCACACATTAAGAAAGAAGACAGACTCGAGGATGATATGCTGACACAAAAATTACATCAATTAGAGCAGAGGCAACAAAACAACCCTACTAATAACAAGAAGATAGATATAATAAAAATCAGTGCCGAGATACAGGAGAGGGAAAAAAAGAAAACTGGAAAAAATTAATGCTGCTAAAAGTTGGTTCTCTGAAAGAATTAACAGACTTGATAGACCTCTGACAAACCTAACCAAAGAAAGGAAAGAACCAAACAACGTTTGCAAGGATGAGGGATGAAACAGGGGACATTACAATGGACCCTAATGAAATCAAAAGGATAATTACACAGTACTATGAAGGTCTATACTCTAACGAATTCAACAATTTGGAAG
>NW_022107407.1:17544072-17545931 GCF_000313985.2 Echinops telfairi | reverse complement strand
GGAATTGGGACAAACCTGAGAACCTTGGCACAGGGAATACATAGGCTATCAGAAATAGGATAGGATAAAAACATAGAGGAGTCACAAATAGACAAGTGGGACATACTGAAGATAAGACACCTGTGTACATCGAAAGATTTCACCAAGAGAGTAATAAGAGAGTCCACCAACTGGGAAAACATCTTCAGCAATGACACATCAGACAAAGGCCTTATTACTAAAATCTACAATACCTTGCAAGGTCAATAAGAGAAAAACTAACTGCCCACTGAGCAGGTGGGAAAGGAACTTGAACAGAAGTTTTACAGAGTCTGACATCAAAATGGCCAATAAACATAAGAGAAAATTTTCCCGATCATTAGTCATAAGAGAAATGAAAATCAAAACAACTATGAGATACCACCTAACACCCTCAAAGATAGCCCAATTCAAAAAATCAGAAAGCAACAGTGTTGGAGGGGCTGTAGTGAGACAGGAACTCTCATCCACTGCTGGTGGATCTGTAGATATGTACAGCCACTGTGGAAATCAATTTGGCGATTTCTCAAACAGATGGAAATTGAGTTACCATACGAACCAGCAATCCCCCTACTGGGCATATACCCAGAACAGGCAAGAAACAAACCATGGCCAGATATCTGTGCTCCAATGTTCATTGCGGCACAGTTCACAATCGCAAGGAATTGGAAACAACTCAAATTTCCATCAACAGACGAATGGATTAAAAAGTTGTACATACATACAATGGAGTACTAAAAAGCAGCAATGAACGCATGAAGCATATCGTCGCATGGGAAGAACTGGAGGAAATAATGCTAAGCGAAGTAAGCCAAGCACAAAAGGACAAGTATAACATGGGTCTGCTAAGGTAAGTTTATTTATATATATATAAAAGAAAGAACAGAAAGATAAATGCAAAAGGGGCACAGGGAAAAAACTACGGTAGTATACAAACACTCTAGGGGTAAGGGTCAGGTAGTATGGCAGGTGCCAGACCAAATCCAGGGGTACATAGTGTAGCCAACCACAAAGGGGGCGGGGGGAGGAACGGGGAAAGGAAAAAAAAAGGGGGATATGTGAAGGGGGAATAGGGCACTGACCACCCAAGGGAAGGGTATTGTTTGTGTCTCCACAGGGAAAGAGGGACCAGATTTAAAGCCAGTGCCAGACGAATGCAGCTTGTTGGCAAGGAGTGGGGAGCCAGCAGAGGGGCCTGAGGGCGTGGCCCCTATGCCAGCTATGTGGACAACTGCCCCTCACCCCAGAAGAATTTACTTGACAGGGCGGCAATGAAGCTGCAACTAGCAGAAAGGGGCATGTTTGACCAGAGCAAATGGGAGCACTTAGGGGGAGGAAGAGAGAGTGGAGCACATCCTGACACACCAGGCCTGGAGGACGACATCCCCGCTCTGAACAGCCAATGGACAGAGTGGACAATATGGCTGATCCCACCACGAGACATGCCGTCCCTTGATGGCTCCGGGCTCTAAGGGGGACAACACTGGAGACTCAGTGTTGGAACTAGCCCAGACTGGCCCTGAGACACCAAGACAAACCACAAAAAGCGTGAGGCAGAGCAACCGTAGGAGCAGAACAGAGAACCCCCGAGGGAGTACAAAGGATAGACTCTGGGGTCAGAGCATGGTACCCCATCGTTCCTGACTGAAGGACACGCCTAGAGATAAAAAATCAGACCTTTATCTGTACACGGGATTTTCTTTCTGCTTAAAAAATTTTTTTTTCTTTTAATTAATTTATTCTTCTACAAGTAATTGCTTTCTTTTTTTGTTGCCATCGATGTGTTCTCACTGATCGACTATCTTGTTATGGCTTGGTTTTTGATGCATATTATTATCTCT
>NW_022107407.1:17536262-17543159 GCF_000313985.2 Echinops telfairi | reverse complement strand
TCAATGTCAGTGATATATATATATATATATCCTACATACTCAAGGGTGTTATGCTGTCTAGTAACAAGAATGTCTATATGTTCTATATGTTCTATCATGCTTCGGAAGTTAAAGTGTGATTTTGAAGTGGTGAGAAGGCAGCAATGGCATCGCTCTGTAATTAATTTAATTCCATGAATAAACTTAGATCTGCATGAGAAGAATCATCAAAGAAACTCTTGTCCTTTGGAATCTACCTTTGCGCATTTGTTTTTACTGTGTGAGATCAGAAAATGACCTCAGAATTCCTGGCTTTAATTTTTTAAATCTTTTTGTCTCGCTGATGTTCTGCTCAGTTCTTCGGAGACTCTACCTTGTTGGCCAAGAATACCAGTAGTCAACCGTTTTCCTTCTGCTTTTCTGTTCATCACAGCTATCCTGAGAAAAATATTTACTATTATAGATTCAAGTATCACTTTTATGCTGCTTCTCCACTAGTTTCCATTTGGGACTATTCTCCTCACATGCTGGATATTTCTATTTGGATTTCTTGGTGTCACCACAAAATTCTAACCACTGACCCTTCCTAAATTTTTATTTCCTGAAGAGTTACCTATATCTTCTTGATTATTCACATGCAGAAACCTAGAGTTATTTCTCCCTTGTTCTTCTGTAATCCTGACTTGCAAAATACTAACTGACCTCTAGAACTCACATTAAATGTCACCTCCTCTAGCCCTGGCTCTTCTATCTCTGATCACAAATATGAGGGAGCTTCCAAAATTTTGTGAAAATATGAATTGAAAGATAATAAAATGTTTCCAAGAACTATTTGATGCCACCTCATAGTATATGTGTGGTACTATATTTAAAGTTCTTATGTTATTTACCCTATAGCTATATATTTGCACCCTTTATCTTTTCTAATAACTGTAAGTTTTCAAAAGGGTATAGGTAAAATCAAGTCTTAGCCTCATATGATTTGGCAGATCAGTGGAGAAAAAAGTGAAGATAAGGAATAAAAGAAATTATCCAATACTATACAAGTTCCTTGAATGCAAACTGAAAAAATTAGGAACCTGTCCAATACACCATGCTTTTGTAGGGAAAATAAGTTGCTAATATTGACTTCATCTTTTTTGTTTTATATTGTGATAAAAATACGGTAAATGTGTTTCTCAAACCAAATAAGTACATAGGAAATAGGTTTTTAAAAACACAACTGTATATATGAGTGTACAAGTAGGTGCCCCTCCCCCAAACGGGAAAAACTTCTGCTGGGCAAAGCTTTTGTAGTACACATTTTTCCTGCTAGGTGAGCATGGAGCAACTCGCTCTGAGTTAGTGCACCCATTGGTGTAGCTGGGAAGGTTCTCTCTGGTCACAGTGAATTTTTTTGTAAAAGTTTCACTCAAACCTTGTTTTTTGTGATGTCCAATGTAAGAAAACTGTGCAGCTGTGAAATTTTGTTTCCTGTTCTGGAAAAATTCCACAGAAACTGTTGTGATGTTGAACCCAATTTACAAGGACAGCACTATGGGAAAAACCTCAAGTGTATGAGTGGTTTCAAAAGAGGTGAAATGTAGATTGATAACAAACCTCATTTTGGACATCCGTCAACTTTCTAAACAGAGGAAAATGTAGACTCGTAGTGCATTTGGAGTTTGCTCCACCAGGCCAGACTGTCAATCAAGCTTTCTATTTAGGCTCTAAAAAGATTGTGTAACAGTGTGCGATAAGAAAGGCCTGATTTGTGGCAGACGGGGGCCTAGTTTTGCCACCATCCCAATGCACCTGCTCACATAGCCATCTGAGTGTGCCAGTTTTGGGCAAAAAACCAGCATGCCTCTTACTCACCTGACCTCACTCTGTGTGACTTTTGTTTCATCAAATGCAGAGGGACATGAAAGGACAGCGATTTGACGTTGTAGAAGAGGTGAAGAAAAAAATGAGGGAGGTGCTGTCAGACATCCCAACAGATGAGTTTAAAAAATGTTTCCAAGAATGGAATCACATATTTGACAAATGTTATTAAGTGTAATGGAGAGTACTGAGAAGGTGAGAAGGTTGTTTTGTAAAAAAATACATAGCGTTGGGGAGAAAAAAAATCCATTCTGGGGGGGTACCCCCTTGTATGCAAAACCTTCATCTTATATGCTAACTGACAAAACAAAAAAGCTATGGATGATTATGAGTGATAATAATAAAATATTCCATTATACAAAGGAAAACAAAACTTACTTGCAGAAGCATCCCAAAACTTTATTGATCCATCTGCATGACTAGATGAGAAATAAGTAAGCATTAATTAAAAGCATAGTAAATAAAAGGTCATAATCACTCTAAAAACACAAAACTATTATTAAAATTTTGATTAACAATATAATTCAAATCAAAGTAATATATCTCACTCACATGTTTTCTTATTTGTAGACAAGCTTTTAAGACCCAAGATACTATTTTGTCTGGGCACTACCTCATTTCTTCACCACATTTTGCTATGACACCCATATCTTCTGTGTTCCCTTTCTGAGGGCAAGCATTGAGTGGGGCCATGATATCAGAACTAATTGTTTTTAAATTGGTAGCAATCTAAGTGAGATGTCAACTAAGTCCACATACAAGAAAAACACCAACATCAGTCACTAAAGTAGATAAATCATATAATTCGAAGCCAGAGGAGGGAATAGTATCAGCGCCTAAATTATGAGCTTATGGTTTGCATAAGGCTATGGATGACAGTGGAAGCCCAAGATACATTTATGAGATTTACACAGGAAATAAGCCTTGGGTGACTTCCCTCTATCCATAATAGAGAGATGAGAAGTAACTGGCTAACAAACAGAGTGCATTGGAGAGATGACTATAGGAGATCAAAATGATAAACCCAACTGGAAGGGTTGAAACCGTATCAGTTGATCCCCCCTTTGGATGCACATTGGGCCTGGATTTTCAACATTTTCTGTGCTTTTGTTTATCATAGCAGGGTATATCTTTGATGTATTTTGTCATTGGGCAAACCCTCTTGAATTATTGTTATGTTTTTCTGTTTTTTGGTTTATGAAACCCAGGATTGATGAACCTATAGAGACAGCCAATAGAATAAGGGTTCCTGGGGTAAAGGGGAACTGATATAAAGTTCAAGAAAAAGAGAGTGTTTTGAACCTGACTGTGGTAGCAATTGTACAATAATGCTTGATATGATTGAACTATAGAATGAAATAGCTATATTAGCTCCCAAAAAGATGGTTTTGAAAAAAATTAGTATAATTTATAATAGCATCAAAATTATTAAATAAGTAAGTATAAATTGTGTAAAATTTGTATGCTACAAGACCCTGATAAAAGAAATTTTAAAAGAAGCAAATGAATGGAGAGATACTACATTATGGGTTTGGAAGAATTACTAAGATGTAAGTTCTCCTCAATTTATCTGTAGATTCAATATATCTCAACTGAAATATGCCTTTTAAGACTATGATACTGGTGGGGGAGTGGGGAAAGAGTATCAGTGGAACCACACACATACACGGCCAATTTTTTTCTGGTTGGGGTGGTGGTGTGTGATGCTGTGTGACTTGTTTTACTTTTTTTTTGCTCTTTGAGGTATAATTTACATACAGATGACCCATTTTAAGTGTACAATTTTATAATTTTTAGTACATTTATACATTTATCTAATTAGCATCATAACCCAAGTTTTCTCATGCCAACATCCTCTTTCTAACCCGGGGTACAGAAAATCACTAATATCCTTTATGTTCCCAAAGATTTGTCTTTTTTCCTTTAAAATTTTCATAGAAGTGGAATACACTTTTGTGACTACATATATCACTTAGCTTAATGTTTTTGAGACTCATCTCAGTTTTTGCCTGTATCAGTGATTTGTCCCTACTTATGACTAAATATGGGCATACTCATTATGGTTTAATCATTTGCCAGTTGATGGGCTTTTTTTTTTCCATTTTTGGCCATCACAAAGAAAACTGCTTTGAATCTTTTCATATGTCTAGGCACTCTAGGTACACACACACACACATATATGCACATACACACACAAACACACACAGACACGCATACATATAATTACATAAAAAATCATTTTGCTATTGATATATACTGAAGCATGTTAGCCTGAAGCTCTAAATATTATTCCAAACTAAACCAAACCCTCTATTGTTAGGTTAATTCCCTATAGAACAGAGTAGAACATCTCCTTAGGAGTTCCAAGGTGGAAAATCCTTACAGAGACTGCCACATATTTTTTCCTCTAAGAAGCTGGTAGGTTCGAACCACTGACCTCTCGTTTAGTAGCTCAATGCTTTAACCACTGTACCATCAGGACTGCTTCCCACACATCTTATCAACTTTTTATTCCATTTTTACTATGGAATCTTCTATATGAAAATAACAATATATGTAAACAATATTTAATTCACAGAATATAATAATATATTGAAACTGAGTCAATCATTCAAGCAAATAATGAAAGTTATTTATGAACATTACTAATAACTTGCATCTATTTATGTTGGTCTTTATTATATCTCCTTGCCTCCCTTTTCTATGGAAGCCACTGTCCTGAATTATTTTATCATCTTGCATTTCTTTATAATATAGGCATAAATATATGTAAATGATATTAATTTGATACAAAACGATCATTGTTTTTTCACTTAATTTTATACATATATAAAATTAATCTTCATTGTTGCTTTTAACTGTATTTCATTCATTTTCATTGCTGCAGATAATGGTCCCTTGTGTGCTTATACTATAATTTATCTCTCTTCAATCATTGGGCACTTCAAAAAAGTTTTCACTATTACAAATAGTGTAGCAATGAATAATCATAAACAAGTCTTTAGTTATATACATACAAGAATGGAATTGGTGTGTCCTAGGGTATGAAAACATTCATATTTAAAAGACAATGCCAGACTGTTCTGAAATTTTGCAATGTTTAAGAATTCTCACCATTTCACATCTCCTATCTAGTGCAGTGGCATTTAGTGTATTGAAATTGCCCTCTAATAATCCCACTATCTAGTTCCAAAAAGGAGCCAACACTCATTAAGCAAACACTCATAATTCTCTCCTCCATCAATCCCCAGCAAACACTAATGATCTGGTTTTGGTTTCTATAGAATTGATATCCTGGATATATCATATATAAGAGATCATAAAATATATATCTTCTGTGTCTAGGATTAATCCATTTCACATAAAGTTTTCAAAGTTCATCTGTGTTGTAGCATGTACCTTTAAAAATTAAATTTTACTGTGTTTGGTGAAAATTGACACAGCAGATTAGATTTTCATTTGCCAATTCATATACAACTTGTTTAGTGACTTTTTTCAATCCAAGAGAAAGTAGACAATAATAAAAAGAAAAAATTAAGAATTGGTTAAAATGAAAACAAAGTATAAGATGTTAAATTTTAACCTAACAATATCTGCAATAATTCACTTTCTGAGGTACTCTGTCTTTGAGTAGGGCTTTTCATTTACCTGTTCAATGATCTGACGGTATTCACTGGAGGCTTATTCCCCATGGGGTCTCTGTAAATAGATTTTGGCCTTTCAAAGTCATCTATAGCCCTCTGTAAACCAAGCGCTCAGAATTTAAACTCTAATACCTTTCCCTCATCTGATCTTGGATTTTATTACTTATAATCCTTGGATTACATGGGTTGCTGTGCTTCTTCCATGCAGACTTAGCTGTCACTTCATTTAGATAACCGCTGGTTTTAGTACAAGCTTTTAAGACCCCAGACACTATTCTTTCTGATAGCTGGGCACCAACTGATTTCTTCACCACATTTTGTTATAGCACCCTTATTTTCAGTGATCCCTTCATGAGGGTAACTATTTAGTGAGGCTGACTGATTGTTCTTAGGTTAGGGCTTATAGTTCAGTGTGAGCTCAAAATTTATTCTTATATCTAAGGTATATATATATATATCCCTGTTCCACTTTAGTGACAGCATTATTAGTTTTTTTGAGGTATATAATAAGTAACCTCTAGGGGCCTTTTGCAACTCTGATAGTAGTATTGTTGGGATGAGGGAATGTTGTATATGGGAAAGCTTTTTAGACTGAATTACATAGAATGTTCCATTATATATCTTAAAAACTTAAGTGAATGAATCCTGTTTAAGAAAACAATGAGGCTTAAACACAGGGCACAAAGATCAATAACACTCATCCACTAGCAGAACTACATATGTCTGCAGAGCTAAAACATGTCTTAAAAAGCTAAGTCAATATGAAAGTGTCAAATATATGGTTGTCGTAATTTGCCTAATATTGGGCCATCTCAAAAGCAACAGGTTTGGATTGCAGTCCATTGACTCCCAATTCCACAACCGTAGAGCAGTCTTTCTTTTTTTCCTTCTCTTCTGAGAGCGTTAAAGCTTTAAGTCCAACGGAGTGTATTCATTGCTTTATCTGCAACAGGTGTGTTTATGCTGCAGTCTGGTTCATTGAGTGTATTTTCTGACTCAGATCTTTCTGGTGTGACCTGTATATTGCTGTACCCCTCAAGAAGACAAAGTCAATGAGGTCCAGATAGTCTGGGGCCTGGGTCACCAATGGCTGAAAAGAAACTGGGTTGAATATATAGCATACCTTTTGTTTATCCATTTTGTTCCATTTTGTTTATCTGCTCATCAATTGATGGACATTGGCATTGGGTTTTGTTATTAGTGTTGCTATAAGTACTAAGTTTGTTTGAACGCGTGTTTTCAATTCTTTTTTTTTTAACTTTATAAATTAATCATTTTATTGGGGAGCTCTTACAAATCTTTTTCTTTCTTTTAAAAAAAATCATTTTATTAGGGGCTCATACAACTCTTATCACAATCCATACATACATCAATTGTGTAAAGCGCATTTGTACATTCATCACCCTCATCA
>NW_022107407.1:17526932-17535342 GCF_000313985.2 Echinops telfairi | reverse complement strand
TGTGGAGACCCCTGCTAGTGCTGAGATGCTTGTTCATTTACTGACTCAGCTTTCCTCCTGCAGTCAGCATCATTGCCTCTGTTTTGTGAGGTGGAGGACTTTGTGGACTGGTGTTCGGTTAATGGGTCAATGTTGGACTTGTGGGCTTGGGCAGCATTGGGTTGGGATGTTTTCTTTCTTTCTTCTCTTTTTTAACATTTTATTAGGGGCTCATACAACTTGGGATGCTTTCATGATGCACATTTTCTTTACATAAAACTCTCTCTTATACATGAGTCACTGTGGATTTGTTTCCCAAAGTACCCAGACTAATACACTTGCATATCTTCCTTTGGGGAAATATCTAACCAAATCTTTTTGTTCAGTTCTTTGTGTTGCTTGTCTCTTTATTGTTGAATTTTAAGTGATTTTTATATATTCATGATACCAGACACTTTATATATATATAACATATGCTATATATTTTTAATTGGGAGCTCTAACAGATATTATAATAATCCATAATTAAATTAGATCAAGCATAGTTGTACAATTACTTCCACCATCATTTTCAAGACGTTTTTTTTCTTCTTGAGCTCTTTGATATCACCCACCCTTTATCGCCTCCTCTCCCACCCTACAGCCCCAGGGTGTTTTTATTATTATATTATATATTATTATTTGCCATATCTTACACCATCCAATGTATCTGTTCACCTACAATTCTGTTATTCGTTCCCCTTGAGTGGGGTTATACAGTCATCATTGCTATCAGTTCTCTTTTCCCACCCCTTTCCCATTCCCACACGAATTGTTACTCCTGTAACTATTTCTGAAGGGTATTTACCTATCTTAGATTTCATGCACCGAATGATCTTAGTTATACAAATAAACATATGCAGGTCTAACAAGATTAATGAGGCAAAATTAGGACCATAATAGTAAGGGGAGGAAATATTAAACAGATAGATAGTTATATCTTCCATCAGTGCTATATTACACCCTGGATAGATCATCCCTTCGCTGTGACCTTTCTGTGAGAGAATGTCCAATTATCTTACAGGTGGGCTTTGGGTCTCCACTTTGTCTATGTGTCTTCATGTCAATTTGATTGCTTGATTTTGAACTTCTGATACCTATTCCCATCGACAACTCATGATTACAAAAGTTGGTTTGCTTCTTTCATGTGGGCTTATATGCTTCCCTACTAGATAGCTGCTTGTTAAACTTCAGCCTTTAAAACAGCAGATGCTATATCTTTTAATAGCTGGGCACCATCTGCTTTGTTCAGCACACTTACTTATGCACCCAATTTGTCTTCAACAATTGTGTTGGGAAGGTGAGCATCATGCATTGCCACATAATTAGAACAAACCATTCTTGTACTCATCAGATATATTAAAAGTATTTTCTCCTATTATGTAGGTTGATTTTCACTTTCTTAAGGTATCCTTTGACGCATGAAAGTATATTTTGATGAAATCCAATTAATCATTTTTTTCCTTTTTGTTGTTCAAGCATTAGGTGCCATAACTAAATTTTTTTTGCCAAATCTAAGGCAAGGAATGTTAACATTTATTTTTTTCTCATAATTTTAGCTTTATTTTTAGGTCTTTGATTCAATTTGAATTATTTCCCCCCATTGTGTGACAAAAGGTTCTACCTTCATTCTTTCACATGTCGATATTTAGTAGTACCAACACTAGTTGTTGAAGATACAATTCCTCCCTATTTAATGATATTGGTACCTTTGTTCTAATTCAACTAATCACAATTGGTTTACGTATTTCTGGACTCTCAATTTAATTCCATCATTCTACATATCTAACCTTATATGAACACCATACTGGTTTAATTACTGTAGCTTCTCAGTAAATTTCATCTTCAAGAAGTATGAGTTCTCCAACTTTGTTCTTTATAAAGACTGTTTTTAATGCTATACTTTTTTTTCTAGAAACGATCTATGTGGCTAGAAATGCTAAAAATTGCCAACATTTTGCAATTATATTTAAATTTCAGGACCAGCTTTTAATTTCTGAAAATACTATTAGAATTTTGATATTGTACTTATACATTACTTTAAGGAATATTTCCATATTAAAATTTCTTACATGAACATGAGAAATATTTTAATTTAATTAGGTTTAATTTTTAAAACTAATCTTTGCAGTTTTCAGAGTCCTGGTAGTGTAATGGATTACACAATGGGATGCTAACCACAAGGTCAACTGATTGAGCCCATCAGCTGTTTTAAAGGAAAAGGATGAATCTTTCTGCTTTGATAAAGATTTAGAGCATTAGAAATCCAAAAAGGAAGTTCTAGCCTGTCCTACAGGGTCACAATGAGTTGGAACTGACTTGATGACAGTGGGTTTAGTGTTTTGCTTTTTATTTGGTAGAAATGTTGTGCCTCCTTAATTCAATTTAATAAAAATATATAATTATTGGTAATTGGAATGTAAAAAGAGGACAAACAATAGTTGGAAAATTGGGCCTTGGTGAAAGCTATGAAACTGAAGATTGCATGATAGAATTTTTTAAGACCAATGACTTCTTCATTGTAAATAATTTTTCAACAACATGAATGGCAACTATACACATGGACTTCCCCATATGAAATACACAGAAATCAAATTGACTACATCTATGGGGAAAGATGATGGAGTAGCTCAATATTCAGCAGTCAAAACATAGCCAGGGAGTGATTGTGGAATGGGCTAAGATTGGTCATAGGTAAGTTCAGATTGAAGTTTAAGAAAATTACAAGTCCATGAAAGCCAGCATACAACCTTGAGTATACCTTGAATTCTGAGACCATCTCAAGAATATATTCAAGTCACTGAATACTAATGACAGAAAACCCAACAAGCTGTGGGATGACACTAAGAACATAATTCATGAAGACAGCAAAAGGTAATTAAATAGCCAGAAAGAAATATCAGAAGAGGCTTTGAAACTTGATCTTGATCAAAGAGTAGCTAGAACAAATGTAAGAAATTATTAAGTCAAAGAACTGAAGATTTCAAAGGGCTGTTTGCGAAGACAAAATATTATAATGAAATGTGCAAAGATCTGGAGTCAGAAAAACCAAAAAGAAAGAACATGCTAAGTATATATTAAGCTGAACAAACTGAAGAAAAAAATTCATATCTCAAACTGCAATATCGAAAAATTCTAAAGCCAAAATAGTAAACAATGCAGGAAGCATTAATAGAAGATGGAACATATAGTGATTACTATACCAAAAAGATCTGGTCAACAGTCAATCATTTCAAGAAGTAGCATATGCTCAAGAACCAACAGCAGTTAAGGCATTGCAAAAGACAAAACCAAACTCACTGCTTTCGAGTTGATGCTGACTCATAGTGGCCCTACAGGGCATGGTAATATTTTCCTCCTGAGTTTCTAAGACTGTAACTCCTTATGGGAGTAGAAATCCCTGTCCTTCTACTGCAGAGTAGCTACTTTTGAATGCTGACCTTATGGATCACAGCCCAATGCATAGTCAGTAAGCTACCAGGGCTCCTTTTTGTGAAACACAAGGAACTGGTAATTGGCACAATACCAGATGGACCTTGACTGAAAAAACAGAATACCAGAAAGATTTTTACTTACATTGTATTAACTACGCATAGGCATTTAATGGTCTGGATCACAACAAACTGTGGTTAGCATGGGAAAGTATGGGAATTTCAGGACACTTCATTGTCATAATTCAGAATCTACATGGACCAAGAGGCAGTTGTATGAACAGAATAAGGGAACAGTGCACGGTTCAAAACCAGGAAAGGTGTGTGTCAGGGTTATATCTTTTCACCATATTGATTCAATCTGTATGCTGAGCAAATAATCCAAGAAGTTGGACTATAAGAAGATGAACTCAGCATCAGGAATGGAAGAAGGCTTATTAACAACTGGAGATATGCAGACGACATAACCTGACTTTTTGAAAGCAAGAAAGACTTGAAGCACTTACTGATAAAGATAAAAGACTGCAGCCTTCAATAATGATTTGAACTCAATATAATTTCATTTACCTTCCCAAATCTTCACAACAGGAGCAAAAGATAGCATCAAGATAAATGGAGAAAAGAGTCAAACTCGCTGCCATCAAGTCAGTTCTGACTTATGGTGACCCTATAGGACTAGGTAGAACTGCCCCAGTTGGTTTCTGAGATTGTAACTCTTTATGAGAGTAGAAAGCCTTTTCTTTCTCCCATGGAGTGCCTGGTAGTTTTAAACTGTGAAACTTGCAGATCACGGCCCAGTGTGTAGCCACTATGCCACTAGGGTTTCTTGGAGAAAAGATTGACATTGTCAAGGCTTTTGTCTTGCTTGGATCCACAATCAATGCTCATGGAAGGAGTCAAGAAAGTAAACAATGTATTACATTGGACACATCTGCTTTAAAAGACCTGTTTAAAGTGTTGAAGAGCAAGAGTGTTACTTTGAAGACTTAGGTGTGCCTGACCCAAACCATGGTATTTTCAGATACCTCATACGCATGAAAAAGTTGGATATTGAATAAGGAAGAACGTGATAGTTAGGTTTTCTTGGGTCAAAATGGCACCTGTAAGAAGTTATGGGTGGAGCTTAGCCTGTCAACCAGGTCCCAGCTTGATGACCTCCTTTGAAGGTGTGGCCAAGATAAATGGTTCTTAGGAAGCCAACCCCTGTGAGGAACAGTAGGATTTCTCTTAAGTTGTATCCCCAAAATATGTACCAGACTTAGCTGCTTAAGAGTGACTGTACAATAGGTGATCAGCGAAAGTAGGTCAGAGGTTATTCTCCTTAACATCAGCCATGGATAGTGGCTAGACTATTAGTCTGACTCACCCTAAATAAGACCCACTCCCTTCTGATAAGGATAGTGGTGGTCTGTTTACTTGCAGGAGATACCAGAGAGGGCAAACCCGCCCAAGGATGACCAAGGTTAGGTAGCCATTACCAGCTGTCTAGATCAAGCAGACACCACTGTTTATCCCACAACCAATGTGGGCACACCCCTAGGTCATCCCCCTCCTATTGATTGTATTGCCTATGTCGCTACCCCTCCCTGTGACTTAGGTTATTGTCCGCTATCAGGGGACTTGCATGCCTCCCAGAATAGTAGTTGTCTGTTTTATTATATGAGACATCAGAGTGATCAAACTTGTTCTAGAATGAATTGTATTGCCCCTTTCTGTGATGTATGACTCTGTAATCAGACCCCCCTAAAATGATATGATGCGTGGTTAGCAATAAATAATGAGGCTCCCTGGTTCTCGAGAAGGTGGCTGGCCAGGAGGTGGCTGGCAGAGGGCGGCTGAGGAAGGAGGGCTGCTTCCCGTGAGGGGCTGCTCCCATGAGGGCGGTGGATGAGAGCACAGCTCCCGTGAGGGAGGCAGCTCCTGCTCGGGCAGCCGGGTTTCCCCCACGAGGACCACCTAGTGGGGCGGAGGTGAGCAATGCTACCATGTAATATGTCTGACTGTATTATTGTATTATCTCTCATGCTCTTGATGACTTCAATATACGTAATACTTATATATCTCAACCGTACAATTGTACTTACTGAACTAGTAGAGAGTACTAGTGGTGGGGGCTGGGCCCCCACCTCTCCCACCCCCCTCATTGTCACTTTTAATTTAATACTACAAACCCCTCTCTCTTTCTGCTTTTTGTCTTCCTGCTGGCAAGTCATTCTGAGACCTGCGAGCCCTGTGATGCGACCACCAACATTGGATCCACACAATTTTGCACCCATCGGCCTGTGATCTTCCTGCAATCTGCATCATTGCATGTGGCTGTGTTAGTCTGAAGAGCGACCTATGGACTAGTATTGGGCTTATGGACTTGATCTGAACTGGGCTGGAATGTTGCTTCATGTACAATCACTCCTTTCTTATACATATATGAGTGTCTCTGGGTTTGTTTTTCTAGTCAACCCGACCTAACACAAAGACCAAAGAAGAATTGATCCATTTGAATTATGGTGCTGATAAAGAACATTGAAGGTACCATGGACTGTCAAATAAACAAACAAACCTGCCGAAAGCTGTCTACCATTGGTGACCCTGTAAATATTGGAAATAATAGTAATATAGGTTCCAGAATCACAGCAACATGCAAACCATCAGAGTATGACAGATTGAAGCACGAGGCAAAAGTTCAAAAACTGCATCCTTCAGTATGGATTACATCTCAACATAAAGAAAACAAAATTGTTCACAACTGGACCTATAAGCAACATAATTAAAAAGGGGAAAAATAAATGGAAATTGTCAAGGATTTCATTGTACTTAAATTCACAGTTACCCAGAAAAATTTATATTTTATTGTACTTTTCAATTAATTCCTACTTAGTACCTTTTAATAATTTCTATTTGTTGTTAATATCTTTCTAGTGTGGTAGCTTTCTCCTGGTTTTCTTTAGTGTTCCTCTTTGCCCCAACATGGTCCCCTTTCTCTTTCTCTGAGCATACAAGGGTGCTTCAAAAAGTATTGTAAGAACATGGAATTAAAAGATAATGGAATTTTCCCATGAACTTTTTGAAGCCCCTCATATTTAAGATGGTGGATTTAAAGTCTCCAATAAAAATCAATGTTTGTGTTTTCTCAAGGACTGCTTTCATTAATTTCTTTTATTACTGTGATTGGGGTGTGGTTTCTTGTTTCTTTGCATTGCTCATAATTAAAAAAAAACCTAGCCATTTTTTAATATTATAGCAATTTGGAAAATCAGTTTAGTGACATTTTAAAACTATTTTGTAGATTTTGTATTCTTTCTTATATCTGCACTGAAGTCTCTTTTCCACTAAGTGACTACGTGATCAGTTAGTAACTTAATGTATACTTTACTAAACGTCGAGAACCCAACCTCAAAATCTGCAGTTTCTGAATATTATCTGTATTAGTATCTGTGTTAGTCTGGGTTGACTAGAGAACAAATTCAGAGACATTTATATGTGTGTGAGAAATAGTTTTATATTAAAGAGGAATTGTAAACATCCCAACCCAGTCCAGAGCAAGTCCATAAGTCTGATATTAGCCCATATGTCTGATACCAGTCTATAAAGTCCTTTTCACACTCACACAACACATGCAATGACACTGAATGCAGCAAAATTACAGGCCAGTAGGTGAATTCTTGTCGATCCAGTGGTGTTGGAAGCATCTCAGCGCTGGCATGGGTCTCCACATGGCTCCTGCAGCTCCAGGGCTCTGGTTCCACCAGCGTAGCTCCATGTGTCTTGTCAGCAGGAAGCAAAAGCAGATTGAGTGTGTCTAGTCTCCAGTGAGCTATTAATCTCTGTAGCACCTCCAATTGAGGTCATCAAGCTGCAACTTGATTTAAAAGGCTAAACTCTACTCCTTCACTCTTAGTCTCAATTTGACAACAGATTATTTAATTGCCACTTGCTTTGCATTGCTTTGTATTGCTTGAGTGAGCAAGCGATACAAAGACCCAAGGTAGCTGTGAGTAGTACATTTATCTTTACATGTCTTTGACCAATCAGTCCTGGACACTGGTTCAGCCCTAGCAAAGCTTTAAAGTGGATGAAAGAGAGGCAAGCTCTTGAGTCAATCCTTCAGGGATCTAGCAGATATCAAAACACACAACCACAATTCTTTCAGAATAATGTGCATATTACATTGCCTCCCTAATATTTCAGAAAGCTGAATGTATGTGGAATGTGAGCAGCTATCTTCATGGTGGTTGTGGAGCTGAGGTCTGAAAGATGGTAAGCATGGCAAAGTACTCTCTTGACAAAATATAGCATACATTTTGGAAAGTAAAGCAATTTATCTTTTCACTAAGGACAAACTTGGAATTTCATAATCTATTTTCAGTAATGGTAGTCCTCATTATTTTAAAGTAATTTTTTATTTAATTATAATATGCACAAAGAAAATTAAACAATAAAGTTTCACTATGAAGTGTTCCAAAGTGAACTGTTTTAGTAACTACCACTCATGTCAAGAAATAGAATGACAAGAGTCACTTCCATACCTCTCCTAATCATACTTCTTACCTTTTCCCCAAGAGTAGCCACTCCAACTTTGTTATTTATGCCTAATAATTAACTTAATCAACCCAGTGCTCCAAGATGTGAATGCAACATGCTGGCGTGGAGTAGGGAACCTGTGGAGAGGTCTGGGGGGCAGGCCCCAATCCCAACTACTACGTGGACACCTGCCCATCACCCCAGAAGAATTTATTTGAAATGACAGCATTGAATCTGCAGCTGCGGGAGAGGGACATATCTGATTGGAGTACATGGGAGCAGATGAAGGGGGAAGAGGAGAGAGTGGAGCACATCCGGGTCCACCAGGCCGTGAGGGTGATGTTCTCGATTAGAGCAGCCAGTCCACAGAGAGGACCACATGGCAGGTCCCACTATGAGACAAGATGTCCCTCACTGACCCATAGCCCTACAGGGGACAACAC
>NW_022107407.1:17515729-17525390 GCF_000313985.2 Echinops telfairi | reverse complement strand
GAGCAAATGTTTTGAGAACGATGAGGGCAATGAATGTACAAATGTGCTTTACACAATTGATGTATGTATGGATTGTGAAAACAGTTGTATGAGCCCCTAATGAAACGATTAAAAAATATAATAATTAACTTTAACTTTGTAAATACTTGCTGTTGTATATTTGCATTCTATTACATAAATTTATGCCCCTAATTTATTTTCCTGTATATTTTTTGGTGATGGAAGAGGATTATGTTGCCATTCTTCTCTTAATTTTTTATGATAGTTTCTTAGGATGGGTTATCTGGAGAATCAAAATCAGTGAAACATTGTGTGTGTGTGTGTGTGTGTGTATACACACTTTTCTGCACTTGGAACTTATTTCAACAACTGTGTGGGCCATTTTCCTGTTATAAATCTCTTTCTCTCCCCCCCCCTCTCTATATATGTATATACACACACATATATATAAACCAGTGAAGCTTCTATATGTGTGTGTATTATGTTTATATATATTAGAATCTTTCTAGGTGGTTTTTGAGCATGTGTTCACCTCTGGCCAAATGTGAATTCTAGATTCTTGATTGTTCGAATGTGTCTTTCAAGACTGTTATTCTTCTTATATCTTTTTTTTTAGCCTCTTCCTTCCCAGCCTCTTGGGTCTTTGTATTGCTTCTCTTGTGTTGCTTGAGTAAGTTTTAAGTCCATGTGTCAGATGTTAGACTGGAGGCTTCTCTTGACTCAGATAGCTGTGGGAACTGATGAACCTAAGATCAGCAGGAAGATAGGCTTATGGCTACAGAGGTGAATGTATCCAAAATTGGCAGATAAGAAGGCAGGCTGTTCACTCAAGTGCAAAGATGTGCTACATGCAGGATCCAGGCCCAGCAAAAAGCAAGCTAATCTTTCCACAGGGTCTACATATATTAGATGCAGGCCACAATATTAAGGAGATCTCATCATGGGGAGTTCTAAGTCTTACCTCCCAAACCACTGAGAACCCTGGCCCAGCCGAATTGATATAAAAGGTTAACGAACAAAGATGTTGTTATGTACCAGTGACTTGATTCTGACTCATAGCAACCTTATGGACAACAGAACATAACAGTGCCTGGTCCTGGGCCAGTCTCACGATAGTTCCTGTGCTCAAGGCGATTGTGCAGCCACTGTGTCAATCCATCACATTGAGGACCTTCCTATTTTTTGCTGCCAAACATGATGTCCTTCTCCAGGTCTGGAGGTTCTCTGGATAACATGTCCGAAGCATGCAAGATGAAATCTTGCCATCCTATCCCACAAGGAGCACTCTTGCCATACTTCTTTTAAGACATACTTGTTAGTCCTTTTAGCAATGCATGGTACTTTAATTATTCTTCGCCAGCACAAGAATTTCAATGTCCAACTTTCATATGTGGGCATTCAAAATACCATGGCTTGGGTCAGGCACACCTCAATTCTCAAGGTAAGCTCCTTGATTTTCAATACTTTAAAAGAGGTTTTGTGCAACAAATTTACCCATTGCAAAGCATCCTTTGACCTCTTGATTGCTGTTTCCATAAACAGTGATTGTGGATACAAACTAAGAAGAAATCTCTGACCACTTCAACTTTTCCTCCATTTATCATAATGTTATCTATTGGTCCAGTTGTGAGGATTTTGGTCTTTGTTACATTAAGTTGTAATCCATACTGAAGGTTGCAGTCCTTGATTTACATCAGCAAGTGTTTTAACTATCACAGAAAGATACATATAATTGATAAGCAAAGGTGGTGAAGAAAGCTGATGGTGCCAGGCTATCAAAAGATATAGCGTCTGGGGTCTTAAAGGCTTGAAGATAAACAAGCAGCTAACTAGCTCAGAAGCAACAAAGCCCACATGAAAGAAGCACAACAGCATGCATGACCACGAGCTGTCGAAGGGATCAGGTATCAAGCATCAAAGAACAAAATATATCATTGTAAAGGTGGGTGAGTGCAGAGTGGAGACTCAAAGCCCATCGGTAGGCAACTGGACACCCCCTCGCTGAAGGGTTGAGGGGACGAGACGAGCTAATCAGGGTGCAGGGTAGCAACGATGAAACATATAACTTTCCTCTTGTTCTTAAATGCACCCCCCTCCCCCACTATCATGATCCCAATTCTACTTCACAAATCAGTCTATACACTGGTATAGATAGCAACTGGAAACACAGGGAATCCAGGACAGATGACCCCTTCAGGACCAGGTGTGAAAGGGGCGAGGCCTGGAGGGTGAAGGGAATGTGGAGTGGAAAGGGTGAACCAATTACAAGAATCTAGGTATTGCCTCCTCCCTGGGGGAGGGACAGCAGAGAAGAGGGTGGGGGGAGACGCTGGACAGTGTAATTTATGACAAAACTATAATAAGTTGTGAATTATGAATTGTTCGTGAGGAAGGGGGGTGGGGAGGGAAGGGAAAAATGAGCAACTGATATTAAGGGCTGAGGTGGAAGGAAAATGTTTTGAGAATGACGAGGGCAGCAAATGTACATATGTGCTTGACACAGTGGATGTATGTATGGATTGTGATGAGAATTGTATGAGCCCCCCCAATAAAATAATTTTTTTAAAGGAATAAATCCTATTAAAATATTAAGAAAGAAAAATAAAATGCCTGATGCAATCGATGTATGGATTGTAATAAGAATTGTAAGAGCACCAAATAAAATGATCTTTTAATTAAAAAAATACATATAATTGGTTTTTAGCCTTATTGGTATAAATACGTACAGGTAGAAACTTTGAATCATGGATTTAGGCTTATGGCAACATATTGTATTTTTATTTTTGAAATATTTTAAATATCTAAATATTTTTAAAATATCTGTTGTGATTTATTAATTGACTCCTTTATTTTGAGTAAATTATTTCTTTTCCAAAAATTGTGAATTTTCTTGCTCCTTCTCCAGTAACTGGTTTCTTCTGGTAACATATTCAAAGTATGTGAGATAATCTGGTTGTACTTCTTTCAAGACAGGTTTATTTGCTCTTCTGGTAGTCTGTGAGGTTGTTGTTAGGTGCTATCAAATCAGTTGCAACTCATACCAACCCTATTTATATACAGCAAAACAAAACATTTTTCCCTCAGTCTCCAGATGAGAACCCAGCTTGGGCAAATCTTGATTTCAGCCTAGTAATATTGTGATCAGAAGATTCCAGGAATACAGTGTCAAACTTATGATCTACAATGTTGTTTTACTAACTAGCATTGTGGTTGTTTTTTAAACAGTTTTTGGCATATAATTCACATATACAATTCAATAGTTCTATCATACTAAAAGTTGTACTATCATTACCACATCAATTTTAGAACATTTTCTTATTTCTTGTGCTCATTGCTTCCCCTTTCCCCAAAACTTCCCAAGACACCTTTAATCCAGTTACTGTCTCTATAGATTTCCCTATCCTGGATTTAATATACAAAAAACAACAGAAAATTGATAACAAAGCAAAACAGAGTAAAACCTCAACTAAAAAAACCCCAGAAAACATTAAAAACCAGAATAAATTTAAAATGGGTCAAAAGGAAGATCAAATGTTAAGGTGTTAAAATTTTAATGTAACTGCATCTGCAAAAATCCACTTTCCAATGTACTCTGCATAATAGCAAGGCTATTCACATCCCTAGTTTATGGTTAGAGGAGTTTCCCCTTCCCTTTTTCTGTCTTATCTGAAAGAACTTTAAAATGGGTCAAAAGGGAGATAAAATGATATAACATTTTAACCTAACTACATCTGCCAAAATTGACTACAAAACTTTGTCTGATAGAAAGACTACTCATATCTCTTGACTACGGTCAGAAAGAATTTACTGGAGGATTAACCTATGTGTACACCCTGCAAATGGATTTGGGCTTCCACTGTCATGCATATCCTTTCGCAAACCAGGTGCTCACAATTTAAGCTCTGATACCATGCCCTCCTTTGGATTTGGATTTTATTATTTATAATCATCAGAATACAGGCTGGTGTGCTTCTTCCATGTAGACATAGCTGACATTTTGCTTAGATGGCTGCTTCTTTGAAGACAAGCCAGTTGCTAAATAGCATTTTTTTAAGCTCATAAATTTGGGGTAATTTGTTAGTCAGCAAAATAAAACAAATATACCCATTTGATCTGATATTACCCAATTATTTATTGCTTATATAGTACATTTTAAGCCATTTACCTTTAAATCCTCTGTGCACATATAATTAACATGTCTCCTGAAAGTTCCTTAGAGTTCACATATTTTCTCCCCAGATAGATAGTCTATTTACAACTGGAGAATTCAGTAAAATTAAAGCACCCATGGGTTCCAGATGGATGTCTGATTTACATAATCCAACCTCTGTAATGTCTGTTATATTAAATTTTAAAGTACACACACTGGTTAGTGATAACAAATTAATACTATTTTGTGATGCACATTAAAATATTATTAGTGTTTTATCACATTAAAGATGTTTTACTATATCTGGAAGTGTTTCTTTAGTGTTTTTAGGTTAAAAAATGTAAGCTATAGCCTATAAACTAAGATACATATTTGGCTGTTTGTATTAGATACAAATTGTACCTAACTGTTGAAATTTTTGTACAAATCCCACTGAAAGACAGATTTAGGAAGGGGACTTATTTAAATCTAGAGACTGATTGTATGATAAATGTAATTGCTACAGATTTAAATACAGGAATGTGCCACCCACTAAACTGTCCATGAATTAAGATGTTATGTGATTTGGACACTGCAAATGTCTTATTATATATAGTATATATTTGATACAAATATATCAAAGCCACAGCCACACAAGGTGCTCTGGCTCTCTCCTAGCATCCAGGGCCGCAAGCTTTGCAGTCTTCTACCTACAATCAGCTGCTTCTGAGCACACAGTGTTTTCCAAGAAGCCCAATAAATCCTGGTCAGAACTGGAAACCTTGAGGGGCAAAATGGCATGGGTAAAGTCCGGTATCTCCCCACAAGCACCGACAGCTGGGCTGGTTAGGCAGGTCACATGTCAGTTGCAGTAACAGGATCCGTGGCTATGGCAACACATGGTTTGGAGGTACAAACTGCATTATGACCAGCATATGGCAACTAGGAGCCAATCTCCAGTTGCTTGGTGCCAAAAACTTGGTACCAGAGTTTTCTCCTAGTGTTCTTCCAAGCAAGGTCTTCCTTGTTGCCCCATGGATACATATGCAGTGGACATTCCCTGAACAGATGTTATGCTACACATACTTGTAAATTAATTTCATAGTTGACTTCTATTTGTCTCAGCTACTCTGTGTAATTTTCTTTCATTTCTGGATTTTAAAGGATTAACCTTATTTAGAAATATTATTCCACTTTATTAGTTTATTGATATTATATTCTTATAATATTATTTTAGTGATTAACACAAATATTAGAAAAAAATTCTTAATTTAAGAATTCAACATAAACTAGAATTTAATCTCTTATCAGACAAAGCAGGAATGTTACATATTATCTCAATTTTATTCTCTTCCACTTTTCTGCAGTCACTATATAATTCCACTTCACCAAATTATTAAATTAATTATTAGACATTTTTAGTAGTATCCACCAATCATTGTATTGTTTTTAAAAGTCAATATTTATTTAGATTAATGCATACATTTACTTTTTCCCATTATTCTTAATCCATTTGTTCAGTTCTATGATTCTACATGGGAATGATTTTCTTCTGTTCTCATTAATGTAGGTCTGCTGGTAAAGCATTCTACTATCATTTATTTGTCTTAAATTAAATATATGTATATATATTTAAGACTTTTTTCCTGGATATAAAATTTTAGATTGACATTTTTTAATACTTTAAGGATATTATTCCATTATCTTCTAGTTTCAATTTTTCTGTGAAAGTTTAGCTCTCTCTCTCTCTCTATATATATATATATGTGTGTGTGTGTGTGTGTGTGTTTCACAATTATGGGGCTTATTAGGGAAGTTAACAAGTTATATATAATTCAAGTAAGAAATGCTCAGGAGACAGTTGTTCAGTAAGATTAGTTTCTTCTTTGCTATGCTGCAGGGAGGCCTTTCTCTGGTTCTCAGTCACTTGGTCGTCCTCTACCCTGATTGGGCAATGTTATAGGGCTTTTAAGGCTGCCAGTAAATGCCCAAATGGGCATGTTACTTCTCTATAAGCTTTAAAAGTACTCAACTCTAACTCTGTGGGTCCACAAATTAAGCTCGCTTGATTAAGAGGTATCTTAGGCCACAAGACAGGCTTCTGTTCCAAAGCACTCAGGTTTGCTTGCTCTCTGGGCTGGAAAATCATCCATTGTCTCCTGCTTTGGCTCCTGGTTCTCCGGGCCTTGCTGTTGCTGTTTCACTGCTGCTCCTCTGGTGTCAACTCTGTCACTTGGATCAAGGAGATTTAATATGCAGAGATCTTGGGATCCAAAAGATAGGCTCCATTCCTGGCTCTTCTTCTTGTCTGGTAGTGAAATCATCTTCTCCTGATTTCTGATATGGCTCATTTTCTACCCAACAGGATGTCAATCATAATTAACCCTGTTAACAATCACTCACAGCTGAATCATATAAGCCAGTCTGTTTCTTCCCTCACATTCTTACCCAGTCCCATCAAGAAAGCAAAACTTGGGGTAACCAAGTGATGGGTAGATGACCCATATTAAATAATTCACTGCATTGCAGTTAGAAACCCGAAAGGGTAGTCCTATAGGGTTGTTATGAGTCAGAAATTATTCAAGGGAAGTTGGACATCTTGTTGTTAGATGTCCTCTCCTCAACTCACAGCAACCCTATGTACAACAGAAAGACAAAAAATATTGCCTCATCCTGCGCCATCCTCAAAATTGTTATATTTGAGTTATTATTGCAGCGACTGTGTTAATCCATCTCACCGAAGGCCTTACCAGGGATTGGTTTCTCTGGTAATGCGGTCAAAGAACATGAGCACTCTGGCTTTCCTTTTTCAAGACACACTTTTTGTTCTTCTGACTCTCCATGGCACGTTCAATACTCTTCACAACATCATAATTAAAATTTATTAATTGTTTTGTGGTCTTTCTTATTCATTTTCAAGCTTTACATGCATGTTATTATTGTTGTTAGTGCCATCGAGTCAGTTTTGACACAGAGCAGCCCTATGCACAACAGAATAAAACACTGCTCAGTTCCACACCATCCTCACAATTGTTCCTATGCTTGGGCCCATTGGTGCACACACTGTGTCAATTAATCTTGTTGAGGGCCTTCCTTTTTCACTGCCCTTCTACTGTAGCAAACACGATGTCCTTCTCCAGGGACTGGTCTCTCCTGACAACATGCCCAAAGTATGTAAGATGACGTTTCTTCATCCTCACCTCTGAGGAGCATCTGGTCCAGTTTATTTCAAGGCATATCACTTTGTCCTTTTAGCAGTTTATAGTACTTTCAATATTCTTCAGCACCACAGTTCAAAGGCATCCATTCTTCTTCGATCTTCCTTATTCAATGTCCAAATTTCACATGTAGATAAGGCAATTGAAAATATCATGGCTTGGCTCAGGCATACCTTAGTCTTCAAAGTAACATCCTTGCTTTTCAATACTCTAAAGAGATCTGTTGAAGTAGATCTACCTATACCCAGTACCTCATCTTTTGATCTCTTGACTACTGCTTCCATGAGCGTTGATTGTAGACCCAAGCAAGAAAAAATCCTTGAAGTCAATCTTTTCCCTATTTATCAAGATGTAACCTATTGGTCCACTTGTGAGGAATTTGGTCTTCTTTAGATAAGTTGCAACCATACTGAAGGGTGCAATCCTTGATCTCCATCAGCAAGTGTTTTAAACCATGCAGTAGTCCTTTGTTGCATTTGCACTACGGCCTCTTGATCCATGAACAGGTTTCACATGAACACAATGAAGTGTTCTGGAATTTCCATTCTTTTCAAGGTTATCCATAATTTGTTGTGATCCACATAGTCAACTACCTTGGCATAATCAATAAAACACAAGTAAACATCTTTCTGCTATTCTCTGATTTCAGCCAAGATCCATCTCACATCAGCACTGATACTCCTTATTTCCCATTCTCTTTTGAATTTAGCCTAAGCCTCTGGCAGTTTCTTATCAATGTACTGCTGCAGCCATTGTTGGATGATCTTAAACAAATTTTACTTGCATTTATATCACTGTATACCAGTAATATTGTCCAACAATTTGAACATTCTGTATTTCAAACGTCAGCAGGGTCATCCAAAGTGAACAGGCTTCAATGGAGCTTCCGCACTAAGAATAGAAAATGAAAAAGGACTCACCTTCCCATGTTGGATGACCGGATGTAAATCGTATGCATAGCTCTTCATATGCAGAGGGAGCAGTTAGAAATGCCATGGCTTGGCTCAGGCTCACCTTAGTCTTCAGTGACACCTTTGCTATATAACTCTTGATATCAGCTTCAAAAGACCTCTTTCAAGTTTAGTTCTCAGTTTTATTATTGCACATTAAAAAATAAAGTGTCTTTATTTGATTATGAAATTTTTTTTTGTTTAAAAAGATGTTTTGTTTCCTGTTTGTTTTCATCAATTGTACTACAATCCACATGGGTTATTTCCTTTGGATTCTGGTTTTGATTTATAGAATTTTAAAATTTGGGTCTCAGAAGAAAACTTCCCAATTATATATATGCCCAAACTTTTACAGCATTTAAAATATATCTCTTATGATTTTTCCCTTCTTGCTATATGTTCAACTGTGAATTTTTTTTACTCACTACTTTTTAGTTTATTAATCCTCTCTTTGGTTCTGACTAATCTGTTAAACTAAACTACTTATTTCTAATATCGATATCATACTTTGAATTCTACAATTTCCATGGGTTCATTTTTATGCTATGTTGAAATTCTTCACATTTAAGTCTATTTTCTTGAATACAGTAATGACAATTCCTGATATTAGCAGTGTCTAGATCATCCATGAAGGTAAAAATGGTCCATATTTACATTAGGTTTTAAGTCATAAGATCTTGGCTTCTAGTATATTTAGTAAACTTTTATTAAAAATAAAATACCAAACCTATTGCTGTTGAGTTGGTTACAACTCACAGAGATGTTATAAAGGGCAGGGTAGAAGAACCCCATGGGGTTTCCAAGTCTGTAATCTTTACTGAAGCAGACTGAAACATCTTTCTTCCATGGCATGGCTGACAGCCTATAAGTTAATAGCCTATCAATTAATGGCTGAGTGGCTAACTTCTGGACCACCAGAGATTGTTCATTACATACAGGATATGGTAAAGTGAAAATTGACAAGTAACTTGTGAATAATATTGATATTACCTTTTTTTTAGAGAAAATTTAATTTTACTTTTGAAAGGCAAAATTACAGTTGAAGGATATCATCTTATTGAAGTTTAGAATTTAAACATTTTTGTAAACTAGTCTATTTAGTGTAGTGGGTTAAACATTGGCCTGCTAACCTAAAGATTGATGGTTCCAACCCACCAGCTGCTCCACAGGAGAAACATTAGGCAGTTTGGTCCTATAAAGATTTACAGCCTCTGAAACCTCATGACACAGCTCTCCTCTGTCTTACAACCTAAAAAACCAAACTCACTGCCATTGAGTCGGTTTTGACTCATGGTGACTTTATAGGACAGGGTACAGGGGCTGCTCCTATGAGTTTCTGAGACCGTAACTCTTTTTTTTTTTTT
>NW_022107407.1:17454198-17514077 GCF_000313985.2 Echinops telfairi | reverse complement strand
CTGGTGTTGTCCCCTGCAGGGCCATGGGCCAGTGAGGGGCATCTCATCTCATAGTGGGGCTGGCCATGTGGTCCTCTCTGTGGACTGGCTGCTCTATTTGGGGAGACCGTAACTCTTTAAGGGAGTAGAAAACCTCATCTTTCTCCTGCACTCTATGTCAGAATTGACTTGATAACAGTGAGTTTGGTTTGGTTTTGGAGTCTATCTAGGATCTACACTTTCAGGTATCTTATGGTCCCTGAAACTTTATTATTCTAACACCAAGAAATTGCCGAAGGCTCCATGCAGTTCCCCAATTTTCTAGCCTCCTAGCAAGCATTTTCTGCTCAACTTTACATCTTGTTTTAAATATTTCAAATACATTAAGGGGATAAATTGTGTTCCGTGTTCAGGTCAGTTTGCTGTGTTTTCCTTTTCTTGAGGCCTCTCTGGAACCATATTGAACTGACTAGTTCTTCCAGAATTATGTTGAGTCAGAATAGTTAGAATGGACATTCTTGCCTGTACTAATTTTAAAGGGGAAGAATTCACGCTTTACATTAGCTGTAGATTTTTATAACTGCACTTTATCAAGTTGAGGAAACACTCCTCTATTCCTAAATTTCTGGATCTATTTATTTTATCATGGAAGGGGGTTGAATTTTGTGAAATGATCTTTCTTCATCAATTGAAAGATCAAGTAATATATCTTTAGTTTGTTAATATGATAAATGACATAGATTGGGTTTTGCTAATTAGAGGTTTCATATCTACAATAATTAGGGTCTGTACTTTCCTCTGTTTTCCCTTTGAGACTTCCTCTGATTTGGTATCAAGGTCATACTGGCTCATAAAATCATATGAGAAATGTTCTTTCCTCTTAAATTTTACTGGAAAAGATTACGCTGTTAATTCTTCTTTAGGCATTTGATAGAGTTCTCTGATGAAACCAAATGAAACTAAATTTTTCTCTTTTGTTTGGAAGTTTTAAAATTATCAATTGAATTTTCTTAATATTTATAGGGATGTTCAGTGTATCTATGTCAGATTGGTTGTTATGATTATTGTGTGTTTTTAGCAATTAGCCCATTTTGTCTAACTAATATATATATGTGTGTAGAGTTGTTTGTTCTATTCATATGTTTTGTTCCTGATATGCTTAGGGTTTGCTATGATATTAAGTGTGTAGTGCTTAGTGTAGTAGTGTGTAGTGTGTGTGTAGTCACAGATTTTCCTCTAATATCTGGGTTTTGATCTGTAGTTTGAGTCAATGTGGTTGGAGAGCATACTTTGTATAATTTGAATTCATTTATAGGTGTTGAAATTTGGTTTATGGGCCAGGATGCTATTTATCTTTGTATATTTTCCATTGATACTTGAAAAAGAAAGTTTATATTACTATTTTGGGTTGTAATGTTCTCTAAATATCAATTAGATTCTACTGTCACATGGTGGTATTTTATAATTGCTGTTGATTTTATTTCTTCTTGTTATACTAATTGATGAAGGGGGAGTGAAGTCTGCAAAATAATTATGAATTTGTCTATGCATTTTTTTTCAGTTTTATCAGTTTGATTGCTTTACAAATTTTATAGCTCTGTTGTTCTGTAATACACATTTATGATTGTTATTTCCTCTTAGCAAATTGCTCCTTTTATCATTATTTATTGTCCTTCTCTGTCTCTGGTAATTTTCTTTGCTCTGAAGCCAAATTTATTGATATCAATACAGCCATTTCTAATTTTATTTCCTTCATTTTCCATGTTTTTATTCTCAATCTTATATTTCAAGTGGGTGTATTGTAGACAGCATACAATTGTGTTGTGTCTTCCATTAGGTGTATTGTAATTAGTGTGTTCTGACCATTTACATCTAATGTAATTATTGATGTGTTATGTCTGAAGTCCGCCATTTTATTTATTTTCTCTTCTTTCCCCCCCAGCCTTCCTGTGAATCGATTGAATTTTTTTTAGAATTTCATTTTTTAGTTGCATTTTGATGTATAACTTATAGTGGTTGCTTTAGGTATTATATGCACATAACTTATCACAACATACTTGTGTCATTTTGCCAGTTTAAAACCAATAGGTAAACATTGCCTCCCTTTAGCAGCTACTTATCCTCTCCTGTTTATAACTTTCTTAAATATTTTCTCTATAAATATGTGGAAACACAGCAGACTATATTATTGCCATCTATGCTTCAACCATTAAGCATATTTTAGAAAACTCAAAGAGAAGGAAAACTTATTATATTATAGATATTTTGTTTTATTGTATTCTTTCAACTCCAGATGTTTCAAAATTCCTTTTTAAAATAAATTTTCTTTGCTTAAAGAAATTCCTGTGAGGAGGCTTACTTTTACTGTAAGTTTTCTATTGACGAATTCTCTTAGTTTCTTCTAGATGAGAATGTCTTGATTTCTCCTTCATTGCTGAGGGATATTTTCACTAAACATAGGATTCTGGATTAATAATTCTTCTTCTTCTTCTTCCTCTTCCTCTTCCTCTATTCCACCCTCTCCATCTGAAAAATATTCAGGTGTCCTTCTGCCTTTGACTGTTTCTGATCAAAAGCCCACCACCATTTACATTGCTTTTGTTATAGAGGTAAGATGCTATTTTTCTCTTGTAGCTTTCAAGATGTTTTTCTTTGTGTTTAGTTTTCAGAAGTTTGACAAAAAAGTAAGTTTCTTTTGGTTTATCTTGCCTGGATTTGCTCAGCTTGTGGAATATGTGGATTCATGTCTTATGCCAAATTTGTAGTTTTATGTCATTAATTTCTGAAATATGTTCAGTCCTGCCTTATTTCTCCTTTACTTCATTTTTGATTACACATAAGTGGTGAGGCTTCTTATTACTCCTCATGAATGGAGTAGAGGGGAGTAAAAATTTCAGCTCCCCAGGCATGGTGCCCCAACAGACTGGACTGGAAAATACTCCTAAAGGCCAGCGATCCTTGAACTAACTACAAGCTTTTCTCTCTTGTTGTGTTTTAATTTGTTCTTTGTCAGAGGTTTGTTGTTGTTGCTGTTTTCTTGTACATTGTTGCTTGGTTTTGCTCTGTCTTGTTTTTGTGCATGTTATTATCTCCACAGGTCTTTCTAAATAAGATAGGCTGGATAACAATCTGGAGGAGAAAACAACGGGACTGACAGTTCCAGGGAGACATGGGAGAGGGGGAGGTGGGGGGAAAGGAAGTGGTGTTAACAAACCCAGGCACAAGGGAACAACAAACGATCCAAATTGGTGGTGAGGTGGGTGTGGGAGGCCTGGTAGGGCATGATCAAGGATAATGTAACAAAGAGGAATTGCTGAAACCCTGGTGCGGACTGAGCATGATAGTGGGACAGGCGGAAAGTCAAGGGAAATAGAGGAAAGAGCTGGGAGGCAAAGGGCACTTATAGAGGTCTAGATAAAGACATGTACATATGCAAATATATTTATATATGAGGATGGGGAAATAGATCTATGTGCCTATATTCATAGGTTTGGTATTAAGGTAGCAGAAGGACATTGGGCTTCCACTCAAGTACTCCCTCAATGCAAGAATACTTTATTCTGTTAAATTGGCATTCTATGATGCTTACCTTCCCGACACAACCGCTGAAGACAAAGCGGTGAATAAGCAAATGTGGTGAAGAAAGCTTATGGTGCCCGGTTATCAAAAGATATAGTATCTGGGGTCTTAAAAGCTTGAAGGTAAACAAGCGGCCATGTAGCTCAGAAGCAACAAAGCCCACATGGAACAACATATCAGCCTGTGTGATCACGAGGTGTCGAAGGGATCACTGAAGACAAATGGGTGCATAAGCAAATGTGGCGAAGAAAGCTTATGGTGCCCGGTTATCAAAAGATATAGTATCTGGGGTCTTAAAGGCTTGAAGGTAAACAAGTGGCCATCAAGCTTAGAAGGAACAAGGCCCACATGGAAGAAGCACACCAGCCTATGCGATCATGAGGTGTTGAAGGGATCAGGTGTAAGGCATCATCACAACAAAAACATCTTACCTTAGTGAATGATGGGGGGAGTGCAGAGTGGAGACCCAAAGCCCATTTGTAGGCCAGTGGAGATCCCCTTGCAGAGGGGTCTCAGGGAGGAGATGAGCCAGTCAGGGTGCGATGTAGCAACAATAAAAAATACAACTTTTCTCTGGTTCCTAAATGCTTCCTCCCTGCCCCCACTATCATGATCCGAATTCTACCTTGCAAGTCTGACTAGACCAGAGGATGTACACTGGTACAGATACAACTGGAAACACAGGGAATCCAGGGTGGATGATCCCTTCAGGACCAGTGGTGTGAGTGGCAATACTAGGAGGGTAGAAGGACAGTGGGTTGGAAAGAGGGAACCGATTACAAGGATCTATATGTGACCTGAGAGATGGACAACAGAAAATTGGGTGAAGGGAGACATCGGACAGGGCAAGATATGACAAAATAATAATTTATAAACTATCAAGGGCTCATGAGGGAGGGGGGAGCAGGAAGGGAGGGGAAAAATGAGGACCTAACTCCAAAGGCTTAAGTGGAGAGGAAATGTTTTGAGAATGATGAGGGCAATGAATGTACAAATGTGTTTTACACAATTGATGTATGTATGGATTTTGATAAGAGTTGTATGAGCCCCTAATAAAATGATTAAAAAAAATTTCAGCTCCCTACATGATTTCCACTGCCATCACAGAGGATAGGCTTCATTTCTGCCCAGGGAAGATGAAAGTCCCAGATTTTTACTCCACCCTTTTGATACCATACTGCAGAGAACTCGGCACTAATTACAACCTGAGTAGGATAAAAGTCTAGGTCACCCATTGAGCCTATCCTGGATGGCTGGGGTGGTTCTACAGCTTGCTCTGTGGTATTTGACTAAAGGAGAATACTTATTGCCTAAAACACCCCTTTCTTTCTCACCCTTTGGTTACAGAACTGATGTCTTCTTTCCTTTCCTTCTTTATTATTTATTTTTTTACTGTTCTCATCGATAGATCTGGGTTTCTAGCTTTTTCTCCAATACTGAGATATATAAGGGTAAAAACAAACAAACCACCCTACAGAATTTACTCCAGAGCATTTCCAGCTTCTAAGGGTCTGAGCTGACTTTTCTCTATCTTTCAGAGTTACCTTATATGAATTTTACATAAAATGTTGAAGGTTTTTAGTGTATTTAAGAAGAGGAATGGTAAAGAAAAGTACTTTTCCATCTTTTTGAAAGCAGAAATCCTTATTATCTTTTCAATTTAATTTCTAATATAATTATACTTTTCTTGTCATTCTATTATCAGATCATGAAGTGAGTTTGAACCATATTTTAAGTAAACATTGATCAGATATAAAGTAGTTATTTCTAAATTTGGCAGGAGATAAGAGAAATGGTGATAAGGCCTCTCTACAATTACCATTCTAAGATTTCTGTATGAAGTTTTCTTGACGATATTTCCTCCTACTTTTATAACCTATCCTTGTTTTTATTGTAATTTATATTTCTAGTGTTCCATTTTATGTTTCATTATGATTATAATCTTGATGAAAGTGGTGTCATTCTTTAACTTTCATTTAAACTGATTGCATAGAGCACACTTAAGTGGAGAATGTTAAAACTCAATAAATACCTTGCAGTTAATGAGTTGATAACCTCATAAATCACATTCTACTCACCCAGTGATAATAATTTCTGGATATGTCTGGGTTCCTATGTTCCAAACTCCTCCACTGATTGGCCACTCCTAAAGAGAGTAACCAGGAAAAATATGTTTCATTTCTAATTGAATGAATTAGAAATTTAGAGTAAAAATGTATTTTAAAATAACAATAAAAGACTCACTTATAAATAAATAACTATAAAATAATAAAAAGCAAGTTGTGACTGTTGTAATTATTTAATTGAATAAAAACCTCAAAAGGTACAATTCCATTCTCTTTAAAGTATGTATTTTAGTCAACATTATTCATTTTCAGAAATAAAACTTTATGGTTTACAAATACAATATTGCTACATGTACTACATATCTGCACATTACCAAACCCTGGTTCTGTCATTTAACATAGAATAGAATATAAATAGTGCCCTCATGGCATCTTAACAGCCCTGTACAAACAAAAAAAAATCATAATATGTGTCTGTTCCAGTGGCAGGTATTTGAATCTTATAGTTAAACATAGAAAAATGAAATTTTAGAATGTTATTTAACAAATCACTGAAAAAAGAGGAAAAAAAAATCACTTTGATAAGCATGTCTTGGTAACATTTGGTTGTTTATTAACTGATTAGTCAGAAAAAAATTAACTTAAATTTCTTTTAAAATAACTAAAATAATAAAAAATTATGTATTGCACATCAAATACATGGTAAAGTATATATTTACTATATAAATGTATATTTTAGTATGTGATTATATACTTCCCCAAAACAAATTGTTGTTAAGTCAGTTCTGACCCATAGCAACCTATATGACAGAGTAGAACTGTTCCACAGGGTTTCTAAGTTTATTCTTTTGGGAAGCAGACTGCTACATCTTTCTTCTGTGGAGCAGTACTCATGGTTTCAAACTGCCAATCTTCAAGATAGCAGTCAAGCTCTGTAACTACTGTGCCACCAGGACTTCAATTATGTAACGTGTATGTAATTGTATAGGACATCTATCATCTTTAGTCTTATAGCTATGTAGCATTTAGTTAATTTGAATTTTATAACTTTTCACAGATGGCAATTTATAACTTTAAATGAATTAGTTCAATTCCTCTTCTAAGGAAATTAAGAAAAGAAACCAAACAAAAATATGATTTTTTGAGAAAATATGATTATTTGATATGAACATAAATCAAAGAAAAGTTATTTGTAATTGTTACTTTTACCTTATTACTGTATCCCTGCTTTTTATGCTTGACTCCTATAGAATAGAGAACTAGAATCAAATCCGGAGGACAATCAGCAAAGTATGCAGTACACGTAACTGGTGATTCATGAATGTCCATGGGATACGGATTTTCAAAGATTGGAAAACTGATAAAGAAAATGTATTAATATCATAAATATTTTTATAGGGAAATACTAAAATACTAATATAGGGAAATACTAAATTAAAATATTAATTTAACATAATTGCTAGTAATCTATACAATATCATATGAATAATGATAGAATAATACTTTAACATATTAATGTTCTTCCCCAAATTTCACATCCCACTATAATATAGTTTTGATAAAATGATACAAAGGATTTTATTAAAACAAAATAAATTATAACCAGTTGACTTACCAGCTATTGAAAAGATTATTAATGAAGTATTTTGTGTACAACTCTATGTATGTATATTATATGCTTATAAATAATATATTTTAGTAAATGTTGACTTATTTTTTGTTTTTTTATAAGAATAATTCAAATATTGTATGTGTGTATTAGACAATGTGTTTTAAAGGTCATCTGCTGTGCAAATTAGGGAAAATTTGGGGTGAAGATTTATGGATGCAATAAACTACAATGTGTCTTAAGCAAGAGAGATTACATGACCAGTAAAATCAAACTAGGATTGAAAAGAGGTAATCTTTTACATTATACTGCATTAAACTTACTATGTTATAAAATGGGCTATCTGAATGATAATGATAATCTAGAGTGTCAAAAAGATCTGCTTTAGCAAGAAATTATGTTCTTAGATCTAGAACAACACAAACACAGACACCTTCAATTGGCTGGAGGTAGTCTGTATTAATCTATGGTGCATCTACTCCCATACTGAATGAGAACAGATGATATAATTAGAGAGTGGTAATAAAAACATCCCCCTATTTATTAGGAACTTCAGTCAACTTTCAGAAAATGTGGTGTGTGTCTGTGTATGTGTCAATTTAGGGGTTTATTCTCACCAATCTGAAAGGTTACAGGTGGTATCAAATATAATAGAAGTATGTGCAAAGACAGGTAGAAGGAAGCTGGCTCCACTAAGCAAATGGCAAGTAGGTTCAAGCAGACAAATCATAGATTCCCTGTATCACAGTAGAAATTATAAATATTCCTGAGACATAAGAGTTAGAAGTAAAATAAATTGATCATCTCGAAGAACAGACCTACAATTTAGGATTTGATAAAAGCAAGAGGGAACAATGACAGGAAAGGTGAACAGAGTCTTAGATGTTTCGAAAAATCATTTTAGTATATAGGCAAAGAGTAGGGAAAAGATGCTAAAGGGAGAAAAAATAACTAAAATTTTACTATAGGAGTTAAATTCAGAAGTAAAAGTATAATCTGTTTGCTGTAGAAATGGAAATAAAGATATAAACTCAAGAAAAAGGAAATTCGTCTGCTATAATGCTTTTCTTCATGTAGAAAACTTAAGAGAAAAGGAAAAAATTGGACAGAACTCCAAGGCAGTTACTTGTTTAATATTAAACTTGGCTGAGAGACTCTCTGGAGGGAAGAAGAATATATGTACAGCTTTGTACATGTTAAATTTCACATAATAGACAATGAAAATAGTATGTCAGACATGGAAATATCAGAGAGAGGATTGAAAGTCTAGATAAACACTTGCAAGCAAAGTGTCAATTCACATACTTAAACAAGGTAATAAAACCTAGTGATAAATGTATACTGAATAAAGAGAGTATAAAAGATAATGTATTGGGGTCTTGATGGGTTTTAGATAATGAAATAAAGCACAAAAACCAAATTAGAAAAAGAGCAGTTGAATACTGGTGAGATCAGAAGAATACATTTGAATAAAGTCTATATTAGAAATTCTTAGAGGAAGAGGTATAGCATTTTAGATACAAACAAAATTTAATCAGGTTTATTTTGATAAAAATGAAATTAGGTCTGATGTTAAAAAGAGAGAATAAATAAGAGACTGTATTCAGTTATTTTGCCCTTTATTGAGGAACCTGATTTGTTTTCTTTTTGTTTGTAATCTCATTTTGAAATAATCAGCAAATTGAGGTATTTTCTTCAAATGCTTTGTACAATATACACTGTTATGCCTTTCAGAGCATTACTATGGGAGGATGAACTAAGAAAATAAAGACACAAAAATGAAAAAAAAAAGAAATTAGGCAGAATTCATGATTAGAATAATTATAGGTTTCAAATCATATATCCCTTTCAAAACAATGAAATATTACATGCTGCAAATCAGCATAAAGAAGATCCTTCATTCCAATCTTTATAAATTCAACGTGAAGAAAAATTCAAACTTGTATGCATTAGACAAAAATTTATTAAATGTCTACTTTGTTTTAAGATACAGTCCATCTTTCCTGTGGCCTATTGTTTAGTAGGGAGGCAATCTTTAAACAATACATGCAAAATTGCATTATTGTCAAGCTTTCTGAAGTAAGGGAATATAGGAACTATGAGAGCCAATAATATGTTTGATCAAAGTATATAGTAATGAAAGGTTTTTATTAGAGGAAGTGATCATTGAGTTCCGATTCTGACAGATAAGATGTTAAATTAAGGAGGAAAAAGGAAGCTTACTTGAGATAAAGGGGAGAAAATGTACAAAGCTTCTGCTGAAAATGTAAGGAGCTAGAAGAAAAATTGTGGGTTAGGGAATGTTAAAAAAAAAACTCAAGTAAAGAATGATCCTCTATTCCCTAGATAGGAAATGCTAGAGTATATTAGCATGCTGATGGCAATGAACAAGAAGAGGGAATGGAGTTGGTCATGCTGTCTATATAAGAGATAATGGTATAGAGTGGGTAGACACTGATCATTTTGCTAGGAGGGTAGGGCTAGTGTAGTGTAGCAAGCCTCCAGTGGTGGATGGTGAGATGCGAGTGGGAACTTGGAGCTGACTTGAAGTTGCATATCAAGACTTGAATGGTGGTGAGATGGAGCCACATGTAAATAGCCATTCCTGAAGGGCACAGGGTATACACATATAATCCTGATAATTGCTGATGATTAGCACCTCTACTTTCTGTGTAGGAATTATCATGACAAAGGGGGAAAAGATTGAAGTTGTCAAGGATTTCGTCTTGCTTGGATCCACAATCTATGCTCATGGAAACAGCAGTAAAGAGATCAAACAACACATTGCATTGGGTAAATTTGCTGTACATTTGAATTGTGATGCTGGCAAAGATTATTGAAAGTACTGTGGACTGCCAAAAGAAAAACAAATCTGTCTTGGATTAAGTGCAGCCAGAATGTTCCTTAAAGGCAAGGATGTACTTTGTATTCATCTCTAGATGTGTTATCAAGAGAGACTAGTCCCTGGAGGACATCGTGCTTGGTAGAGTAGAGGGTCAGCAAAAAAGAGTAAGACCTCCAAGAAGATGGAGTGAAACAGTGACTGCATCTATGGGCTCAATCATAAGAACAATTATGAGGATGGCATAGGTTCATTCTGTGGTTTTGTTCTGTTGTACAGAGGGTTGATATGAGTTGGAACTGACTTGATAGCACCCAATTTCTGGTTTTGTCTTTTTGTTTTAGAAATAAGTACTTTATTTTACTTTAAAAAAATAACCCTTGTCTTCTCTGCACTTGTCATCCTGCTCTTTTGTAATATTGGTGTTAGTAGTTCAATAATGCTTCTATTATATAATTTTCCTTAGTCAATAGACTAACATATGGATAAACATTAAATTGTACAATTTCTATTACATTGGTTTTTGCTTAAGGAACTGCAGAAACTTTATATGTCCTGATTCTCCAAATACTTGCCTCAAAAATTAGGGGTTACTTTCTGCTTTTTCAATTTTCTAGTGTTCCCCAAACTATATGTTGGTTTAGTTTTAATTATTGAACCAAATTAGATTTCTGAAATTTTATAAAAACAATGTTGACATAAGCAATGCTAGCCATCTAAATAATATCAGTTATATAAAATATGTTTCTATATTTTAATTATAATTAATAGAGTTAAAAATAACTAACATTAATCTTCACATGGATAACTTACTTGCTTTGTGTCAGATCAACTACAATGAGATCTTTCTCCAGAAGCACTACAACAGCATAAGGTTCTTGAAATTCTAAAAAATAAGGAAGTGTTGAAAAGTTTTTATACTGTATGTTTTATAAAATCATAATTGTTTTATCTCTTTTTCTTCCTTCCTTTGCATCAAGTACTGTTTTAACAACAAGGACTACAGAGGACAAGGCTCTTCTACTCATGGAGTTTATAGTCTAGGGATTTATACAAATCATGCATGAACAACTAAACACATAACAACAATTTATAAAATAATATGAGTTATTAATAAAGAAAAGGGTAATTCATGGTATTAGGAAAAACTCGTGGTTGGGCAGGGATGCTAATGTAGAGTAGCAGATAAATTATTGCCTTATCTAAAACATAGTTTCCCAAATTTATTTGGCCCACTGTTCCCTTTTCAGAAATAAAACAAAACAAAAAAATGCAGCTCCCTGGTAATAAAAAAACTTTGTATTATAACCCATGTTCCAGAATACAGTGTAAATATGTGCTTTTTCAGCCTCCGTGGGTCATTCCAGCATGGAATTCTAGGAGCGTATTGCTAGGTCATTCTAGGGATGTATTGTTCACTTTGGGAAATATTGCTTTAAAATAAAGAACTAATAAATAAAGGTGACAGTGAATGTTATTATCAATTTAAGGAAAAGGCATTTACAAAAGCATTTTATATACAATATATTTAATTCTTAATAGAGAAGGTTTTACTGTTTCCCCATTTATAGAGACTGAGTTCCAATAAGTTTAGAGATTGGCATCAAGTTACACAGCTAATAAAAGATAGAGGTGCAACTTTAATGTAGGTCTCCTTCTTCTAAGTTCCATGCTGTTTTTACCAGCAGTCCCTACTGGCTCATTTTGAAAGGTATGTAGCCATAAGCTCAAAAATCACTTATCATGAATTTGTTTAGAAGATTCGAGTCTTGAATGGAAAATTAGCACAGATAAGTGTCACAATCCTGTCCTGATAGCTACAGATCCTATTGATGTTTTAAAAATAATTTTATTGGCATACAATTCACACATCATAGACTTCAGTAGTTCAATCATATTAAGAGTTATGTAATCATCACCAAAATCAATTTCAGAATATGTTGTTCTTTCTCATATTCATTGTTGCTAGCTCTTCATTCCACCCCCACCCCTAAAGTACTCTGCCTTGCCCCAAGGTAATTATTAATCCAGTTACTGTCTCTGTAGATTTACCTACCTGAGATTTCATATATCAAAAGCCATACACATACAAACAATATATGAGCAAGCCAAAGCAACAACATGAGGGTGAGTATTGAGAACGACCATATCCTATGCATGTGTTGAGCTTATATGCTACATATGTATAAAAGAAAAAAAATTAAGGAGGTACATGTCCTTCCTTGGGTGCAATCTGCAGTCTACACTCTGTTTACTGTTGTTCGCAAACTGAGGGTTTCCCTCTTCCCTTTTGTAGCAGAACTGTTTCAATTTCTCAACTCTGCTTCAATAATTCTGAGCTTTGTTTTAGTTTTCAATTTAGAAAACAGAAGGGTTCCATTTTATTAGCTATTTCCTCTTTGTCTTCTCTTCTCATTAGGAAAAAAATTGCTGATTGGGAAACCACCACTAATAAAACAAATAGAGAAATCTGCATGAATGAACATAAGTTATAGATTATTATTTTAAGTACTTAACAGTATTTTAGATTATTGCTGTTCCATTATACATAATTTCAACTGGCAACAAAAGTGTCACTTACATAGAAGTAATTTAGGCACCGTGAGGACTTTATGTATTTATTTTAAATCATTTTATTGGACAACTCTTATCACAATCCATTCATCCACCCATTGTGTCAAGCACATTTGTACATTTGTTGCCGTCATCATTCTCAAAACATTTGCTTTCTACTTCAGGCCTTGGTAGTAGCTCATATTTTCCCTTCCCTTCCCAACTCCCCTCCCTCATGAACCCTTGATAATTTATAAATTATTATTATTTTGTCATGTCTTACACTGTCCGACATCTCCATTCACCCATTTTTCTGTTGTCCAACCCCCAGGGAGGGGGCTATATATGGATCCTTGTCATCGGTTCCCCCTCTCTACCCCACCTTCCCTCCACCCTCCTGGTATCGCCACTCTCACCACTGGTCCTAAGGGATTCATCTGTCCTGGATTCCCTGTGTTTCCAGTTCCTATCTGTACCAGTGTACATCCTCTGGTCCAGCAGGCTTTGTAAGGTAGAATTGGGATCATGATAGTGGGTGGGAGGAAGCATTTAAGAACTAGGGGGAAGTTGTATGTTTCATCCTTGCTACACTGCACACCGACTGGCTCGTCTCCTCCCCATGACCCTTCTGTAAGGGGATGTCCAGTTGTCTACAGATGGGCTTTGAGTCCCTACTCTGCACTCTCCCTCATTTACAATGATATGATTTATTGTTCTTTGATGCCTGATAACTGATCCCTTCAGAACCTTGTAATCTCAGAGGCTGATGTGCTTCTTCCATGTGGGCTTTGTTGCTTCTGAGCTACATGGCCGCTTGTTTACCTTCAAGCCTTTAAGACACCAGACGCTATACCTTTGGATAGCCAGGCACCATCAGCTTTCTTCACCACATTTGCTTATGCACCCGCTTTGTCTTCAGCAATTGGGTCGAGAAGGTGAGCATCATGGAATGCCAGTTTAATAGAACAAAGTATTCTTGCATTGAGGGAGTACTTGAGTGGAAGCCCAATGTCCATCTGCTACCTTAATACTAAACCTATAAATATATGCACATAGATCTATTTCCCCATCACCATAAATAAATATATTTACATATTTCATGCCTGTATTTAGACCTCTATAAATGCTCTTTGCTTCCTAGTTCTTTCCTCTATTTCCATTTACTTTCCTCTTGTCCCACTATCATGTTCCACTTTATTTGGGTTTCAGTAATTCCTCTCGGTTACATTACCCTTGATCATGCCGTACTAGGCCTCCTACATCCTCCTTTCCACCGATTTTGGATCACTTGTTGGTCCCTTGTTCCTGGGTTTGTTAACACCACTTCCTGTCCCTCACCTTCCCCCTCTCCCATGTACCCCCAGAGAACCGTTGGTTCTTTTGTTTTCTCCTCCAGATAGTTTATCCCACCTATCTTATCTAGATAGACCTGCAGAGATAATAATATGTACAAAAACAAGACAGAGTGATGAGAGCACCATAGAACTTCCTTGCAAGATGTTGAACTACCTTCCAAGATGTTGAGCCACCTCAAAAGAAACAAACACAAGAAACTCCATTGTAGAGAAGAAATAAAGTGTGACATTAGGGCCCAGCCAAGAAGTTGGACCATCGCCAAGAAACAACAAATGGTCCAAGGAGCCACCGCAAAAGTGTGGGAAATCCCAATAAGACTTGGCTGAACCTAACCGATGCCCAAAGCCAGCCAAGCCACCTAAAGTGTGGAGAAACCCAATAAGACTTCACTGGGACAGTAAATACGTCAGAGCCAGCCAAGTTGTCCATTTAAACCTGGGTAGAGACACTGACTTTTCAGAGAGCTGGGAACCAAAGAGACATCAACTCCTGCTCTCTCCAACTCTACCGGGGTGAGTACACCGATGAAGGCAATGCTTATTGGAACTATGATGCTGAAATAATAATGTGTGTAGTTTGCTGCCTTTATCCTGTTATATTTGCCCTAATATCATTATACCTAGTAGTTTAAGTTGATTTTAAGATCCTTAGTAGTTTGAAATATTTTTAGATTGTTTGATGTGTGTCTGCAGTGAATAAATTGAGCATTCGAAATGTCTAAAAGTGTTAAGTAATTATTGATTGTGCGACTCGTGACACAGCAAAACAAAGCAACAAAAGGAAAGAAAACAACAACAAAAAACCAATGACAAAAAAAAGAGAAAAACCTATAAATAGTTCAAGGTCTGTTTATCGACCTTTAGGAGTGTTTTCTGGTGGAGTTTGATGGGGTGCTATGCCCTGGCCCCCAAATCTACTTTTAGTATTCCCTTGGGACTTCCTTGCTCTTCTCCCCTTGCTGTTCTGTTGCATACCCTTAGTATTTTGCCTCAGTGTGGTGGGGTCAGATTGGGTGCAATTCCCACACTGTGCCTCCAGTGTTGTCCCCTGCAGGGTTATAGGTCAGTGAGGGATGTCATGTCTCAAAATGGGGCCAACCATATGGTCCTCTCTGTGCACTGGCTGCTCTGAGCAGGGATATCATCTTCAAGACTTGGTGGGCCAGGATGTGCTCCACTCTCTCTTCCTCCCCCTTCATTTGCTCCTGTGTGCTCTGATGAGACATGTCTTCTATCTGAGCTGTAGTTTCAGTGCTGTCCTCTGAAGTAAATTCTTCAGGGGGGAGGGGTGACTGGAGGACTATTTATTAAAAAGCTTTTTGTAGGAGTCAGACAATGCTAGGTTCAATTGTTTAATAATAGTTTGATCTTGGGCAAAGTAATTAAATTGCTTGAACTTCATTTTCTACATTATGGAGGTGGGGAAATAATAACTATATTTTATAAGATCAGATGAAATCACATATAAAGATGTCCAAAGAAAAGCCTGCTACATAATAGGTGTTCAATAGATGCCAGTTGCATTACTTCCTTCACTACCTTGACTACTTTATTCCTGATCAGATTTAATTTTCTAACCACAACCCCCTCTGAAGACAAAAGCGTCCTGGAGAAAACTGGGTATAGTTAAATCTAGGTGTGAAACGAAAAAATCTGAATATAGAAGCTACATTAAGGTAATCATCTTCTCTTAAAAATAGATTGAAGTACTAGATGTCACAAATGATTCAGTAACATTAGCATTTTAATAAATGTATTGTTTAATATGTATAACATTTACCACTATACAATTATAAGGACAAAATCCCCATGTTTCCTAAAATTTTAAAATGTATAATACAGAACAGTACATATTGTAGGTAATAATTTGTATAAAATAATTATATAAAAAGGAGACAGTGTGAAAATGTAACGGGCTTCAAAAAGTTCATGGAAAAAAGATGAAGTTACCATGAAGAGACAGTTCACCCAAATAGTCATTCAGATGGCCAACAAACAGGAAGAGATGCTTGTAATTACTAGCCATCTGAGAGATACAAGTAAAAACAACAATGGAGTACCACTTCAAGCCAGGATTGATAGCAAAGTTCAATAAAACAAAGGATAACAAATGCTGGCAAGAGTGCAGAGAGATTGGAACCTTCATACATTGTTGGTGGCACTGAAAAACTGTGTAACTATTGTGGAAAGTGGCATGGCATTTTCTCAAACAATTGGGAAAGGAATACCATATAAGTCAGCAAGTCCTTCACTTGAAATTACTCTAAAGAAATAAGAGCCATAGAACAAACAGTTAGAACCACACCCATGTTCATCATAGCACTATTCACAATAGCAAGAAGATGAAAATAATCTAAATGCCTATCAGTGGAAGAATGGATAAATAAACTTTGATCCATACAAATAATGGAATACTATTACCGGTACATATTGCTTAAAATAACGATGAAACTGAAATGCTTCATGGTATGGTTGGATTGGAGAACATTATGCTGTTATGTTAGTCAATCATGAAAGGGGAAGGGCAAATATGATATGATATTACTGTTAGAAAAGGAAAAATCAAGACAAAGATTTTCATATCAAAAGAAAGAGACTTTGATGGTTACCAGCAGTAGGAGGAGGAGGGAAGCAAGGAGAAGCAGCAGACTAGAAGGTAGATAGATGCTAACTTGTTTGAAGGGGGGAGGGGAGAAGAGAAAAAAGGGAGGTTTGATAAATTGTTTAAATTTGAATACAAAAGTGATCATTTGAAATGTAAACCCACACCTAATTTACACAAAAGAAAGGAAAAATGGGATTTAAAGATGATGGAATTTTTCCAAGAAACTTCTGAGGTCTTCTCTATATATATAGATTATATTGTGGAGCATCCTTAAGAAAATTAGTAACTGGCTATTTTTGGATGAGCACTGAAAAACCTTTCACTGTAAAGTATTTTATTTGTAGGAGTTCTTTTTTAATGGCCATTTTTAATGCATTACTGTTTTAATTAGAAACAGTTATTAAAATACACTTAAATTTTACTGAATATATTTAAACTTCTGCCTCTAACTCTTATAAATAAAAAATCCTATATTTTGGGAGAACTGATAGGAACGATGACTGTATAGCTCCATTTGAAGGGAATGAACATCAGAATTTTCGGTGAATGGGTTAATTGGATGGCAAGTTATGGCAAAAAAACCCTCCATAATAATGATAATAATAATCATAATATATAACTCATCAAGGGCTCAGGGAGATGGCATAGTGGTGATAAGGGAGAGCTTGTATCAAGGAGTTCAAGAAAAAAGAAAATGGATTGTGAATGATGATGGCAACAATTGTACAACTACACCTGATCTAATGGAACTATGAATTGTAATAATATCTGTAAGAACTCCCAATAAAATGTTCAAATAAATTTTAAAATGGAAAAAGAGTTCTGCATTTATTACTGCCTCTCTGAAAAAAAGAACAATTTATATATGTGGCTTAGAAGTGAGCAGCCATGCTTCTAGTACACTTATAATTTATTGAACATAACTATAAATTATCCTAACTTCTCTACTGATGTGCAGAAATTGATACACAGATATTGTTTGATTTGGCAGTTATACATTCATAGTTTCTTTTGATAGCCTATTTTTAACAAAATTTATTGTAAATTAAGTCGGAGTTTACATTATAGATCATCAGCTTTATATTCAACAGCTTAAATTACTAATTGAACATCCTAGTAGTTTACCCTTCACCCACCCCTTGATTACTTTTCTCCCTCTTATGGACTATCTTCCATTTTGCCCAAGTTAACACTCATCAACACTCCAAGCCATTGCTTTATTTTCCCTCCCTTGCCTTCCCTGCCATGAAAATCTTTAGTCTCTTCCTTTTGGTATAAAAATTGTTACCTTATTTTTACCCCCTTATAACCGTGGCCTCATGTAATATTTGTCTTTTTGTGATTGACTAATTTCACTTAGCATTAATAATGTTCTACAGGTCCTTCCATGGCATAAGGTGATTCATGGATTCATCATTGTTTTTCAGTGACACATAGTATTCCATTGTGTGTAGGTAACAGGGTTTCTGGATCTCTTTTTCTACCAATGGGCATTTTGATTGTTTCCATCTTCCTGGTATTGTGAAGAGTGCTACATTGAAGACGAGTGTGCATATGTCTGTTTGTGGTATGACTCTTACTTCTTTAGGATGTACATCTAGCAGAGTGATCACTAGATCATGTGGAATGTCTACTTCTAGTTGTTTGAGGTAGCACCATATTGCTTTTCACAATGGTTACATATATTTAAAATCCCAACAGCAGTGTATGAGGGTTCTTATTTCTCTGAAGCCTCTCCAGCATGTTACTTTTTGGGTTTCTTTTTAAACATAGTTGTCATTCTCAGTTGTAAAGCAGTATCATACCATCATTTTGATTTGCATCTCCCAGTGATTGGGAGGATATTTCTCCATATGATTGCTGGCCATTTGGAGGTCATCTTTGTTGAATTGTCTGTTCTTGTCCTTTGACCACTTTCTAATTGTAGCCCATCATCTTCCTCTAGACTATTAATAGGAAGCATTTACCTAAGCTTAGCTTTTGTCCCTCTTTTCTTCCTAAATTCTTTAATCATTCATTCTTTTAACACCAGAGAACATCCATATTCTGATAATTTATGAGTAAATATTGTAAGGTTTTTTTTCCCTATTTTTCTGGAGTCTAAACAATTTCATTAACTCAAAATCAGACTTATCTTTCCCCCCTTCCAAAAACTACTATTTTTAAAAAAAAGCCTGTTTTTGCCAAATCATTTCTGATTCCTTGGGATACTATAGGACAAATAAACCATAAGGTTTCCAAGACTGTAATCTTTATGGGATCAAATTAGCATATCTTTCACCCATGGAGATGCTGGTGGGTCCCAAACTATGGAGATGCTGGTGGGTCCAAAACTCTGATGTTTAGGTTAGCTGCTGAGTGCTTAATCACTGCACCACCAGGGCTTCTTCACATCTATCAGATCATTTCCTAATCAAGCTATTCGTCTAGTACAGTGGTTATTTTCCTTTTTTTCTTTACAGGCAGCACCCCACTTTAGGCCTTGACCATTTTAAATATACATGTTTTCCAGGTGAAATTTGGAATTTCAGATTACAATATCTTTCTCTCCCACCCTATACATATACTTCTTTTAGGCAAATCTTGCTAAAACACTGCTTTCTTGCATCCTAATAATTCTTTTAAAATTTTTTCTCTGTAACTCCTTATTTTCAAACATCCCCAAACGCTATTAAGTTTCATTATAATGTTACTTAACTCTGTACTGATATTCTCAACAAGAACCTTTAATAATGAAGTCATAGAAATACCTGACAAATACTTTTTTTATTAACAGTCCCTGTCCCAAGGGACTGTATAAACAAAGTGCTAATTGATGGTTACTTCATGCCAATTTATCCTATCTTACTGGGTAACTTAAAACAAAATAGCATATTCAATGTTAAAGCTATATCTTATGTATCTTCATAGAGTAGTGTTTTCACTTTGGCCTTCTAATAATTGTGTGTACGGGTGTCAATATTATCATCCTCTTTCTGTAAGTCATAAATCAAACTCATAAATACAGATTGTTTCCCAATTACATAGTTTATAAGATGCAAAACTAAATCATTAAGCCAAATATTCTGTTATCAAGTCCAGTGCTCTTTCCCCTATATATTAATGTTCTCTTTTAATAATTCAGTAATGTATATACATATTGTATTGTTTCAATCACAAACTCGTATTTCCTTTTTTTATATTTTTGTCCTTCTTGAATTTTATATTTTATTATTCAAAGCTTACAGCTCACATAAAGATTTGGTTTTTATGTTCACAAAGAGTCAATTTATTGACTTCTAACTATACTCAAAATTGAAATAAATCACTAACCACACACCAGCAATCCTAGAGTAATCAGAGGTGCTGCAGTCACATCTGATGCAAAACAGATGTGAAACAGATGTGACTGCAGCACCACCAGAGTTCCAGATCACTGATATCAGGTAAGTGCTTTAACTTTGATTGGCTTTGGAATGGAATGGGTGGAGCTGGACTAGGAGACCCCAATTTCCCCAATGATCTTACCCTGGACCCCTAACAGATCTCCCCAGCTCAGCTTCCACCATCCTTGTCAAAGTTTAAAGCACTTACCTGGCATTAGAACCCTGAAATTCCATCAGTGCTGCACCTACATCTGTCTTACTTCCAGTTTCTCAAGTAGGCACAATTGCAGAACCTGCAGCTCACATTGTTGCACCAGGTAAACTGCCAAAACTGAAAATACTTTAGCTTAATATTGTTAGGAATTTGTTACGCAACATTGCATTAATAGTTCCACTTTAGCTACTTACCATTTGGATAGGGTGTTTCACATAAAGTTAGAAATTCAACAATGGGATGATCCATTTCAAGTACTGTAATTGCTTTTCCATGCATGATAGTTAAACTTGGTCTTCTGCACGCTTTGTCATAGGACAGTCCACCAGAAAATATAATGAATGGCTCACTATATAGGAGAAAAAGTTAATGAGACCAAGAGATCATTTAAGGTGACATAAAGTCACAGGATTAAACCTGTGGGCATTGTATACTCAATGTTTATTATCACACTACTTTTTCACTAAGTATTACCCTCATTTTACAAATGAAACTAAGTAACAATTAGGTGGCAAAACCAAAATAAAAATTATGATCAATCAGACGCCAAAGTCTGTGCTTCTAAACACTCGTTTGCATTGCCCCTAACAATGTTGTTGGTGTCAGGTGATGTTGAATTGAGTTGATTCACAGACAGTCAAGTGATGGAATCAAACTACCTCATGGGTGTCTAGAGTGTAGTCTTTATGAAAGCAGGCTTCATGCCTTCTCTCATGGAGCAGCCCAATGGCACTTACACACCAAAGTTGTGGTTGGCAGCTGAGTATTTAACTGTTGTGCCACCAAGGTTCCTTTCTCTCATAACAAATAGCTAGAACCTACTGAGGTCTTATCAAGTAGCCACTACTGTGTTATGTGTATAAATAAAGTAAATTGTATGTAGTCCTCACAACACTGATGAGGAAAATACTGTTAGCCCCATTTTATAAAAGAGATTCATGAAGGTTAAGTAACTTGCTTAGGAACAACCAACTAATGAGATGGATTCAAACCTAGATTCCAAGGCCTATAGTTTTGATTTCTAGTTTAATATTTTTCAAACCGTTGAATATAATTTTTTTGAAAAAAGTATATTTTTAAAAAATTGAACAGCTTCACAAGCATTTGAAAATCATATCATGCTAAATATTAAAAATTCTGAGAAATCTTATAAAGCTTATCCTTTTAAATGCATAATTTCTCAAATTTTTCAAAAATGTATTTGACTACAATTGTTTCCTATATCTCCCATCCCTTATGATTACCATTAGTGATTAAATAAACACAATTTGGTAAATGCTATACTACACTAAGCTGTCTGCTTTACTAAATACAAATATATCCATTAAGGGATACTTATCAAATAGATTCTTAAGAAGAAACAAATCATATCATTGACAATATATTCACACAAGAAAAATTTAATAAAAAGGAACGATTAACAATACAGAACAAATTGTATGAATTTCTCGAAGACATTATGCTGAGTAAAAGAAGATAGTCTCCAAGGTTACATACTATATGTATTGATATGACATTCTCAAAGATCACATACTAAAAGAGTTTATATTGTATGTATTGATATACTATTATATTAACATTCTTATGACTTTCTCAAAAGACAAAAATAGTGATAAAAGCAGATTATTGTTTGCCAAGGGTTATGAGTGAAAATGTTACTATAAGAAGATAGCAAAAAGGTGTTTTTGAGCTAATGGAAACATTCTATAATTCAGACTGTGATGGTGGTTAGATATGAACACATAAAAATGTTGTCTTATAAAGGCGACAGATGATGCCATAAATTGTGTAACATAATAAAAATGCAATACTAGCATTACTTGAGTATACATGTTCTTTCAGGCACTGTGTAAATCAGTTTATGCACACTGAAAACAATTATTTAAGGAGCCCTGGTTGTGCTGTCGGTTTGTATTGAAGTGCTTCCCACCAACTGCTTCATGGGACAAAGATAAAGGTATCCTGCTCCCCTAAAGACTTACAGCCTTGTAGACCCTACATAGGGTTGTAATGAGTTGAAATTCATCCGATGGCAGTGGGTATATCATATATATTTTTTAGTCCTGTAATTTTAGTCTTACTCCAGTAAGAAAGCTATTATTATTACCCTTACTTTAGAGTGCATATGAGACTTGGGAAAGTTAACCACATATGAAACCTTATCAGTAGGGTGGCCATTATAGGAAGGGATTAGAAGACTAACAGAAAGTGATTTTCATGTTCTATAGGGAACATGATTTTTCAAGTAATATTGCTGTTGTTAGTGTCATAGAATTAATTATGGCTCATAGAGACCTATGTAGTAAAGAATAACACATTGCCTGGTCCTGTGCTATCCTCATATTTCATTGACAGTCTTCCTCTTTTTCACTGACCCTCTACTTTACCAAGCATGACGTCCCTGTCCAGGAACTGGTCACTTGATAACATGTTCAAAACTCGTGAGGCAAAGTGTCATCATCCACCATTTCAAGGAGAATTCTGGCTGTACTTATTCAAAGACAGATTTGTTTGTTCTTCTGGCATATCATAGTATTTTCCATATTCTTTCCAAATATCATAATCCAAATATATCAATTTTCCTGTGTTACTTACTCATTGTTCAACTTTCACATGCATATGAGGCAATTGAAAATAACCTGATTTGGTTCAAGTGCAGTTTAGTCCTTAAGTGGTCTTATGCAGCAGATTTGCTCGATGCAATAAATCATTTGATCTCCTGACTGCTGATTCCATAGGCACTGATTATGTATTCAAGTAAAATAAAATCTTTGACAATCTCAGTCCTTTCTCTTTTTATTGTGTTGTTGTCTATTGAGCCAGTTGTATGTGTTTTTGGTTTCTTGACATTGCGTTTCAATTCATACAAAAAACTGCAGTCTTAGATCTCCATCAACAAGCACTTCAAATCTTCCTTGCTTTCAGCAAGCAAAGTTGTTATTTCCACATGGCAGGTTGTGAATAAGCTTTCTCTAAACTTGATACCCCAGTCTACTTTATGCAATCCAGTTTCTCAGATTATTTGCTTAATGTACAGATTAAATAAATGTGATAAAGGATACAACCCTGATGCACAACTTTCCTGTTTTTAAAACCTCTCAGTATATCCTTGTTATAATCAAACAACTGTCTCTTAGTTCATGTACAGGTTCCACAGGGGCATAATGAAGTCTTCTGGAATTCCTATCCTTTTCAATATCATTTGTTATGATCTACACAGTTGAATACCTTCATATAGTCAATAAAATACAAGTAAAGATATTTCTGGTATTCTGTGCTCTGAGCCAAGAGCCATTTGGCATCAGCAATGATATAACTCATGTCATGTCTTCTAAATTCAGCTTGAATTTCTGGTAGCTCTCTGTTGATGTACTGCTACAAACAAGTCTTGAATTATCTTCTGGAAAAATGTTACTTTCACATGTTATTTATGATATTGTTTATTAATTTTTGCATTCTGTTGGGTAACATTTTTTTACAATAGGCACAAATATAGATTTCTTTCAGCTGGGTAGCTAGGTAGCTGGCTGTCAAATTTCTTAATATAGACAACTGAGTGCTTCCAGTGCTTCATTTGCTTATCGAAACATTTCAATTGATATTCTGTCAGTTTCTGGAGCCTTGTTTTTGCTAATGCCTTCTGTGCAGGTTAGACTTCTTTCTCCACTAACATTGGTATTTGATCATATGGTACATCTTGAATTGGCTGAACACTGACCAATTCTTTTTGGTGCAGTGACTATCTATTCTTCCTATCTTTTTTTGATGCTTCCTACATCATTTGATATTTTATCCATGGAATCCTTCAATATTACAATTTGAGGCTTGAGCTTTGTGGAGGTTTTTTTTCAGCTTCAGATAGTCTGAGTGTGTTTTTTTTCTTTTTGGTTTTTTAACTCCAGGTCTTCATATATTTCATTACAATACACAATCTTGTTTTATGGAGCAGCCCTTTAAATTTTTCTGCTCAGCTCTTTTACTTCACCATTTCTTCCATTTGCTTCTGCTATTCTACATTCAACAGCAAGTTTCAGAGTCTTTACTGGCATCCACCTCGGTCTTTTCTTTTCTGTAATTTTCATGAAGTTTTGCTGTCTTTATGTTCTTGATATCATCTCACAGCTCATCATATCTGCTATCATTAGTGTTCTATGCTTCAAATCTGTTCTTGAGATAATTTCTAAAATTCAGATGGGATATACTCAAGGTCATAGTTCAAATCTTGTGAACTTGTTTTAATTTGTTGTTGTTGTTGTTAGGTACCATCAAGTTGCTCCAACTCATAGCAACCCTACGTACAACAGAATGAAACACTGCCTGATCCTGTGCCATCCTCTCAGTCGTTCTTATGTTCGAACCCATAGTTGCAGCAACTGTGTCAATTCATTTTGTCAAGGATCTTCCTCTTTTGCTGTCCTTCAACTTCACCAAGCATGATATCCTTCTCCATTGACTAGTCTCTTCTGATAACATGTCCAAAGAAAATGAGAAAACGTCTCATCATCCTTGCCTCTAAGATGCATTATGGCTGTACTTCTTCAAGCCAGATTTGTTTGTTCTTCTGGCAGTTCATGGTACTTCTGATATTCTTCACCGGCATCATAAATCAGATGAATCGACTCTTCTTTGGTTTTCCTTTTTCAGTATCCAATTTTCACATGCATATTAAATAATTAAAAATACCACGGGTTGGGTCAAGCACAACTTAGCCTTCAATGTAACAACCTTGCTTTTCATAAATTTAAAGAGTGTAGCGGATGTACACAAAGCAATATGTCATTTAATCTCCCAACAGTTGCTTCCATGATCATTGATTGTGGATCTGGGAAGAAATCCTTGACCACTTCAGTCTTTTATCCATTTGTCATGATGTTGCCTATTGGTCCAGTTGTAAGGATTCGGGTTGTCTTTACATTGAGTTATAATCCATACTGACAGCTGAAATCCCTCATATTCATCAGAAAGCACTTCAAATCTTCCTCCCTGTTTTAATTTAGCTAAATAAAATTAAAACAAGTCTGTGCAAGTAATAGCGGTAAAGAAATAAATATTTCACTGTTGAAGAGGATAAAAAAATTAAACCTTGAGGAAATCTTGGTTGGAATTCTAATAGGAAAATAGATGATGAGGGAGCGATGATTACTAAGTGAATGATTATTACTCCCTGCGATTGTAAACTAAGTCTGTGAACATCTGGTCAGAGATAAAGCTAAGCAGAAAACATACATGTGCTTACATGTGCTACCTATACTTTCAATTAAGAGGTCTTATTGCTAGAAAAACCCTGTCTTTGGTTCATGCTTCTCTCACAGCCATCCTAATTTTTTACTTCACAAAGTTTCTGTTCTGTATTAGACAGATTAGACATGGTATAGAGATACTTATTCTCATTTCCACACTGTAGCTTTGTTTTCTGTGGAATACCTTTCAGTGCTTTTAAACACAAGATCCTCACCCAGCTCACCTTTCTTTGGGTTTGAATCTTGGAGTTCAGAGCTATGAAATCACTGCTTATAGAGGTGATTCTTATAATGTGATAGTAAATATAACTAAAAATACAGTATACTAAAGAACAAAAGTAAATGCGGTGATCAACAATATATGATTACTTTATTATAGAAACCTGATTAATTACTTCTATGCAAAATTATATTATCAATTAATAATCCAATTCATGAGGAGTAGTTGAATAATTTTAACAACGTGGAATACCATGGTTCTGATGATGACCACAATAAAAATAGCAACTTTTACTTATTAAGAAACCCACTATGTACCACTGTCCAAATTTATGACTTTACATGTATCATTCATTATTTCATTTAATCCTCACAAGCATCTGATGAGATAGGTATAGCTGTTATTTGCTGATGAAGAAATAAGTTTATACAAAGTGAATTAAAATGATCAAGGCCACCTAGCTATCTTATTCTAATGCCAGTTACTTTAATATAATTTTACACTACCTTAACTTCAGTTTCTGATTCCTGATATACCTTTTCTTTTTTCCTTTCCATTTCCTTGTCTATTATCATCCTATTGTCCTTTAATTCTCACTTGGACATCTTTTCCAAAGAATTCACAAATCTCTCTCTTCACTGTTCTCTCCATAATTTCAAAGTTGGACCCTGTGCCCTTTTCTTTGCTTCCATAGCATAGCTTTATCAAAGCACCCCAAATATATAGAAATTATTAGTTGATAGTTTTGCTTCTGCTACTGCAAACCAAACCAATAGCCACTGAGTCAACCTGACTCATAGAAATCCTCCAGGACAGAATTGAGCTGCTCCTTAAGTGTTTGAAGGCTATGAATCCTTGCTGGAAGAGATAGCCTAATCTTTCACCCTCAGAATGACTGACTGAGTCAAACTGCTGACTTTGCAGTTAGCAGCAGCCCAATGCATAACTATACTACCAAGCCTTTGATTCTGCTACTCGGCCATAATAAATCCAAAGGCAGCCACTAATCTCTTCCAGTTTAGCATAGTAAATAAATTATGCAATGTGTGGTATACTTTAATATATATTTTACTAACTGAACTAAAATAAATTCTCTTAAGGACTTCACAGAAATGTGTGTTAAAAAACTTCTGAGTCAAAAAATAGGAGTAAGAAAGTCCATAGATAACATACATTATCATAGAAAAGGCTTTTATACTTTCACCAGAACCCATTTAATTTTATCTTGACCTTCAATTTTCTTATAGAAAATAAATACTAGATACTAGTTGATAACATAGTAAAATCTGTAAAAAGAATTTATAACCAGAAAGAGAGAAACAAATTCACAAATGGAAAAAAAGAAAAAAGCTACAAGTACATAGAAATAGTTTATACTGGCTCCATATATCATTAGTCCTTGGAGAATGCCACTCTGTAACTGATGTAAATAATGATGAACCTGGAGTTACAGGCAAAGTTTAAATTATGCATAATGTTTTAAGCAGGTAAAAGCATATGAAACTATTTATATTTTCTTCTTTAATGATTAAGTTTGAAAGTTTTAATTTTAACTCTACTTGAGTATTTTAAAACCCTGGTCACTTTCACTAGTTCATGGTAATATTATATTAGGCTGAAGAGGTATTGCAATATATAAGCTGGTTAGAAATTACTATCATCTTACAATATTGAAAGTTTGAAAAACAGGTATAACCTAATATTATGTACACCAATGCTTCCAGGAAAGTACTTCATTTTAAGTTTATAATTGTGCTGCTATGGTTTAAGTGTTGGGTTGCTGACTACAAGGTCAAATATCCCACCACTCTGAGGGAGACTTTGTTTTCTTACTAAGATTGGCAATCTCATTAGAGTTTAAAATCTAAGCAATGATGACAGTGAAAGTCATAAATCCATTTACAGAACCTTTACGTGGACTAAGCCACTATTGAATTCCCTTGATTCATTTACCAAAGATGTTAATACTTTTGTGCTCAGAGTGCATTAGATGGTATATTACTGCAGATATAATTAGGCTAAAATATAATACCATAGCATTTGTTCCCCCTCTTGAACCATTTTTAACTAAACTGGATTCTATAAAGAAGAATGTGGTATCAGGCTGGCAGATAGGCTTATTAAGAAGCCACAGTATGCAGATGAAACATCTTTGTTTGCTGAAAGTGACAAGGACTTGAAGGACTTGCTGAGGAAGAACAAGGATTATAGCCTTCAGCATGGATTACAATGCAATGTAATGAAAACCAGTCTTCACAACTGCACCAATACCAACACCATGACAAATGGAGAAAAGATTGAAGTTGTCAAGGATTTTGTCTTGTTTGGATCTACAATCAATGCTCATGGAAACAGCAGTTAAGAGATCAAAAGATGAATTGCATTGTATAAATTTGCTTCATGGGGTCTCTTTAAAGTGAAAAGCAAGTATTTTACTTTGGTGACTACAGTGTGCTTGATCCAAGCCAGGATAGTTTCAATCTCCTCTTATGCATAAGAAAAACAAAAGAAGAATTGATGCATTTAAATTGTGAGGCTGGTGAAGAATATTGAAAGTACCATGAACTACCAAAAGAACAAATAAATCTGTCTTGGAAGGAGTATACTCAAAAGGCTCCTTAGAGGTAAGAATGGCAAGACTTTGTCTCATATACTTTGAACAGGTTATCAGGAGAGACCAATCCTTGGAGAAGGACTTCATGCTTGGAAAAGTAATGGGAAGTGAAAAGGAAGTAGACCCTCAACCAGATGAATTGTCACAGTGGCTGCAACTATGGGCTCAACTATAAGAGCAATTGTGAGGATGGCCCAGGGTCAGGTGCTGTTTCATTCTCTTGCATGTAGGTTGCTATGAGTTGGAGCTGACTCAATAGCACCTAAGAACAACAACACTAAGTTTTTATTAATGTCTGCTTTCTTTTGGTTTTATGATTTTGTGTGTTTTATTTTGTTGTTGGGATCTTTTTCATACGATTTTCTTTATATGCTATGTAGGATGGGTAAAACTGGAGAATCAATAACTGGATGAAGAGTTAATTAAGCAGGGGAAATTGGAGGGAAATGGGGAGCTAATAATAATGGATAGAATGAAAAATGTTGTAGAATTGATTGTGGTGATAAATACATAGCTCTTTTTAATACATTTAAATCACTGAATTATATGGTATGTGAATTATAGGACAATAAGACTGTTAAAAAACATTTATATTTCTGAACCCTTAAAAATTGTTTCTATGAGTCAGAATAAACTCAATTGGCAGTAAATTTGATGGTTTGGGAATTAAAGTAAGATTATATAATTTACAGTTGAAATATAGTTAAAATTTAGGCAGGGTTTGTTATATAATAACAGATCAGAGTATTGGTACAAATAATTATTGCAAGTAAAAGGAACATTGTTGATGCATAGGATATATGCAAGATAAACGCATAGGCAACTATATGCAAGATAAAATTTACTTTATTGAAATTTTGTATCATAAATTTAGTACTCTTTTACTGTGTAATATGCATAACTGTTTCTCTCTCCAACTCAGAATGTAAGGACCTAAGATACAGAAAGTTAGTTATGTATCTAACTCTTCCATATGTAATACCAGAAGGTACACAGTTTTTACTTAATAAATATTAGCTGAATGATTGCTACATATAATATACATGGCCTAAGAGCCATATACTGCTAAAATTAATATATTTAATACTCATATGAATACTCTCAAGTATTTAAACATAATTAACAGCTGTTGCTTGTATTATTCATAATAATGATCATCAGCAAAATATATTGAGTCATTGGAAATCAGTTATTTTTATTGTAGAATATTTAGTTAACTATATATAATTATGTTCAACTTTAATATAAAACATTAACAGCTATCTGCCTTCCTTCCTCTTTTCTTACATATATCCCCAAAGTAAAAGTGCTTACCTGTTTCTACAGGTCTTGTATTCTACTTTAAGAATTGGTTTACAAGATTCAGATTTCTTTCCTTCTCTTTGACTTTTTCCTAAGGAAAGTAAAAGATTTTATTATGGGAACCAATCACAATGGTCTAAATATAATGCCCTCCCTGGGGGATGGGCAACAGAAATGTGGGTGAAGGGAGACAGCGGTTGGTGTAAGACATGAAAAAAAATTATAAAATTTCAAGAATTTATGAGGGATGGTGAAAAAATGAGGTAATACGAAGGACTCAAGTAGAAAGAAAATGTTTTCAAGATGATGATGGCAACATATCTACAATTGTGCTTGACACAATGGATGATGTATGGTTTGATAAGAGCTCTAAGAGCCCCCAATAAAATTGTTTTTTAAAAGATTTTATTAAATATCATTTAAAGTACTCTCTTCTATAAGAATTAAAAATAAATAAATGAAAGAAATATACATAAAAATATGTATGAGCATTTGTTGTAATGTCCCTTTATACATCCTAACATTTTGTTGAATTTGCAAACTGCTTTAGAGTTCTAACATTTGATACATAATCAATTAAGCTATTTGTAAAATTATTCTTTTCTTTGCCTTGCATTCTCTATATACGAATCTAATACAATTTAAAGCTATTGTTTTAATTATTTACATATGAAGATAAAATCAGTAATTTCAGAATTGAAGACACAGTGCACATATTTTTCTGCACAATGAAATATTTTACTGTGAACATCTATACTATATTTAAATGCTTATGTGCACAATAAATAAGCATATCTATGCAGAAAGCACATAATAAACAATCAAAATCATTCCATTTTTATCACCTTCATTTAATAACATGTCTATTAGACAAGAAACAGATTGTATATTTCATAATTAAAAAATAACTAATGATATTTTCTATTTTCATAAACTAAAAATAATAGTTTCTTACAGGAAAGAATTGTTCTGTTTAGACTCTAGTCTCTAAATACAGTTGTTTTTAGACACACATATAGAGAAAAATGTCTTTTAAGTTTTCAGAATACTGCTGTTAATTGTTTGAGTTGGCTCCTCTTCATGATGACCTTACGTATGGAAGAACAAAACATTCCAAGTCCTGAGTCATCGTCACTGTCTCTGATATATCTGCGCCTATGTGGGCTATTTTGTCAAACTCGTTCATTGGGTGTTTCCACGTTTTTCCCTGACTCTACAAGCTATGATCACTAGAAAAGGACATCATGATAGTTTTATAATAGTACAGCTAAAACCAAATATGATGTTTTATTTAATTTGTATAAATGGCATAAAATCATCATACAATCTACCCATAGCATCTTATCTAAAATTGCCCTTTGTTTCTCTCAGTATACATAACTAAAACCATCAATAATACAATACTGACCATAATAATTCACATTTTTTTTAAAAGTGCTTATAACATATAACATTGCTCTGGAACTCACTCTGGATGGAGATTTTAGGGATAATCTCCAGATGGCTGGTTAGAGTAATGAAATGGGAGTAAAAAGACTGAAGGACACAGCCAAAAGAGAGACCTTTTCCCCTCAGTTGATGGATACCTCCATCTCTCTGTCTTTTTCACTCAGTGCTTCGCCTCTAATTGCCAAACTAGTAGCTGGCCCAAATAGCCTATGGGGGAGCTTCAAATATTCATGGAAAAATCAAAAGATAATGGAGTTTTTTCACAAACTTGTTGAAGCTCCGCCTCATATGTTCAATTGTTTGTGTATATGAAATCAGATAATATCTTTAAGTCAACATATGTTAATGCTATCATGTAATAATTTCTAAAGCAGAATTAGTCATAATTCATAATTTGGGGGTAAAATTTTTCTGCTTTGATTCTATTAAGAGTCCACTAGTAATTAAAACCTATTCAAATATATTGTGTAAAATATCAACAACTGCATTTATTACTACTCAGACTATTTCAGATACCAAAATCAAACCAAATCTACTGCAGAGTTGATTCAAACTATAAGTTGTATAGTGTTCTAAGGCTTTAAATCTTTGTGGGAGCAATTGTCTCATCTTTCACCTGCAGAGCAGCTGGTGGGTTTGAAGTCAGCCAAGGCTTGCCCCGCATGGCCTCCAGAGCTTCTTACACTAGAGTAATAGGCCACCAAAATACGTAAAATTTGGTAGATTGTATGAAATCAATACAAAATGGCAACCTAATGTACTATAAACAAGTAAATAATAGACAGAGTATTATAGGAGTTGGGAATAAAAGTATTGTTCCCTTTAGGATAGCCTTCCTATGTAGTTACAGATATTTCCTATAAGCTAGGTTGAATACGAATGGAAAATTTGGGTATGAGGGCCTGAGAAAAAGGAAAAATGGGTGCAGAGTCTCAAGGGAAGACACATACAGTGAACCCTCGTTTATCACAGTTAATCGGTTCTAGACCCTACCGTGATAAATGAAATTCCGCGAAGTAGGATTCCTTATTTGTAAATCAAATATTTTCGTAGTTAGAGCATAGAGGACATGAAAAAACACCCTTTAGTCACCATTACACTCGTATTACCCAATTTATTAAACGAAAAAGGGAAAATACAGTAAAACATTTTGGACGTTACAATTATCATTTATTATTTATTATATTATTTATGGCATCAAGCGTGTACAGTATGAGCCAATCAGTGGCAGTAATGACAGAGCATGCGCTGTTACGCAAAAACCGCGATAGAGTGAAGCCGTGGAAGTCGAAGCGCGAGGGTTCACTGTAGAACAGTTTGGCCAGATTTTAAAAGTTCAGGTAGGGTGATAGGGGAAATAAAAATATGTGCTGTAAATCCCTACACCTATGATTATCATTCCATTTGGAAATGGGTTTTATTGGGTATGTAAATGAGGCAGTATTAGTATAGAATGTAGATTAAGTCAATCTCTTAGACTATAAAACAAACAATAAAAGAACAATAAGCAAGTGACAAGGAAGCAGAGATGGGGAAAGAGAGTTGTCACACCACATGAAAATTATTAAAATCAAACAGAAACTGAGAATAAACAAGGCTATTTACCCAGAACAGAAAAAGTCTTCAGAATCCAGTCTTTTAAACTGTGAGAAGATAAATCTCTATTTTTGAAAGCATTACTTGTCAAATTTTGTTATAAAAGAACTAGATAACTAAGTCGGTATGGGCAAAAATATCACTAATCCTTATTAGTGATACGTTTATTTTGAGGCATTAACAAGGCACCATGGCAGAGATGTCCAGAATGCAAATGAAAACTTTTAACTAAAGGGTAGGTTAAGATTAGTGCTACTCAAGTATATTTTATAAGGAATGTGTCTGTGTTAAATCATCAACATATTCTCATGAAAGTGTTTGCATTATTGTTCCTTAAATACTGATAGGACTGTAGTGATATCTCCTCCCTTCTTTCATTCTGCTATTGTAAGTCCTGCTCCCTTTTGTCATGCATAGTCAATTTCAGATTATCGATCCTATTGATCTTTTAAAAAATAAAACAACTTTTGTCTATAACAATTTTCTCTATTGTTTGCTACTTTTTAATTTCATTGATCGTCATAAATTCCTTCCTTCTAACTACTTTGGTCTTACTTTACTTTTCTTTATCTATTTTCCTTTGGGAGAATTATTTATTTTTTGTATTTGTCAGCATTTTCTCTTCATATATATTTGTATTCTTTTATTAGGTTCACGCATGCTTGTATTTATTGTATATTCCTAATAAATTGACCCTTGAGTCCTTCTTAATGGCTTCTTAATCTCTATTAACACTGAAGTCTGTTTTGTTTGATTAGTACAGTCACTCAAGCTCTCGTCATTGCTGTTTTGGTGACAATTTTCCCATAATTATTACTTTACTATTGTAGTTATTTCCTTAGACCAATACAGCTTTGCTCCCAGACATCTCCTTGAATTGTTATTTGCCAAATATAATGCACATGTTTTTTATTCCTATATGTTACAGGTCGAATAATGCATTATTTACATACATTCTTTTTTTCATACATTCTTTTATACACTTACTTTTTAAATTAATAAAGAGAAGAATGTTCACTTAAACTATATTTTGTGCTTACATAATAACCCTTAGTGGCTCCATTTTTTATTTATTTGCTTATTATCTCTATATATGTATGTATATATTTGAATTATCATGTGTGGTCACTTTTAATCTGAAGAGTTTCCTTTAACACTTTTATTTGAAGGCAGGTTTGTTAGCAACAAATTACCTCAGCTTTCGTTTATCTAGAAAATTTTAATCTTGCATTTATTTTTGAATGATAGTTTTGCCAGATATAGGATTATTGATTGGCAGCTTTTCTTTGAACAATTTGAATATATTATTCCACTTTTTTTTAATTGGCTTTCATTGTTTCTGCTGAGAAGTCAATTACACATCTTATTGGTATTTCCTTGTAGGTAGAATCTTTTTTTTTTCTTGCAGCTTTCAAAGTTTCCTCATTTTCTTTGTTGTGTTCAGCATTTGTTGGGTTTTCTGGATATGTTTATCAATTTGGGGAATTTTCAGATACTTGCAGTGAATATTTTTTCTACTCCTCTCCTCTCCTTCAAGAAGCTCATCATGCACATGTTGATATACTTAATGGGGTCCCATGTTTTGCTTGACTCTCTTATTTCTCATTTTTCATTCTTTGTTCTTCAGGTTGGATTATCTTTAGCATTCTTTCTTTAAGTTCAGATATTTTTGTCCTGTCAGTTTCAATCTACTCATGAGTCTCTCTAGGGATTGGATTTTTTTTTCTTCAGTTATTGTACTTACTAAACTCAAGAATTTCTGTTTGGTTAATTTTCATCTTTTCAGTAATATTTTCTATTTGATGCAGCATAACCATTAAACCTCACTGTATTTCTTCAATCATGACTTCTTTGAACTCTATAAATATGTTTATAATGGCTATTTTGAAGTCTTTTTTTGATAAATTGGACATGTCCATATTCTTAAAGGTATTTTCTGTTGCTTGCTTTTTTATGATGTCTGAGTCATACTTTCCTATTTCTTTCTATGCCTCATATTTTTTTGAGGCAAACTGGATATTTTGGGTAATTATTATAGATTCCCATACTTTAAGGATTATTATTTCTTTTTATGTTATTAAATTATTTTAGCAAAGCTAATTTCCTCTCCTACAATACTAAGTCCTGTTATTGCTACTCTGGGGAGGCGGGGTGGGGGTGAGGGGTATCTTTGGTTATGCCCACAGATGCCCTATGGTGAATGTGATCTGGGTAGGGCTCTCTTCTACTTTCCCTGACCACACTCAACTGTTAGATTCCATTAATCACCAGCTAATTTCTCAATTGTTTTCAACAAATCCTAAGGCATAAATTATCCTACCAAAGAATCCATATCATATCAAGGTGCTTTTGGAGAAATATTTTCTGAGAGTAATATTTGATAATGGTTTCTACCATCAATGTTCCTCCCAGCTGACTTTTTCTCTGGTTTGCTCCTGAAAACGACCTGGTATATTATTTAGCATGGATCTTGAATATCCTCCTAATAGACTTTCACTAAAACTTCCACTTATCCTTGAATTTCTGCTTATTTTGTTGTTGTTGCAAATGAAGGCAGTTCCTTCATGAAGAGTTTGGAGCTGTTTCATGATATGCATCACTCCACCAACAGGCAAAGTCTCTGAGAAGTGCACTGGAGCTGGTGGTGGGAATAAGGGATCGAAATCTTCTCTTGGAATGACATTTCCTTTCTAAAAGATGAAAACTTAGTGGACAGGGAGCAGCAGCTGGAGGTCCTTTCAGCTTGGCTTTCCTGGCATGAAAACATCACCTCATGAGCCACAGCTACAGTGACCAAAGCCCCAATCTTTTCAGCATGCAGTGCCCAAGGTAGAGCCTCCATTCCATGACTGAGAGTTGGGCAGCAGAAGCGAGCCCACATTTCTCAACCACACTCACCTGGGACTTTGTCTCAGCAACAGGATGAGAAATGCTGACAACCTGCTCCTTCCAGGAAGAAAGCCTTCTCTGACTGGGACTGATGGGAGAAGGAGCCCTGTGTTCTTGACTGAAGAAGTCTGGAGTGGAGTCTTCACTTCACTGAGCTGGGAGTGGGGAGAGAGGGAGTGGTTTGGGTTCAAGTACCACAGACTTTTGCTTTCTTATCAATTTTTCATAGGGTTTTCTTGAATAGGTGCTTCTTCATTTGTTGTTAGACCTTAGAACCATTTCCAGAGCTTTCAGAGATTGTGGGATTTTCAAATTAGTTTACATCAGAATCATCGGGATTAAGTCAGAACTACTTACATTGTCATGCCAGAAATTGACCATCTATTATTGTTGATGTTTGTGTTTTTATATATTCTGAATATAATTACTTTCCTAGAATGTGGCTTTTAAAATATTCTCAAAACGCTGCTTTTTCATTCTCTTATCAGTGTCTTTTTCAGAGCAAAAAACACGTTTTCATAAGGATCAATTTCATTTATTTATTTTATGAATCTTACTTTTGTTGTCAAAAGTTTGGGAAATATGTTGCCATTCTTTTATTTATTTATTTATTTTAATATATCATATCCAATTGTTTCTACACTGTTAAAATTCTCTTAAATGATTTGCATCTGTACCTTTGTCAATTAGCAGTTGACTATCTGTGTACAGGTCTGTTTCTGGGCTCTCCTTTATTTTTCGTTGTCTATTGCTTTGCTAATTCCATTGTTTCTTGATGCATACCATTTAGTAACACTAGAAATTGAGTATTGTGATTCTCATGCTTTATTCTTTTTCAGAATTATTATGGCTATTCTAGTTATTTTATCTCTCCATATGAATTTTAGAATCAACTATTTAAAATCTTGCTAAAAGTTTGGTTGGAATTGCATTGAATCTATAGGTTAAATGAAAGAAAATCAACATCTTAAGTACTTTGAGTATTCCAACTCCTAAAGACAGTTTATCTCTTATTTATTTAGTTCTTTTGTCTTTCTACCTAGATCCTACACACCTTTATGTTCAATTTTTACTTAACAATTTCTTGTTTCTTTTTTTGTGTATTGTTCTTGTGGTTGTAAAGGTACGGTTTATCCTGTGTAGGGGGGATAGGTGTGGGTGAGAAGGTAGGGTTCGGTTCAATCTCTGGCATTTTCTGGGGGACGCTTGACCCACTTTGCCAGAAGACTGGGTGAGGAGGCTGTGGGACTCGCTGGGGAGGGGGAGGAGGAGGAGGAGGAGGAGGAGGAAGGGGATAGCTAGCTCTGTGGCCCTTCCCTGGCTTCACCAGACCAAGAGCTTCATGGTGGGGAGGGGTTACAGAGTCTGTGAAGGGTGGAGGAGGAGTCGGTTCAGCCCAGGTGAGATGGGGGCAGGGGTTGGCGAGTTCCTGGGGGTGGGGGGGACTCATGAACTGGAAGGAGTCCACTTCCTCTGCCCTGCTCAGCCGCCTCTATCTCTCCATACTGCCAATCAAAGAGAGGGGTGAGGGGTGGAGCGAGTCCCTTGTAGTCCGGCCCAGCAGGAACGGCCAAAGGAGCTTCCAGGGCCTCAGAGCTGTGTGGAGGGCCCCCTGGTGGGGCTAGATGCCACTGCAGCGCTGCGCAAGCCACCCCCAAGAGCCCAGAGGTCCCCACCCCACCCCAGCCAGACCTGGTGCCTTGATGCCCCCGCCCCCCCACCTCAGCTGGGACAGTACAGAGAAGGGTCTTGGTTTCCTCCCCTCCCCTCTCCTCCTTAGGCTCCTGAATTCATTGCCCTTAAATCTTGCTTTTCTCTGGATTTCTGTTTGGGGATTTTTTTTCCCCTTTCTTTCTTCCTTTGTGTCTGTCTGGTTTCCCCATCTGTCTCCACCTCTCCTTCCCCTTGTCTTTTTCGCCGTCTCTGTCCCTCTTTCTTCTCTCATCCTCAAAGTTCTCTGTCTATTCGGGCCTCTTCCCCATCCCCCCTACCCCACACCTCCAGCCCCTCCCTCTTTGGTCTCCTTTTCGATATGCCAAACCAATTTTGGGTCAAGTGCATTTAACGAGAACAAAACAAAAGGCTCATAACAACAAGAACGTTTCAGAAAAAAACAAAAAGTTTTTAAAAAATTGTTGAGTCAAAAAAACAAAGAAATTAAGATTTCTTGGGGGAAAAATTTTAATTTCAACTATCACATGTTCCTTGAAGGCATTCTGGTATATGATCAGTATTTTTCTGACATAACTTTGCTAAAGTCACTTAATAGTTCATGGAGGGTTTTTTTGGTAGTTATTTTATATTCTCTTTATAAACAAACAGAATTTGTGAATCATGTCTGTTTATTTCTGAAAGGTCAGTGGTTTGATACCACCAGTGGTTCTGAGGGAGAGAGATAGGCTATTTTTCTCCTATAAATTCAACAGTTACAGTCTCAGAAGCCCACAGGGGCAGTTCTACCCTGTCTTATAAAGTCAAGCTGAGTCAGCATCAACTCAATTGTTTTTAGTTTGGTGTGGCTTTTATTTCAATTTTCATGACTTATCGCACTAACTAGAACGTCTAGCACAGCCGTGAAAGGCAATTGCATCCAGTGAATCTATAGGTTAAATTCAAAAGGGAAGAGAATACATTCTTGTCTTATTCCCCAACCTACAGGAGAAAGCACACAACTTTTCAGTATTAAATAAAATATTAACTCTATTTAAAAATAATATTATTTATTAGATTCATAAAATCCCTTCCTATTCCTCACTGACTGAGAGTTTTAATTTTAAATAATTGTTGAATTTATTTAATATCTTTGTCTAAATCAATATTTTTCAAATTGAGTGATGCCATCCTCTGAGGGGTGCTAAAGTGATTGAGGCGGTGCTACAAAAGCAGATGCCCATACTTTATCCTGGATTATGGGGAATAGTACAAGCATTTCTAATTGCTGATGGGGGGGAGTGCTGAGTTTTGGGGTTCTCTTTTTTTCTCTGAAAAGGGGGTGGTAGACCAAATAACCTGTGATCTAAATCTATTGAAATAATTGCATGAAGATCCTCATTCAGTCCATTAAGTTGAATTACATAGACTAATTTTTGAATGTTGAACTAGCCTTCTGTTCCTGCTGTGAAATCCATGTATTGTGAGATAGTACTCTTTTGCTAACATTTTGTTGCATATTCCTACAAATATGCTTGTGAAGATATTGCCTCCACTTTTCCTGTAATGCCTTTATTTGTTGTTGTTGCTAGGTTCCATGGAGTCACTTGCAATTCGTAATAACCCTATGTGCAACACAACTAATGCCTTTATTTACTCTGATTTTAAAATAATGTTGGTCTCATACAATGGCTGGAGAAGGGTTGCCTTCCATCCTATTTTCTGTAATAGATTGTGCAAACATTGTTATCTTTGTTCTTTACATCTTTAGTAGAATTTGTCACTGAAACCAAATGGACTTAGATTTGGGGGGTGGGGGGAAGGGGCACTTTCTAAAGTACAAATTCAACTTCTTTAAAAGAAAAAAGCCCAGGCTTTAATATTACCTATTCCTTATTGTGAAAGTTCTAAATCTTCCATTTGTTTCATGAAAGTAGTCAAATTAATGGAGATCAGAGTTTTTCATGATATTCCCTTTTTGCTATGTATCCTTGAGTTGGTTCTGACTCATAGTGACCCTATGTACAACTGGATGAAACAGTGGCCCGTCTTTCCCTATCCTCAAAATCAATCCTATGTTTAAGCCCATTTTTGCAGTCACCAGGTCAATACATCTCACTGAGGATCTTCCTTTTTTCTAACCCTCTATTTGACCACACATGATGTCCTTTCACAGGGACTGAGCTCCCTTAATAATATGTTCAAAGTATATAAGGCAAAGTATCATCATCCTTGCCTCTAAGGAGCATTCTGTCTGTACTTTGAAAATACAGATTGTTTTTTCTTCTGGAAGTCCATGGATATTTAAATATTCTTTGCTAACACCATAATTCAAAATCATCAATTCTTCTTCAGTTTTCCTATTCATTGTCCTGCTTTCCCTTGCTCCTGGGGTGATTGAAAATACCACACCTTGGATCAGGTGCATCTTAGTTCTCCTCAAGGTGACATCATTGCTCTTGAATACTTTAAAGAAGTCTTTTGCACAAAGATTTGCCTACTGTAACACATTGTGGAATTTTTTTAAATGAAATTCTTGGTAACTTTTATATTTTCTGTTTATCATTGGGAACTCTGGTTGCATAGTGGTTACAGGTTGGGCTGCATATGCAAAGGTAAGCTGTTCAAAACCACCAGCCACTTTGTGAGCGAAAGATGGGACTTCCCATTCCCATTAACAGTTACTGTCTCAGAACTCACAGGGGCAGATCTAATCCTGCCCAATAGGGTCACTATGAGTTGATGTGGTAGTTATATAATCTGTTGTCAATTTGAGACTTAAGAGTGAAAGGGTGGAGTTTTGCCTGTCAATCAGGTCGCAACTTGATGGCCTCATTTGAAGGCACTAAGGAGATAAATAACTCTCTGGGGGTGAGGACATGCTCTCTCTCACGGGGAGACATTCCTGATAAAAGACACATGGAGCTACACTACAGCACTAGAGCTGGAGGAGCCATGTGGAGACCCATGCCAGCCAGCACTGAGATGCTTCTACCACCACTGGATCCACAAGACTCTTCACCCATTGAACTGTGATCTTCCTGCATTTGGCATCATTGCATATGTTTTTGTGAGTCTGAAGAGGACTTTATAGATTGGTCTCGGACATATGGGCTAATATTCAACTTAAGGACTTGATCTGGACTGGGCTGGAATGTTTTCTCAATGTTCAATTGCTCTTGTATATAGAGCTCTTTCTTATACACATTAGTGTCTATGATTTGTTTCTCAAGTCTACCCAGACTAACATTCTGTGTTTGCCAATGGGAACCCTGGTTGCATTGTGGTTACATGTTGGGCTGCAAAATTCAAAGGTAAGCTATTCAAAACCACCAGCCACTTCACGGTAGAAAGATGGGGCTTTTCCATTCCCACTAATAGTAACCGTCTCAGAAACTCACAGGGCATATCTAACCCTGTCCAATAGTCACTCAGAGTTGGCATCCAGTTGATTACAGTGAATTTGTTTGTTGTATTGTGGGAAGTTTTGTTTCCTTTACACTTAGGTACAGTCCATACTGAAGGATGCAATCTGGTTTTCATCAGTATGTGCCTCTAGCCCTCTTTGCTTTCATCAAGCAAAGTTGTATTATTTGTATATCATGGGTCGTTTATGAACCTTCCTCCAATCCTGATGCCACGTTCTTCTTCATATATTCCAGCTTCTCAGATTATTTGTTCGGCACAGTCTGAACAGTAAGGTGTAAGGGAAAAATGCTGACACAAACTTTTCCTGATTTTAAACCCTGACATAGTTAAATGCCAATCCAGTTCTTTTTGATACAGTGACTCTATGTATTTTGTCCATCATCTTTTGATGCTTCTTGCACAGTCCATATTTTATCTACAGAATCCTTTAATATTACAACTCAAGGATGATTTTTTCCCTTCATTTCTTTCAGCTTGAGGAATTCTGAGCATATTACTCCATTTTGGCTTTCTTACTGCAGGTGTTTTCACATTTCATTATAAAACTTTGTCTTCTCAAGGAGACCTTTGAAATCTCCTACTCAGCTCTTTTAGTTAATCATTTCTTCTAGTCATTTTAGCTTCTCTAAATTCTAGAGCAGGAGTTGGGAATGTCCAGTGAGTCATAAAAGGCTTGAAAAACCATCAATACCAGCTAACATCACATGTCTCACCAAAGAGATTGATGCTTGATGGTAACACTTCACATTCTTCATCACTAACTTTCATGGGTGGGACATAAATTTAAATAGTATCCTATTAACTGGTCTTCCTTGTAAGCATAGGATATTATCTTACCACAGATAGCATTGTATTTCAGAATAGATCTTGAAATGTTCCTTTTGGTGATGACTGTGATCACATTCTTCACATTGTAGTTTCTAGCATAGGAAACTATATGATTGACTTAATATGGTCAAAATCAGTCCATCTCAGTTCATTGATGTCTAGTAATTGATCTTTATGTGTTCCGTTTTATGTTGGACATTTTCTAATTTTTCTAGAGTCATACTTTTACATTCTACATTCCTATTATTAATGGATGTTTGCAGCTGTTTCTGTAATTTTCACATAAATGCAATAATTTCCACATTGCCACATTAGCAAAGAAAGTACAGAGAGCTTTACTTCATTAACATCAGAAAGGTTGAGTACACTGTGAGGAAGCAACACTTTCCAAGTCATATTTTGAGTTCCTTCCAACCTGAGGGGCTCATCTCTGACACTAGGTCAGAAAATGTTCTGGTATCATTTATATTTTCAGTGGCTAAATTTTCAGAAGTGGACTGCTTTCTTTTTCTTCCTACTCTTTCTTAGTCTGGACATTACACTGAAATCTGTCCACCACGAGTGAGACTGTTGGTATATGAAATAATCATGGTGGCATAGTTTCTAGCATCATAGCAACAAATAATTTAGTATGACAAAAATGACAGATGGATTATGGAATATTCCCTTATACATTTAATCAATTGTTCATTGTTTATGTTAATAATTTGTGTCAACTCTCTTTTTTCTTTACTTGTTCAATTTGGCTAGAGCTTTATAAACTTTATTGGATGTTTTCAAAGTTCTCTTTTGCTTTCATTCATCATTTTTAAAATCTGTTTTCAATTGCATTAATATCTATTCTATTCTAATTTTAATAATTTCCTTAATTATGCTGGCTTTGAGTTTCATTTCCTTTGCTTAGTTAAAAAAGACTATGTGTATTAGGTGAAAGATTACATAACAAACTAATTTTCCTGTCAATAGTTCATAAACAAATTGTTCTGTTGCATTGGTTGCCATCCCTGAAATGTGTCAGTACTTTCCCCTTTTCCCCTGGGCTCCTAGTTTCCATTCATCTCATTTCTATATCTATTCTTCCTGATTTTTTCACCTTTGGTTTGGGGTAAATGTTGCCTTTTTGGTCTCATACAGTTGATTATTTTGAGGAGTACATACTTTGTGTTGTCTGTTTTATAGTCCAATCTATTATTTGGTTGGAATGTGGCCTCTGAGAGTGTCCCCGGTTTCAAATTAAAAGGTTTGATCAGGAAAATTTTCTCAGGGGTTTCTCTATTCTCTTTCTGAACAGTAAGTATAATCTTGTCTTGGTGTCTGGATTTGGACCTTGTTATTTTCTTTTCTTTTTAACCCAGTCTAACCAGGACTTTCTATCAGCAAGATCAGTGTGGGAAGTAGCTGTTGCCAGGTACCATCTAGTTCAGTGGTTCTCAACCTTCCTAATGCCAGGACCCCTTAATACAGTTCATGTTGTGGTGACCCCCAACCATAAAATTATTCTTGTTGCTACTTCATAACTGTAAGTTTGATACTGTTATGAATTATAATGTACATATCTGATATGCAGGATGTATTAGGTGACCCAGTGAAAGGGTCATTCGACTCCCAAAAGGGTCGCTACCCACAGGTTGAGAACCACTGAAGTACTCTGATGTCAAATGAGAAGGGGTTATAGTTCATGTGGAACTTAGTCTTTTGGATTAAATAATTCTTTATGCTTATTATTGTCTTTGTATGTTTATCTAGATAAGATAGGTGGGATAACCAATCCAAAGGAGAAAACAATTGACCGATGGTTTGGGGAGGACATGGGAGAGGGGTAGGCAGGAGAAAAGAAGCGGGGTGTCAATAAACCCAGGGACAAGGGAACAACCTGTGATCTAAAATTGATGGTGAGGAGGACATAGAATGTCTGGTGGGACTTGATCAAGGGCAATGTATCCAAGAGAAATTACTGAAACCCAAATGAAGGCTGAACATGATAGTGGAACAAGAGGAAAGTAAAAGGAAATAGAAGAAAGAACTAGGAGGCAAGGGGCATTTATAGAGGTCTAACTGCAGACAAGTACATATGTAAATATATTTATATATAATGATAGGGAAATATATCTATGTAAATATATTTATATGTTAAGTATTAAGGTAGCAGATGGACATTGGGCCTCTACTCAAGTACTCCCTCAACACAAGAACACTTTCTTCTAATAATCTAGCATTCTGTGATAACCTTTCCTGCACGATCGCTGAAGACAAAATGGGTGCATAAGCAAATGTGGTAAAGAAAGCTGATAGTGCCTGGCTATCCAAAGATATAGCATTTGGGGTGTTAAAGGCTTGAAGATTAAACAAGCGGCCATCTAGCTGAGAAGCAACAAAAACCACATGGAAGAAGCACACCAGCCTGTGTGATCATGAGGTGTCCCTGGGATCAGGTATCAGGCATCTAAGACCCAGAACCAAAAATCATATCATTGTGAATAAGGGGAAAGGCAGAGTGAAGACCAAAAGCCCATCTGTAGACAATTCGACATCCCCTCACAGAAAGGTCACAAGGAAGAGACAAGTCAGTCAGGGTGCAGTATAGCATCGATGAAACATACAACTTTCCTCTAGTTCTTTAATGCTTCCTCCCCCCAGCAATCATGACCCTGATTCTACCTTACAAATCCGGCTACACCAGAGCATGTACACTGGTACAGGTAAGAGCTTGAAGTTCCAGGAATCCAGGACAGATAAACCCCTCAGGACCAATAATGAGAGTAGTAATACCAGGAGGGTAAAGGTAAGGTGGGCAGAGAAAGGGGGAACTGATCACAATGATCTACATATAACTCCCTACATATAACTCCCTGGGGGATGGACAACAGAAAAGTGGGTGAAGGGACATGAAAAAATAATTATAAATTATCAAGGGTTCACAAGGGAAAGAGGGGAGGGGAGGGGGGAAATAAACTGATCCCAAGGGCTCAAGTAGAAAGAAAATGTTTTGGAAATGGTGATGGTAGCATATGTACAAATGTACTTGACACAATGGAAGGATGTATGGATTGTGATAATAGCTGTATGAGCCCCAATAAAATGATTTAAAATAAATAAATACTTCTTTATGTCTTTGCTTTTTAAATGTTTTCTATACTACTATGTGAAGAGACAAAAAGACGCTTAGATGTTAGCTCAAAACTTTCAAAGTCTCCACACGTTATTCACCAGTACAAGATATAGAACATTATGAATTGTGTTTTTCCAATTGACTGACATGTCCTGGAGGTTATAGTACTTGGCTTTCAGGTCCTGTGATTCAGTCCCAATGTCTAGGTAGTTTCTATAACTGTACTCCTACTTGCTATGTTATATTAATTTACATGGAACATTTGAAAATAGATATGTATTTGTCACTTTGTGTTTAATGTATTTCACCCTCCAGATTCATCTGTGTTTTATGGATTCATCCTTCTTTATCATTCTGAAGTATTGTACCAGTTACTTTATCCATGCATCCACTGATAAACATTTAAGTTGTTTCTGTCTTTTTGCTATTAAAGAATAATGTTTTCATGAACATGAATTTGCATGTCTATCTGTGTCACTGCTCTTATTTTTATAGTTTATGTACCTAGGAATGGGAATGTTAGTGAAACATCATATTGTTTTCCTTACTGCTTGTACCATTCTGTAGTCTCGCCATATTGTTTTCTTTATTGCTTGTATCATTCTGAAGAGCCTCAGTCTTACGACAGCTTCACTAGGATTAGATGTTATGTTTTTCTTTTTCTTTTTTTCAATGCCATTGTGTGCAGGTAAAGTAGTATCTTCTTGTAGTTTTGTTTGCATTTCTTTACTGGCTAATGATCAGAAATATATTCCATGTGTTTGTTAGTCATCTGAATATCTTTTTGGTGAAGTCCCGGTTTATATCATTTACCCATTTTTATAATTGATTTTTTGTCTTATTGAGGTGTTGACATTTTCTGTAAAATTTACAGGTTACATCATTGTTAGCTATATCATAGTCAAAATTTTTTCCCAGTCTGTAGGTACTGTTTTAACTCTTTTGATGGAAATGCAATAGGATAGGGTAGAACTGCTCCTGTGGGTTTCCAAGGCTACAAACCTTTATGGAAGCAGAAAGCCTCATCTTTCTCCCATGGAGCAGAGGGTGTGTTCAAATTGCTGACTGATGGTTAGCAGCTCAGAAGGTAGTAACCCACTTAACCACCAGAGATTCTTAGTGTGCACCTTAAGTAAGTAAAAGCATATGCAAATCCTCTAATGAGTTTAAGACAATTGTTCAATTTCAGTGTATCCAGCTTCTTGTAAGTTCCTGTTTCCTGTTTCTCTTGAGGTGAATCTGGAACTGCTTCTTGTTGGTATTTTGACAGACAATTTAGCAGCTAAAATGTCTTCACTTTTTCTGTTTCTCTCTTGGAATAATTTTGTATATGTAGGTGTTAATTGATATTAATTTCAAAAATTTAATTCTTAAAGACAGGTAATTCTTAAATAACAGGTAACAAACAGTAAGAGATTTAAATAGCCAATTACATTGCTGAGTCTTACACCAACTTAGAAAAACTGTACTGTTGTGGAGCAACGTACAGTTTTATTAATTGATAACATATTTGTGGGGTAGTGAAACCACCAGCTTCTCTTTAGGAGGAAGACAGGGCTTTCTCATTCTGTAAAAAGTTAAAGCCCTCTTGAATTTTTGGTATATGTTTCTCTGTTTTTAAGCAGATGAAAACCAGGATTGATGAACCTATAGAAATAGCAAGTAAAATAAAGGTTCCTGGGGGGAGGGGTACAGTGGAGATGGGGTAGGTAATGGGGAGATGATGTTCTTGAATAGATGTTCATGGGGAGTTCATGAAGGAAAAGAATATTTTGACATTGATTGTAGTAGCCATTGGACAATGTTGCTTGATGTGATTGAACTATGGAACTATATGTTATCTTATTGGTTCCCAATAAAATGATTTTGAAAAAAATAAGCTTGACGGATGAGAAATTGGGAACCTAATATATTACTCATAGAAATATAAAATTTTATCATCACTGTTTAACAGTTTTCCCGAATGATTACTAATATAGGGGTCTTCAAAAAGTTTGTGGAAAAATGGAACCAAAACATAATGTAATTTTCCATAAATTTTTGAAGGTATAAACTATTGGGACTTTAGACTCTATTCTTCCCAGGCACACAACATCCTTCATAGGTCATACCATAAGAACTTGATGTGGAAACCCCACAAAGTGAACTGGGCTTGACCTCAAACTAACCTGTAGCTCTTGTCTTAATGCTGAAACTCCTAAATGTATCAGAACTAGATGACTGAAATTTCAAGATCTGCCAATTGTTGGACTTTGGTGTGGATCAGTTGCCCTGAAGGTACCCAATGAATGGTGACCTATAATTACCATATGTTTACTATCTTAATGCCCTCCTTAACTTATTGTGTATGTATTAATCTAGAAGACATGATTCTATCCTTATTCATTCAAAGTTTTGCCCTACCATCAACCCCCAGTGTTTATGTAAAGTGTTCAGTATCTCAAGAGTTTAATGTGTACAAGTCAAAAATTCATACATTGTGGTTCATAGCCAGTCTATACTTGCATAGTTTCCTTTCCACAACAGTGTTTTAAAGTGTACACCGTTGGTTAGACTGTCACTGTCGATAGAAGTAACTTCTAACCCAAGGTGATGGTTGATAATGTTCTCAACATAAAACAATACTGATGTCTTTAAAGTGAACCAAAACCATACATAAACTATAGATATATTAATGGATTTGGGGCTCGTGGTTAGTATCAGCCCAAATCTAAAAAACTTACTTCTTATGACATGGCCTTGCTTGATGCTCACCTTCATAAAGAGATCACTGAAGATATGGGTGATATATCAAAGTGTGGTGAAGAAACCATGTGGAACCTGGCTATCAGAAAGAATAACCTCTGGGATCTTAAAAGCAGCCATTTAAGTGAAGAAAACCTCTGGGATCTTCAAAAAAGCAGCCATTTAAGTGAAGAATCAACTAAGTGCACACAGAAGAAGCACATCAACTTGTGTTATCCAAGAATTATAAATAACAAAATCCAAATAGGAAGGTTTGTGTGCAATTTGGACATTAAATAAGGAGCACTCAAGAAAAATCAATGCATGAATTGTGGTTCTGGAGAAGAATATTGAAAGTACCATGGACAAAAAGGACATGGCTAAAAGGATAAACAAATTTGTCTTGGAAGAAGTATGCCAGAGTGCTTGTTAGAGGCAAGGGTGGCAAGTCTTAGTCATACATATTTTGGGCATGTTGTCAGGAGAGACCAGTCCTTAGAGAAGGACATCATGCTTGGCAAAGTGGAGGAGCAGCAAAAAGGAGGAAGGCCCTCAGCAAGATAATGGACACAGTGGCTGCAACAATGGGCTCAGGTGTAGGAACAATTGTAAGGATGGTGCAGGTCTGTGCACTGTTTAGTTCTGTGGCATGGAAGGGTCACTATGGGTTGGTATTGACTCAATGACACTTAACCACAAGGACAACAAATCCTAAGGAGGGAATGGTATGAGCTTAAATTGTAACATCTAGTTTACAGAAGGATATGGATGACAGTAAGAGCCCCAAATCCATTTGCAGGATCCACACATGAATTAAACCTCTGGTGAATCCTCTCTGGCCATAGACCAGTGATGTGAATATCCTTGCTATCAACAGAATAGAGTGGGTTGTGTTTTGTTTTCTTCGTATTTGTTTGGTATGTTTTTCTGTATATGAAATCCAGATAGGTAAAACTATAGAGATGGTGACTGCATTGATGGTTTCTTGTGGGACATGTTAGGAAAATGGGGAGCTGATAACGAGTACAAGAAAGAAGTAAATGTTCTAAAATGGATTGTGGAGACAACTGTACAACTCTTTTTAATATGAATGAATTATTGAAATTGTATGATGTGTCAATTATATGCCAATAAAACTTAAAAAAAATAAGTTAATTTAAATTCTAATGAAAGACACACATTAAAACAAACAAACATAACCCCAGTAGTTCATAGCACACAACCTGGGCAATCAAGGGCTGTGTAGCAACTAGGTCAAAAGGTTCAATTAGGAACCTAGTACTGACCATATTTTCCCTTTGGGTTCTCTTGTAAGTATTGTTAAGCATTTTTTTCCTGATGGGAGGTTTCCTCTTCCATTTACTCACCAACAGAAATTGCCTTCTCTGAGACCTGAGACCTCTCCCCTTCCTAATTCAATTTCCAGTAAGGTTTGCTTACCACTCTTGTAGGAGTGTCTGTTGATTGGTGGTGGCCTCAGCACAATATTCTATGGTAACAATTGTACAGCCCTTTCCTTCTCCCCACAAGCTGAAAAACTGACCCCAGATGAGATGTTTCCTCTATTGAAGTGGGTTTTAAGGTGCACATATAGAATGTGATATATGATTCATGAACACAAAGCAGGCACTCTACACCTTACTGCCTGAGAAGTTGATGGCCAATTTTGTTGTTTCCATTTATTGGCCATTATGAATAATGTTGCTATGGACATTTGTTTGTAATTTTTGGATGGATATATTTCTTTTGATTATGTACCTAGAGTGCAGTTGGTAACTTTATGAAGAGGCATCAAAACTCTTTTTAATATGATTGAATTATTGAACTGTATGATGTCAATTATATGCCAATAAAATTATTTAAATTAAGTGAATTTAGACTCTAATTAAAGGCACACATTAAAATAAACAACAAAATAGCCCTCAACAGATAAATAAGATATAGTATTATTTATATAATAGAATATTATTCAGAAATGACAAAGAAATGCTGATGCATGCTACAAGGAAGATGAGTTGGAAAACATGGGAAGTGAAAAAAATAATTAAGCACCTGACAACTATCCAAAAGATTGAAGGTTCAAACCCATACAGAGGTGCCTCAGAAGATAACTCAGCTGATCTGTTCCAGAAAATGTTATGAAACAGTTCTACTCTGCACATATGGGTTCATCATGAGTCAGACTCAACCAACAACAACAAGGCACAAATGACTACATATCATATTATTCAAGTCTATTTATATTAAGTGCCCAGGATAAGCATATATAGATAGAAAGAAAGAAGATTATTAGTTATCTGGGGCTATAGGAGCTGGGATGGGAATGATTGTTAATAAGTATGGGATTTTTGTTTACATAAATTTGAATATATTAAAATTCACCAAATTGTGTACTCAAATGAGTGAATTATACTGAATTATATAATTACTGTAAATGAATTTCTCCCTAGTCACTGCCCCCAGATTTGTAGAGTGGAGCCTGTGAGAGTAGAGCCTTGGGGAATCTTCATTTGTTGATGGGACATAACAGGAAATGGGAGGGAACAGCTCCCAAGAAGACCTCCTAGTAATCGGAACTTGGAATGTATGAAGTATTAGTCTAGGAAATTTTAAAGTCATCAAAATGAAATGGAATGCATAAAGATAGATATCCTAGGTGTTAGTGAGCTGAGATGAACTGATAGTGGACCTTTTGAATCAGAAAATCTTATGGCATACTATGCATGGAATGATACAATTAAGAGGAATGGCAATGACTGATTGTCAAAAAAGGATATTTTGAGATCTATCCTGAAATACAATGCTGTTTGTGATAGGATTGTATTGCTCTGCCTACAAGGAAATCTATTCAATACAACTTTAATTAAAATTTATGCACCAATCATGAAGGCTAGTGATGAAAAAGTTGAAGAATTCTACGTCTTCAGTCTGAAATTGATTAAATATGTAATTAAGATGTATTGATAATTATTGACCAATATATAGATTAATATGTGGTGAATTAACATATTTACAATATTGTATATACCTATGTATATTTTTATGTACCCATAGGATTGGTTTTTCTTATCCTTATTTTATATCCCTGGAAATAAATAATACTGCACATTTATTTTAAGGTTTATGGTTAGTTATTTTGTGAGTGTGGTTGTTGAAAATATTCTAGTCATTATATTTTGTTTTGTAAACAGAATTCTCTTATTAACGTTTTTCTAAGTAATTTTTGTTTTTCAGGTGTGCAATTATATTACCTAAGTTAATTATAATTTAAATTATCTTTATAAACTTTACATATCATATTTATTTTTCAAATCTATATATATTTACTCATATTTGCAAGAACATGCCAAATAATAGTGGTAATGTGGAAACCCCTTTGTTCTATTTCTGAGTAATACAATGTAATAATTTTGCTATTAAGTATTGTTATAGATATGATTAAAGATTATATGTGTGTTCTGAGGAGGGCATTGTGATGCAAGAATATATAATTAAAGCCATAATAATTTACACTGAATAGATCATTGTCTGAAGAAACCACTTTCCAAAGGCAATAACATCAGAGGGCATAGCTCAAGTGAAAAGATACTGCTCCAGCTACAATAGTTATGGACAACACCCTCTCGTCCCATCACTATTTAAGAATCCAAGTTTTATATCAAACCTGTCTTTGTAGTATAAAAATAATGAAGAAAGACTTCATTAGAGATTTCTAGTTTAGGGGACAGCAAAACTATATTTTATAGTAGTTACAGTACTTTAACAATATTCAAGATACAGTCTAAATTGTTAGAAATGGGAAAGTGTGAGGCAGAGCTATGAAGAGAGGCCAATTTTGAGGTGAGCAGATGTTGGTATTGCAGGACAAAGAGTTAAATCAGCTATTATAACCAAGCTCAATTAGGCACAAGGAAATATACTCATAATGAATGAAAAGTTGACATTTCAGCAGAGAAACAGAAATATAAAAAGTAGTAAATAGAAAAATTATTTGAGGTAATAAAATAAGGTATGAGTTCAATAATAAAACTTAAAGATACATTATGTGTTAAAACTTCAATGGTAGAGGAAACAAGCAGTGAAATTGATGATAAATCAATAGAATTTAGCCAATCTGAAATATCAAACATTTGACAGACAAGTAGCTGTGTCCCAGAAAGAGAGCAGCGAGAAATTCATTTTTAAAATAATGGTTGAAGACTTCTTCAATTTTATAAAACATATAAATGTATATATTTAAGGTGTTAAGTAAACTCTAAACTGTATAAATTTAAAGAAATTAAGTGAAGTATATCATAGTCAAATTAATAAAAGTCAACAATACAGATAAAATTTTGAAGTTAGCTCATATAACAGGATATTCTACAAAGAAGCAGTAAACTTGAATTCTTTTCATTCATAAATGATGGAGTTTAGAAGAACAGGTAATAACATCTTTGAAAACAAAACAAAAATCTGTCAACACAGAGATCAACAACTAATTTTTAAAATTCAAGAATTAAAACAAAAAAGTAATATATAAAATATTTCTTTCCACCAGAATTGTACTGTAAAAGAACTGTTATATGATGGTCTTTAATCATCAGAAACAAATTAATTCTAGAAGTGAAACTATGAGAGAAAATAAAAAGGACTTTTTTCTCTTAATTAAAAAATACAGTTATTTAAAGCAATGATTATAAATTGTCTTGTGGGGTTTACAATGTATATAGATGTAATACACATAAGAACTATGGCATAAAAGACAGTGAGAGAAGGTAAAAGGACCTATATATGATTTAAGGTTTATACATTTTATGGGGAATTTTATAATATAAGCACCAATAGACTGAAAAATTAAGGAAGTATATTGCAATCCCTAGAACAAATAATTAAAGTGTCTGATCTTGTAAGATAAATATGACCATATTTAATAAAATAAAATGGTAGAGGAAACAATAGAGTAGAAAAGCGTCCATAGAGTAGAAAAGTTCTAATAAAATATTAAAACAATCCAAAATAATAAAGAAAAGGGAGGGGGAGAAAGGACGAAAGTGATGTGACCAACAGAAAACAAAGGTGTAGACCTAATTCAACCGGGAAGTACAATGAACTAAACACTCCATCTGAGAGGCAAATATAAAACCAAATCTAAACCACTTGCAGTGGAGTGTATTCCAATTTATGGCAATCCCACATGGGTCTGAGTAGAACTGTGCTCCATAATGTTTTCAGGGACTAATTTTTGAAAAGTAGATTACCAGGACTTTTATATGCATGGATACAAAAGAAGGTTCAACTAGGTATATTTACAAGGGGCATACATTAAATATAAGCACCGGTTGAACAATGGATTGCTAACTACAAGATTAGTGATTCAAACCCACCAGCTGTTTTGCAAAAGAAAGATGAAGCTATCATCTGCTCCCATAATGATTTATAGTCTCAGAAACCTAGAGAGCAGTTCTGCTCTGACCTATAGGGTTGCTATGATTCAGAATTAATTAGTTGGCAGGGAGGGCAAGGCAAACATCAGTGAAATTCAGAGGATATGATGAATATCAGCAATCGTTGGGTTGCAATCCACAAGGTCAGCTCTGTGGGAGAAAGACGGGGCTTTCTACTCCAGTAAAGAGTTACTCTTGGAAACTCACAGGGGCAATTCTACCCAGTCATATAGGCTCTTCATGAGTTGGCAGCAACTGTATGGCAGTGAGAGTTTGGGCTATGTCTAAATAACTAATCAGTCAAGGAAGAAAAAATAAGAATTAGAAATTAAACTGAACATTAATGAAAATAAAAAATGTTCCTAAGTTATAGGCTATAGCTAAAATGATACTTGCCCTAGTGGTTTAGTGGGCTAAGAACTCAGCTGTAACTACAGGGTCAATAGTTCAAACTCACCAGCACTCTGCAAGGCAAAGAAGAGACTGTTTGAGCTCCTAAAGATTTCAAGTCTCAAAACCCCAAATGGGTAGTTCTAACTCTGTCCTATAAGGTTGCTAGGAGTCAGAACTGATTCCATGGCAGTGAGCTTGTCTCTTGTTTTATGGCAAAGTGGTACTTAGAGAAAATTACTTTAGAAAATAAAAATGGCTGAAAAATAAGTAATTGTTTAACCCAAAAACTAAGACAGGGAACAAAGTAAGCCCCCAAAATATAAATATATGACAATGGATTTCTCTATTCACAAAGTCACTAGGACTTGTTTAACCAGGTCATGATGAGGCACTAGTAGTTTTAATTGTTATATTGTGATAGACACAGAAACTGATGTGGATATACTATAAATACATTAAAACATGGCATATTAAATGCCCAATAAAGTTAAAAAGAATGTTTCTACTAGCTGATTGTTATAGATGGAAATAAAAAGTTTTATAAATAAATCACATTGTAAATCATAAAAAACATAGATGTACAATGCTTTTTTTAAGGGAAACAAATCCACCATAGACCAAAAAAGTTAATACTAACATGTATAACAAATATCTATTTTAGCTTTTCTTAATGGTAATCTTTAAGTAAAGCATCTCCAAGTATAAACCTCGAAACAAAGCTTCTTGGTTAAAATGTAACAATGTATAGATGGAGCAAGCACATATGGTAAAACAAATGGAAGATCAGCACAATGTGGAATGATTTTGAGAAACTGTATGCTCTATAAGGCACCTAATACAGAAAGCACACCACTATTGTCTAGATGTGACACTATTACAAATTCTCAGGAACTATAAAATATGTATTTGATTGTTAGACTTTTAAAAATCATTTTATTGGGGGCTCTTATAACATTCCATACATCGATTGTATCAAGCATATTTGTACATATGTTGCCACCATCATTTCCAAAACATTTTCTACTTGAGCCCTTGATATAAGCTCCCTCCCCCAATTGTTAGATTTTTTAACTTGTTAGTTTTTATACTAAACCTACAATGCAAGCTAAATAGAAAACTTAGATAGCCACTAATATTTTCTAAAATAATTAGGCTATGTACATTATAGATATACATAATTGAATTTTTTAATCCTGCCCAGTTAGGTAGCCATCCAGTATGAATCCTCCCGACCCCTTTTCAATATAAAAGTTAACAATATAAATAGTATCAATAAAAAACAAAACAAAAGATCATTCTTACATTTAATGGAAGCAAATTGTAGGTATGGAAAAAAAATGGGAGAAGCAGAAAACAGCAAGCCTTAATACAGTACATGAATTAGGCCTGAAAATGAAACTTAGATAGCCCCATTCTCTCATTTGCTTCTCAACCTTAAAACCTGACAAGATTTCCTGTATTATATCATTTGCTTCAAGTACATTAACCATCCTTTATTTTTTCCTTTGAGAAGGGTTTTATGTAATAAGCACAGCTTACAAGTTGGGAAAGTGAATAAGTCTGAAAAAAGGAAGTATGGAAAGTTTGGGACACAATGTGGGAATCTGAAAGAGGTATAAACCATGTCCTAGCACCTCTCCCTACTAAATATACTATTATCATTCTTACTTCAAGTCAAGCCACCACTGTACGTCCAGTATTTTTTCTTTTGAAAGTATGTATCTCACCATGTGGAATTGTGGTCTGGAAAGGGCGAGTTGGACTTTTGAGGTTCCATAAAGTCAAGCTGCCATCTGAATGGCTGCACATGAACTGTTTGCCCTCATGATGCCAATCAATGGAATGAATAGCCTAATAAAATAACAAATAAAAAGAAGCAGATATATTTTTTAATTATTCTGAAGGAAAATGTTCAGACACAAAATTATTATAGTAATTACACTTGAACATATAGTTTGATTTTTCTGACACAGATCATGTTACATGCAGCTTCAACATGCTTACAAAAGGCTACAGAAACTATTCTGCTATGTAAAGACCAAGAGACAACCTTTTGAACAGAAAAAGGCAATACTACTTGGTTTTAAATTAGGAAAGGGATGTGTCAAGGTTGTATCCTTTCACCATACTCACTCAATTTGTATGCTGAGCAAATAATCCGAGAAGATGGATTATATAAAGAAGAACACTGTTTCAGGATTAGAGAAAGGCTCATTGTGTCAATGTGCATATGACACAACCTTGTGCTGAAATTGAGGAGGATGTGAAGTACTTTGTTAATGAAACTCAAAGACAACAGGCTTCAACATGGAGTACAACTCAAAGAAAACCATAAACTTTGGCAAATAGACAACATCATGATAAGTGAAGAAAATGTTGAAGTTGAATATTTTGAATCCAAATATCTATTTTGGATTCAAAGTGCTCATGGAGGCAGCAATAAAGAAATCAAGTGTAAAAGACCTCTTTAAAGTGCTATAGAACAAAGATGTCTGTGTTAGGCTGGGTTGACTGGAGAAACAAATCCAGACACACTTATATGTGTATCAGAGAGAGCTTTATATCAAAGAGCAATTGTATATTGAGAAAACATCCAAGCCCAGTCCAGATCAAGTCCATGTGTGTGATATTAGCCTATATGTCCAATACTAGTTCATAAGTTCCTCTTCAGACTCACACAGCACATGCAATGATGCTGAATGCAAGAAGATCACAGGCCGGTGGGTGTAAAGTCTTGTGGATCCAATGCCAGTGGAAGCATCTCAGAGCTGGCTCCTCCAGCTCTCTGAGTGTGGCTCCTCAACAGGAAGGTGAAGCAGAGAGAGTTTGTGGCCTGGTGCCTCCCAGGAGAAAGGGAGGAAGTTCCCAGAATCCTCATGAGATGGCCATACCCACAAGGAAAAGCATCATCAGGCTGTGACCTGATTGACATGCTAGACTCCACCCCTTCACTCTTAATAATCCTCAAATTGACATGAGATTCTGTAACTATCACAATGTCACTTTGAGGATTAAGGTGAACCTGACCCAAACCATAGTATTTTTGATTGTCTCATATGCATGTGAATGCTAGGCAGTAAATAAGACCAAAGAAGAATTGATGCATTTGAATTATGATACGGGTGAAGAATATTGAAAATAACTTGGACTGCCAAAACAAACAAATGTCTTGGGGGAAGTACAACCAGAATGCTCCCTAGAAGTGAGGATGGAGACTTCATCATATAAACTTTGGACATAGTATCAGGAGGGGCCAAGTATAGGGTCAGTATTAAAAGACCTTTGAGGAGATGTAGTGAGTGATAACAGTGGCTGCAACAATGGCCTTAAACATAACAATTTTGAGAATGGTATAGGACTGGGCAGGGTTTCTGTTGTATGAAGGATTTCTGGCTCAAACTGACTTGATGCCACATAACAACAACAACAACAACAACAACAAAGGGGTCAGAGGAATAGGGACTAGTTAAAAGTCTCCTTGAGTGGTCCAGGCAAAGGATAACAACCCTTATTAGGGCACTAAAAGAAGGAATGAAAAAAGAGAAGCAATAACTGAGAGAAAACAAAAAAGCACAATCAAGACTGTTATAAAACTGTAAGCAGATGATATATGAAGAACAATCAAGTATTACTCTAAGAATTCTAAATCAAATTAACTAATTAGAATTTTAAAACTAAAAATAGAATATGGAAAGAGGATTAGGTCTTTAAAAAAATACAATGCCAATTGGGAATTTTATTTGAATTCATCTAAGAGACTGTTAAATGTTTGGGCCTAGCACTCAGGAGCCCGGTCAATATAAGAAATATGGAAACTTAAAAAATCTATAACCTAAAGAAAATATTTGAAATGGGCAATGATAAGAATATAAATAAAAATTGGAGGACAGGTGAAAGACTGAAGACATAAAACCCTGAAGAATGTCTGTAATTATACGAAGAGCTAAGAAAATAACAAGTGATTAAGAAAGAAGAAATAGACAATGAAGTCAAAATTGACAGACCAGGGAAAATAATATTTTAAGGTGGGACTGATGTAAAGCCATAGGGGTAGTGAGAAACTTTAAGAGTAAGAAGATATTACAATGCATTCATTATAATGAAGAAATCATTGTTGACTTATCAGGTAAGTATATGGAATGTTCTCGAGATATAAGGAGTGTTGACTGTTTGAAATATCTTGCGATAATCTGAAGTATAGTTAATACATCTGTTATAATGCTTGGATAGATAATTATGCACTAAGTAGATAGATAATAGATGTATACACCTATAATGTATTTTCACAAATAAGGTACCCATGTAGATGGCACATACACACATAATCTGTATAGTATACATAAGAAACTAACATGTAAGTGAGTTGCACAGCTTTCTAAAAACCATATAATTCATTAATTATTTGTATGAAAATATACATATGTATCATGTGATTTAAATTCTTAATAACTTAATAATATTAAATTAATATTTAATTTAATAATTTAAATTTTGTATAAGGTAGGTATATTGAACTATTCTAAAGACTAATATAAACCGACTCTTCTTGATATGATTGCATTATTGAATTGTATGACATATGGATGAAGTGCCAATAAAACTTAAAAAAAGACTAATGTTAACCATTATTAATCTTTATTTAAATATTTCATTGCGAAATTACTTTTACTAATTTTCAAAGGTTAAAGGTTTTCCATACTTCTTTAGCCAGCAAGAAAACTTGCTGGTTCATCATTTCGCACTGGATTTTCTTTTCAATGGTTTACTCTTAGTTCATCTTGGTAAGCTCTCACATTTTACTTGAATTCTCATCTAGTTTCTGGTTTTGAGAGAGGGGGAAAATCTCTATTCTCCATCTTTATGCCTTGTAAATTTTTGAAAAATATAGTAATATCTAGAACTTTGTTTCTTTATGATTCTAAATGCCCTAGAAGTTATAATGAATATAATCATAAACATCACTTGCCAGATTATTTTTTCACCTATTATGATCAAATTATTCAGCTGCTCTATCCTTCACTTTTGAACTCTTTACCAATATAACTGTCTTGCATATGCAGGAAAACCTTAGTTTGTCAGAACCACTAAGAAATGAATTACAGAGTTTATTAGCTAGCTGAAGTCTTATATTTAAGCACCAACACTTAAAAAAATTACTATTAAGGGCTAGAAAGGAGTACACAAAGTATCCCCAGGTTACATTTGGTGATATTTTTCATTCTTTTCCTTAGGAAGTGTTCAAAAATAAATGTACTGTTTGCTTGTTTGCTTTTAACTTTCGTTTTTGCCCCTCTTTGCATCAGTGCTGCCTTAAATGCTTTGATATTCTTGCCATATAAACATATCATTCTTTAAATTTAATTGAGGGCACAAGTAACCATGTTTATTTCCACAGCTTCCAGCCTCACTGTTTCACATTAGCCTCTTATGAAGAGGGATATAATTAATGGCTTGAAATCAATCTCTGAACTGATATGCCATCACAGAGACTATATCTTGACAAATGATAGCTCATTGTTTCCACTCAATGAAAACATAACCAAAACTCAATTATGTATATATTTCAAGATGTAATTGACATGTAATATTAAAAATTTTTGTTCTAAGAAAGCAACTATTAGAAGATAAGACTTTTTAAACTGAACACTTAACTTTTTCTATTACAGGGAACACATTTTCAAAGGAAGTTATGAAAAGAGTCCTTAGAAACTTAATACCAATGAGGTAAAACATAAGCATAGAGTTTAAAAGATGAAAAAGGAATTGAGACAAATTTAGGGGTACAGTGGAGATGAATAGGCACCAAAATATAAAAAATGCCAACCAGAGCCCAGAAATAGTCAACTGAGGCAGAGTCCCATGCCAGAGAAGAACCCAGATTTGGAATTCGGACAAAGGTTGAAAGAAAGTGGAAGACATTGAGTCAGAATACGACAGTTAGCCAGGGACCAAAAAAAAGTTAAAAAGTTACAAATCTTAAAGACAGAAAATAGGCACAGAGTCACAGTACCATTTTAAAGTATTTTAATAGAAGTCACTTACCTCATCATAATAAACTCTCAGTTCTGCCCTTTTAGATTTCAAATCCCAGAATACTACAGTACCATTTTCATATCCAATTAACAGCTGGAAAACATTAGAATAATTCTTTTTAAATTTTTGAATATTAATTTTAAGGTTTCAAATAAAGGTCAATGTTAAAGTAAAATCATACCGCACAACAGAACTTTACATAGAGTATCAAGCTTCCTAGAATATAAATATAGGTTTGATAAACTTAAAAATAAGCAAATAAATTCTGCTTCAATATTAATATTTACCAATGTATTCTACCTATTTCCAATGAGGCTTTGAGGAGGCATGTAAATATACTATATATGGCACAATATAAAAATAAATGAGAAAATTGGGTTAGAAAATAGTAAGAGAAAATGGGATAAGTGAATATATGCAATTTATGTGGCATTAGATTTTATGTACTTGAAAAATGTGGCCACAAATTTGGCTTTAAATTTCTATATACCCAATTTCCGTTTCTCTTTGTTTTAAGCCAGAATTTCACAATGGTCATTTTTAAAATAGTTTTATTAGGGTCTCATACAACTCTTATCACAATCCATACATACATCAATTGTGTAAAGCACATTTGTACATTCATTGCCCTCATCATTCTCAAAGCATTTTCTCTATACTTAAGCCCCTGGCATCAGGTCCACATTTTTTAACCCTCCCTCCCACCACCCCCTCCCTCATGAATCCTTGATAATTTATAAATTATTATTTTGTCATATCTTGACCTGTCCGATGTCTCCCTTCACCCACTTTTCTGTTGTCTGTCCCCCA
>NW_022107407.1:17422803-17452497 GCF_000313985.2 Echinops telfairi | reverse complement strand
ATGTACAAATGTGCTTTACACAATTGATGTATATGTATGGATTGTGATAAGAGTTGTATGAGCCCCTAACAAAAATATCTTTTTAAAAAAGATTCAGTCGTAGTGATGATTTTTAATATTATATGATGCTGATTTATTATTTTAAGTTTAAACTATCACTAATTAAAAGAAAACAAAAGGCAATACCACAGAGCCAATTCTCACTAATAGTGACTTTATATAGGCAGTAAATGTTTATAGGAACGGACAATCTCATCTTTCTCCCAGGAGTTGCTCCTGGATTCGAACTGCTGACCTTGTAGTTAGCAGGACAGCAAATAATACACTATGCCATCCATGTTTCTTAGTGAAAAGCAAGAAAAATAAAAAATAGGTCAAATAGTATCACTAAAGTCAAAATTTCTCATGGATTTGTTCATAAAGATGCTTTTCTTGAAATATAGTAGTAGTCATCACCTAATGCAAATTCTTACATATAATACATAAAGATGCTTTCAGTAACTCCCTAAAAACAATGTACAAACAGAAGATGGGGGTGATGATAATTATTCATGCTGCTGAGGCCTTATTACTTACCTCATCATTTTCTAATAGGATACAAAATAAACTGGCTAGTAATTTAAATAAATGTATAGCATTTCAAATATCAGATAAAAAATGTTATCACATACACTTATATTTAAATATTTGATGGTTCAAACAAGGAAAATATATTTTTGAATGATTTGACAAATTTTTTGAGCTTTTTAAATTAAAATAACTTAAATTAAGGGACATATATAACTTGGTAAGTGAGAAAATGTCCAAATTAAATATATGTTTAGTTAACATCCTGCAAGTGTCTGTATAAAATAATATTTGATAAGCATTATTAAATACCAAAGAATCGATACTATGTTCCCTAATATTGGGACAATAAAAGTAACATATATTTAAAAATTAACTTTAGAAGCTAAAAAACATTATTCTAAAATAATTAATAGTCACAGATGAAATAATGTAATGTATAAAATAAATGCCAAACAAAAATGTTTAATATTGAAAGTTATAGGATACAGATGAATCTTAATCAGGAGGGAAATTAATAAGTTTTATAGAAACATATGAGAAGAAGAAAAATGTAAAAATTACTCGAAGGCCTAAGCATTTGACTTTACCTAGTCAGAAAAAATAAATAAACCTTCGGAAACAGAAGAAAAAATAAATCATTTTATCTAAGATCAAAATATATATATCAAAAGTATACTTTTATATATTTTAAGAATCTGAGTTCTCCACACATAGCATACATATATGACTGATGTTATAAGAGATCTCTTCATTCTCTTTTTGAAGAAGGTATTATTTCTACACTTGGATTTTAGTATGCTACCTCCTAAATTTTTTAGTTTTTATTTACTTAGTTTTCTTGGGTAGTTTAGGTATTTTATCATCTAAAATAGCAATGGTTTTACTTCTCATGTAAGGTCAGCAATTCAAACCCATCAGCCACTTGCAGTGGAAGGACAAGGCTTGCTTTCTGCTCCTCTTCATAAAGAGTTATAGTCTCAGAAACTCACAGGAGCAGTTTTAACCTGTCCTGTAGGGTTGTGTTAAGTTGGTATTGACTGGATAGCAGTGAGTTTGCTTTAGTTTGGAATTTATTTTATTGGCTGAAACATCAAAAAGTGTTAAAAAAAAAAAAAAAGAGTGGAATCTTCCGGAATTTGCTGAGATATGCTCTTTGGTTTAGCAAGTGGAAATTTTATATGTAAGCTTGAAAATCAAGTTTAATCTACAAGTATTAGGTATAATGTACGATAGCTCACAAAACCAAACTCACTGCCATCAAATCAATTCTGACTCATAGTGACACTATAAGACAGGGAGAACTGCCCTTGTGAGTTTTAACTCTTTAACTCATCTTTCTCCCATGATTCTGCTGGCTGGTGGTTTCAAACGGCTGACTGCAGTTAGCAGACCAATGTGTAACCACTCCATCACCAGGGATCCATTATACTATACTCACTATTATGGTGTCAATGCCGACTCACAGCTATCCACTGATCATACTGGCTCTGTGGGATTTTTAAAGCTATAACTCTTTTTTAAAAATTAAATACTTATATTGGGGGCTCTCACATCTCCCATCAAAATCCACACATTCATCCATTGTGTCAATCACACTTGTACACATGCTGCCATCATCATTTTCTTTTTTTTCCCCAGCTTATACACATTTGTATAATGCTTTTCATAAATGTTTAAATCAAATGCAAGAAAATGCTGAGTTAAAACATTTCACTCTTTCAAAGGTCAATAGTCCTTCTCTCCCGTCCCCCCCACCCCTTAAACTGGGCACAAGCTTTTCAACTCTCAAGGCCCAGTCAGAATATGCAAGGGGATACCCCGCCCCCCCCACCAAAATTTTTTCCCAAATCTGTATTTCTTTACAAAACCACCTTATCACCTTCAAAGTACTCTCCATTACTTAATACATTTGTCAAATCTGGCCATCATCATTTTCAAAGCATTTTCTTCCCACCTGAGCCCCTCATATCAGCTCCCCATTTCTTCCCCCCCCCCCTTCTACGCCCGCCCTCCCCCACGGACCCCAGATAAGTCATAGATTATTATTTCCATACTTCATATTGCCCCACCACATTTCCACAGTTCGTTCCCCTGGGAGGGGGTTATAGATTTATCCTTGTGATTGATCACCAGACTACAACTCTTTATAGGCGTTTCCCCCAGGTGGTTTCCAACTGCTGACTGCAGTTAGCAACCCATTGTGTAACCACTACACCACCCGAGCTCCTCGTAAAGTACTATAATCTTAGTCAATTAATTTAGTTTTCACTCTTTTTTGTTTGATTGTTCCATCAGTGACTGAGTTAAAACATTCAATGCTATTTGTGGATTTGAGTATTTTTTCTTTTATGATGAGGTCAAAATTTTTCTTTTAACATAGGAACCTAAGTCAAAGAGTATTGCTGGAAAATAGCAGAAACCTTTAATAATAAAAATATCAAAATATGAAGCTATTTTTACATGTCTTATATCTAAGTATATATACTTCTGAAGGCAATGTTTCCATCTCTCTAACCTTGCTCTGAAGAATTCTGCACCTTTTGATTAAAACCACTTCAAAACAGCAGTTTTGGTATCCACAAGCGATTCACATTATGTTCCTTTTAAATGCTCTTTTAGTGCAGGGGCAATACCAGCACTGTAAGGTGAGTGAAGTAAGGTTTCCCAACAAAATTCTGGAAGGACAACCCTTACAACTTTTGAAGACTGAGCAGGTAGATGCATTGTCATGATGGAAAACAGAAATTCATCATCAAGATGACCCTGGCCTTTTCTCACAAATACAATTTTCTTAAAACTTCTTCCTACTAGATCCTCATGATCATGCAAATTTCCCTTCGGAAAATTTCCCTTTTGGAAACTCAAAACCCAGTTGGCATACCTTCTGAGCTGACCTATCTGTGTTGAGTTTAACTGGCCCAGCAGATATCATTGGAATTCCCTTTTTTTAAATGTACACTAAGTGATTGAGGAGGCCTGGCAGCATAGTGGGTGCTGCTAACCACAAGGTCAGCAGTTTACCACCACCAGGCACTCCACATGAGAAAGATAAGCCTTCCTACTTCTGTAATGTGTTAGTCTCAGAAACCTACTGGCTGGTTCTACCCTGTCCTATAGCAGGGCCACTATGAATTGGAATTGACTCTGTGGCAGTGAGCTTGGCTTTTTAAGGTGTCTAAGATTAAGTGGATAAGTATGAGGCAAACTGACCAAAGTGACTCCATTTTGTTGATTGCTGAATGACCTGTTTCCTTCCCTCTCCCATATCAGAAAGTCCCACTGGGGACTGATTTCAAAATGTACTCATGTGTACCCGGAATTAGAACATGGTAATTAATCTTGTTATTCTTAATATTGTTCCTTTTGATGTTATAACCAAGATGTTATAATCAATCCTGTACCCTTAATGCTAACTAACTCTAAAGAACGTTAACATTAACTTTTCTTTCTGCTTCTGTACTACTGCACTTGATCTTAGCCAAAAGGCCGAGAAGTGATTACTTTCTGCTTTTGTTATACTTGTTCTATAGGAAATTCCCTGAGAAATGATAAATTACTTTTTGCCTTTATAAAGTCACTGAGACTTTCACTGGTGACTACTGTGAAAAGAACAGCACAGCTTTTAGATTCTAGCAATCCGGTTATAACTGAATAAAGATGCTTCTAAGTTATCAAGACATTATAGCGGCTATTATTTATTTGAGATAATTTGTCTATAGTCATCTGATCACAGACACATGTTTCAACACAGTTTGTTTGGAATAATCCTGTGCACATATGAACTCAAACGTTAGCAGCAATGCTTTTTTATTTACCCTCATATTTTGGTCTTGTCATAAACACATGTAGGAAAAATCTGGTTCTGTGATGTGCAAGTTTCAGTTTCATGGTACCACACAAAGCAATCACAGACTGTACACCATATTTTATGAGAAGAATGCTATAGGATAATTTAATCTCCTACTGAATTGACACATTTTTCCATTACAAAATGTTCTTCTTCATCCTTGGGAATAATTCTAGCCTTAAAGTTTACCTCTCTTGTAGTGGTATAACACCAGTTTTCTTAGGTTGGATTTAAAATGTTATATATTTTTCTTGTAGATCCAACTTTTCTAAATCCTTATGTTTAAAGCACGTTTCTTGTAACAACTTTTTTTACACAGTATGCAAATGGCTGTCCTTTAATAAATCTATTTAATCTATAAATAGCTAATTGTATAGCTAATCTACTGTTGATAAATTTTAGAACAAATCTACCTATTTATATTTGTCCTATTCCTTTATTGTTCCATTTCTCTCTCCTTTTTTCTTCCAAGTTGGTCTTTTATTGTTCCACTTTTCTCTCTATTAACTTATCCATTATATTTATACATTGAGTATTCTTTATTTGTCCCATTTAAGATTATAAAAGGTTCAATGGAGTGTCAAAGTCTAATGTAAATAAGCACATCTGCTTTTATGTAGAAAATGCCAGGATCTTGGGTCTTCAATTCAGTGAAGCTAATCCCAATTGTGAAGAGTTGAAGAATTTATTAATAAAGATCACGGGCTGCAGCTTTTAGTATGGAATACAATTCAATGTAGGGATAATAAAATCAAAACTGAACCAATAGATAATATCATGATAAATAGAGGAAAGATTGGAGTTGTCAAGGATTTCATTTTGCTTGGATCCAAAATCAATGCTCATGGAAGTAGCAGTCAAGAATTCAAATAATGAATTGGGAAAATCTGCTTCAAAAGACTTCTTTAAATTGTTGAAGAGCAAGGATGTCACTTTGAAGATTAAGGTAGGCCTGAGGTAAGCCAAGGTATTTTTGAGATATGTGAAAGCTGAACAATGAATAAGAAGACCACAGAAGAATTTATGCATTTGGATTATATTCTTGGTGTTTATTATTGAAAGTACCATGTGCTCTCCAAAAAACCCATCTGCCTTGGAAGAAGTATTGCCAAAATGGTACTTAGATGCAAGAGCAGCAAGACTTTTTTTCACATACTTATTATCAGGAAAGATCAGTTCCTAGAAAAGAACATCATACTTGGTAAAGTACAAAGGCAGTGAAAAAAAGAAGGCCCTTGATAAGTCAATTGACACTGTAACTGCTAAAAACAGGCTCAAACAATTATAAGGATGGCTGGAACTGGGCAGTATTTTGTTCTATTATACATTGGTCGCTATCAGTCAGAACTAACTTGATGGCATCTAACAACAATTCCACCTTTTTAATTTATTTTTTCCTTGTATTTTAATTCTGGAGATATTTAATCCCAGAAGTTTTTTGTTTGTTTAGATGTAAAATTTCCTTGAGATTTACCCATATTTTGCTGCTCTTCTTTCATTCCTTTTTTCCTTAATAAAAGTTTTGCTTGCTGAAAATTATTTTATGGTATTTTTGAAGGGTATAGAATTCTGTGTAGGGAGTTATATATTTTTTTCGAACATTTTAACAATATTACTCTATTTTCCATTGTTAAGTGCCAGTGAATCAGCCCTGACTCATAATGACCATATGCACAATGGAACGAAATACTTCCTGGTCCTGGGCCATCCTCACAATTGTGGCTTTTTGAGTTGATTATTGCAGCCACTATATTAATCATCTCATTGAAGTTGCAGTACAGTGATTATTTAATGTAGCTCTTGTAGCCATAGTCTCTGTAACTTCCGCAAACAGACTTTACTAATGGGTGTGGGTTAACGAAAGTGAAGACATAATTGGATTCCTTTGGGAGTGATTGTTAACGGAGTTCATAGTAATTGCCATCCTGCTGGGTATAAAAAGATATATCTTAGAAACAGAGAAGGGGAATCTCACTACTGTTAGGTATTAGAACAGGAACTAGGGGTTGTCCCTCTACAAATTGAAAGGCTAGAGGGCATACACAAATTCAGGCCTTTGAGACAGGAAGCCAGTACACTTGGGACGGCCCCAATATAGGCCAGGTGGACTTAATTCAGCCAATGGGTTCAACCAATACTGTCGACCACGCCTCCCAGCCGCAGGCCCCAAAAAGCCTGAATCGAGAGACCACCCTCTCTTTTCCAGGGACTCCTCCAAGGTCGCCTGCCGCCTGGCAGCAGTCTCTCTCTGGCTTCAGACACCACGTGGGTATGCAGTGCCATGAGGGTGCCTGTGTTCAGTTTACTGTAACACCTGAAACTGCTTTTGTCCTTTATAAAAAGCCCACTTGGATCACAAACTAGGCTTCGGCATGAATTCTTTCTTGTGCAAAGCCCAAGGACCAAGGAATTTTCCACCTGAGAAAGCTAACACTACCAGCAAGAATAAAAAACAAGGAATTGAACATGTCCTTGAGATTCCTGCACACTGAGCTTTCCTGATCCAGGAGACGGCTTTATACCAGAGGAGTGACAGGAGAAGTAGCAGTTGAACCAGGAGCCATAGTAGTGGAATTCCCAGAAAACGTAAAGCTGAGTGCTTCCAGGCAGGAAGCTGACTTGTGAAGCGGGATACTTTTGGGTACTTAAACAGGGGTGCTGGGATTGTTGACCCATGGAATGGAACTGGTCTTGGGTTGAGGATTATACAGAGTGCCCTTTGGGCATTTATTAGTAGCCCTAAAAGCTCTGTAACATTGCTCAAACAGGGCAGAGACCAGCTCAAGAGGCCGAGAGCCAGAGAGAGGCCTGCCTGCTGGAAAAGCAGAGATTATCTTTATTGAACAAGCAATTCTTGCCTGATTTGTAACTGTTATGTTCCCTAATAAACCCTTTAATCAAGAAAATTGTGAGTTTTGCTCCATTGCAATGAATTATCAGATCTACCTACTGAAACAGAGTGCTTTGGGAGGGATAGACAGTTGGTGTCAGAATAAAGGGATGGAGGTTGAAGGCATATTTGATCTCTGCTTTGTGGCAATCAGCCTTGAGAGCAGGAGGAAGTCCGATGTGGCCTCCATGGTGTTTTGTTTGTTACCCCCGCCCTCCCCCAAAGGTTGTCATCTTTTTTGTTGACTCTCTACCAATTAGCCTGATGATATGTTCAAAGTACCTAAGATCAACTCTTGCCATTCTCGATTCTAAGGAGCATCTGACTATACTTCTACAAGCCAGACTGATTGTTCTTCTGGCAGTCCATGGCATTTTCAACATTCTTCATCTGCACCATATTTCAAAGGCATTGATTCTTCTTTGGCCTTTTTTATTCAACGTCTAACTTTCACATACATATGAGGTTATTGGAAATACCATGGTTTGGGTCAAGTGCACCTTTGTTTTTGTCTCCAAGTGACATCATTGCTCTTTCATGTTTTAGAGAGCTCTTTTGTAGCAGATTTGCTAATGAAATACATCATTTGATTTCTTGACTGTTACTTTCCATGAGCGGTGATTATGAATCTGAGGAAAATGATAAAATTGTTCACAACTTCAATATTTTCTAGATCCATAATGATGTTCTCTTTTGGTCCAGTTTTGGGGCTTTTTGTTTTCTTTATTTTGAGGCATAGCCCACATCAAAGGCTGCAGTCTTTGATCTTTATTACTAAGTGCTTTCCGTCCTCTTTCTGTCAGTAAGCAAGGTTGTGTCATCTGCATATTACAGGTTGTAAAGGAGGCTTCCTCAAATTTTGATGCTATGTTCTTCACATAGTTCAGCTTTCTGTTGAGATGTAACTTATTAGTCTTATGATTTCTGCTTTTGATACTCTTTTTAAGATTTTTCTATTTGACTAGATTTGCCTGGGTGAAGTTTAATTTTTATTGTTCTTGTTTGAAATGTGTTGTGAATTTTCAATTTATGATATCTTTAATTTGTTTTGGGAGATTGACATCCATTGTTTTTTTCCTAAATATTCTCCTCACCCATTTGTAACATCTCCTTTGAGGACAATTACACATACATTACACCTTTGCATTATGTCCCAAATGCTCGATTTTTTTTGTCTTCATATGCCTAAGAAAGGTGACCTAGGAGTGTAGTGGTTACGTGTTGGGCTGCAATCTTCAAGGTCAGCGATTTGAAATCATTGAAATGACCACCTGCTCCATAAAAGAAAGACGGGGCTTACCATAAAGAGTTACATTTCTTAGAAATTCACAAGGGCAGTTCTACCTATCCTGGAGGGTCTCTATGAGTCTCATTGACTAAATGGCAATAAGTTTGTGTTTAAGAGGCTATCGGCTCCTATAAGGATTTACTCATAATTCCTATGTAGGTTTCAATGAGTCAGAATCAACTCATTGACAGTGGGTTTGGATTTGGTTTTGGGTTATGCCTAAATCTAGTTGTTTTATCGCTATTCTGCATAACTAATTCTCTTTTCAGATATTTATACACAGATTTTTTATCATTCTGGAATTTTTATTCTATTCTCTGTTATATTTTCCCACTCTGCTAAATCCTTCATCGTTTACTTTATTAAACACTTTAGTCACAATTATTTTAAAACCCATATTTGATAGTTACTATATTAATCTCCTGTTGGTGTCTTTTCTGTTTGGTTCATTAGTCTCTGGTCAGTTCTGATTTTTGTATACACCATGTTATTTTTAATCCAAGTATGGGGGGTTATGCATAGGGGAAAATGTAGGGATAATCAAAGGGTCTGGATGATATTTTCTTTTTACCAAAAAGATTTACCCTTATTTTTTATACATGCAGTTAGGCTAAGGCAGAGTAACATAAACTCCAAAGGGATTGAAATAATGTTCGGACCAAGATGGTCAGAGCACAACTGATAGGGCATGAGTCATGGGACCCCTCCAGTAACATCTATCTAGAACTCATGTTCATCTCATGTACTTTGGACATGTCAGGAGTAATCAGGCCCTGGAGAAAGGACTTCATGCTTGGTAAAGTAATGGGGCAGTGAAAAAATAGAAAAATTTTGACAAGGTGGATGGATACAGTGGTTGCATGGAATGGCTCAAACATAAGACCAATTGTGAGAATGTTAGAATGGCATAGGACTGGGCAGTGTTTCATTCTGTTGTACACAGGGTCGCAATGAGTTGGAACGGACTCAAAAGCACCCAACAACTACTTCCAGGGTTTCCTCAGGGCCACTTGTTCTCTTTTTAATCAATGTGCTAAGATCTGTGAACTGACTTATCTGGAAACCTGATAAAGTACTGTTATTTTCCATTAGTAGGTGGATGTCAAGAGTTAAATTGCTCTTGATATTCTTCCTGATTATGCAAATTAAATATCATCCAGGCAGCTACACGCTTACTTTTGTTCCCTGAAGCACGGCAATGTATTACCATAGATTCTTACATTGCCACTCCAGCCTTACTGCTTGATATAGTAATTAATGTTCACATTGCCAGATGGTTAAATATAGCCAACTAGCCTTACCAGTCCATGATATTTAATCTCCATTGGTATTATTAAGGCTGGTTCTATGCTATCATCTCCAATTTTGAATGCAGGCCTGAAAAGGGACAGCCAGTACCAAGCTTCTCAAATATGCTAATACTTGCCTTTACATAGCATTCCATATTAAGTTAATTGAAAAGTCTCCTGGGGAACACAGTCAAGAGGTGAGTTGCCAGGACAAATCCAATATATCCATTGTAACATTTCCATCTCTCTGAGTCTTCTGATCCCTTAGCTAATTAAAAAAAAAAAAGCCCTGGCTTCTATACTGTAATTATTATATAACTATGGAGTCCAGGCATCAATGAGTCATCCAGAAAATTATTAGAACAGGTCCCAGGTATCCTTGACAAACCATTAAATCCCAAAACATATGGGATGTCACCCATGTAAATGAATTCTCCTTTATATAGTCTCCCAAATTCTAACCCTTATTTAAAAAAAAAATCCTTCTATTTACTTGGTGTGTAGTCTATTTCTTCTGAAGCAGGGCTTATATAGTTGACCCTTGAACTATATAAGGCCAACTTAAAAGCGAATCCTTTGTCTCACTATTGCAGTGAGCTTTTTTGCTACTGCTTGTGAACTGCTCATGAACATTTAGAGATCATTAGTGTTATACAATGAAAGAAGGACTCTTGTTGGTCAGGTAGTACAACATTCTTAAGCTTATCCACACAGATTTATCCATTGGAGGTGTCAGCATCACATGCTTTCCTGATCAGGACTCTAAATTAAACAAATGAGAAGTATAAAAACTCTATATAGTCTCCTTTTAACCAGATCCTGAGCCTATTTTTACAACACTCTATCTAAAGATGCAGGAGGCAAGAATTCTTTTAAGCTATATTATAGGGCCTCTGATATGGCTTAAGTTAGCAATGAACTGTTTTGAGCTGATTATGTCATTTTCACCCTCCTGGTGACATACTGGGTTATGTGTTGGGCTGCTAACCATAAGGTTAGCAGTTCGAAACCACTAGCCAATCAGCAGGGGAACATGAGGTTTTCTACTCCCATAAAGAGTTACACGGGGCAGTTCTACCCTGTTCATGAATCAGAATTTACTTGATGGGCAATGAGTTTGAACTTGGCTATGGATGATAATGAAAGCCCCAAATATATTTGCAGTCTCCACTTGGAGTAAGTCTCCATTAAATTCCTTCTGATTCTTTTTTTTTTTTTTTAATCATTTTATCAGGGGCTCATACAACTCTTATCACAATCCATACATACATCAATTGTGTAAAGTGCATTTGTACATTCATTGCCCTCATCATTCTCAAAACATTTCCTCTCCACATTAGGTCCTCATTTTTCCCCTCCCTCCCCCCTCCCCCCTCCCTCATGAGCCCTTGATAAAATTTATAAATTGTTATTTTGTCATATCTTTCTCTGTCTGACATCTCCCTTCACCCACTTTTCTGTTGTCCGTCCCCCAGGGAGGAGGTCACATATAGTTCCTTGTAATCGGTTCCCTCTTTCCTACCCACTCTCCCTTTACCCTCCCAGTATTGCCACTCACACCACTGGTCCTATAGGGCTCATCCGCCCTGGATTCCCTGTATTTCCAGTTCCTATCTGTACCAGTGTACATCCTCTGGTCTAGCCAGACTTGCAAGATAGAATTCGTGTCATGATAGTGGGAGCGGGGAGGAAACATTAAGGAACTAGAGGAAAGTTGTATTTTTAACTAGAAATTAGAACAATTTTGCCCTCAGGCAGAGTGCACTGGAAAGTGGATTACCTCTCCACCTCTCCACCCGTAGGAAGGGCAGTCTCCATTAGGGATTTACCTGAATGTGTCCTTGATAGATAGTGCTGGGGGTTGTAGTCTTTCCCTACCTTGGGAGAAAGGTCCTAACCCAATATTGTAAGTGCTTCTATGTAATGTAATATCCATGTCCCAATCATGGTTCTGTTCCTGCTTGTGTAGTCCCACCTGTAACTATGTGTATCTACCACCAATCAAAAATCTGTGACGTTTTCATTTGTTAAATGCCTTATTTAGCTAGCATCCTGACTGAATCCTCAGTAGCCATTTTGGCCCCATTCTAGTGGTTTCCCTCAACTGGATAATGTGTCTTTATCTACATTTTATCTTTATCCTATTTAAGACTTAAAAATATTCTCCTTAAAATATATTTGCAATTGGGATCTCTAGTTAAAACAATTTAGCTAGAATAATTATCTCCCCCAAGTGGCCCAGGCTCTCTAAACCTATGACTTTTTATGTTTAAGTAAGGAAGCCCAGTTCACTGCAGTTCAGCCATTACTGAGAATTTGAAATCTTTCTTAGGTGCATGCCTTTTGGAGTTTGCAATGCTAGATGTTGCATGATCGTTACTAGAGCTTCAATTCTGTGCACCCTGGTTTGCAAAATGTTATGAATGGCAATGAAAGCCCCAAATTCACTTACATAGTTTAAAACTCTGTTGAATTATTTATTGATCATTAACCATAGATGTAGATAATCTTGCTATTAGGCCATGTCTTGTAAAGGGGATTACGTCCACCTTTCAGTTTCATGCCTTATTTAAGCAACTGTGTGGTTTTGAATCCTTGGATGTCATTATGACCTCTTACTAAAGGTTTCCCCCATCCAGATGGTGTGTATTTGTGTTGTCTTTATCGTGTTTATGACTTAATAAATATTATCCTTAAATTATATTTGAGATTTCAGGTTTCTTTTGTACCCTAAAACAAACTGAATGCATAAGTTATCCAACAATACCATTAATTGTCATGTAGTAGCAAAATTTTTTGTTAATTCATAAAAAGCTGTAGCCTTATATTGACAGAAGTTCATGTTGCAGCCAGAAGAGGACATGGAATATGGGAACATTGCAGATGGTAGATGAAAATTGGCTGAATAAATACCAAAAAACCCCCAAAACACCAAAAAGGTGTTTATCTGTATTTTATTGACTATGCAAAGGTATTGACTCGATGAATCATAACAAATTATAGGAGACACTATGAAGAGTGGAAATTTCAGGATACTTTGTTGTGCTCATATGGAACCTATGTAGGGATCAAGAGGCCATCATTTGAACAGAACAAGGGGATACATTTTAAAGATGTATGAATCAGAATTGTATCCTTTCACCGTACTCATCTAATCAGCTGAGCAAATAATCTAAGAAGCTGGACTATATGAAGAGGAATACAACATCAGGACTGCAAGAAGACTTGCAAACAATTTACAATATGTAGAGGACAAACCTTGCTAACATAAAGTGAAGACTACTTGAATAACTGATGAAGGTCAAAGATTACAGCCTTTCATATGGATTACACCTAAACATAAAGAAAACATTAGAACTCCTCCACAATCAACATCCACAGATGAGGTAGTCAATAAATCTAAGAATCGATTACACTGGCAAACCTACTGCAAAAGACTTCATTAAAATGTTAAAAAAAGCAAAGTTGACACTTTGGTTACTAAGGTGTAAACCAAAGTGTAAACTGGAAAATGAAAAGGAAAGATCAGAGGGAATTGACATATTTGAGTTAGGGTGTTGGTGAAGAATATTGACTAAACCATGGACTGCCAGAACAAACAAATTCCTCTTAGAAGAGTTATAGCCAGGATGCTCTTTAGAAAAGTTATAATGCCAAGGCTTTGTCTTGCTTATTTTGGGCATGCCATTAGAAAATATCATTGATAGAAGAGAACTTCATGTTTGATAAAGTACAGAAACTAAACCCAAATCCATTGCCATTAAGTTGATGTTTTTAGTCATCCCAATCTTATAGGACAGAGGAGAACTGCTCCACAGTGTCTGAGACTATACATCTTAATGGGATGAGGTATAGGTCTCACTATAGTTTTACCAAATGAGACCCAAGTGTCTAACATAATTTACATAATAGTTTAACATGTCCTAAAATATCTGCTTTAAAAATAAAAAACTCCCAATATATCTAGCATATCATTATTTTACTTGAAGCACTTTTGATGAAGATAAAAGGCTTGAACCTTCAGTATGGGTTACACATAAACATTAAAGTAACAAAAATCCTCACAACTGGACCAATAAAAGCAACATCACAATAAATGAAGAAAATGTGGGAGCTGTCAAGGATTTAATTTTATTTGGATCCACAATCAATGCCATGGAAGCAACAGTCAAGAAATGAGCAATGTTAAGAGTTGTAAGAGCCCCCAATAAAATGATCTTTTAATAAAATAATAATAAATAAATTTTTTAAAAATAAAAGAAATGAGCAATGGATGACATTGGGCAAATCTGCTGTAAAGAACTTCTTATAATGCCAAAAAGCAACGATATTACTTTCAGGACTAAGGTATACCTGACCCAAAACAGAAGTAAAATAAACCCACTGCCATTAAGTCTATCTAATTTAAAATGACCCTATAGAACAGCAAAACTGCTTCTTAGGTTTTCTAAGACATAGGAAGAGCCAGCCTGATCTTTCTTCCAGGGAGTGAATGGTGGGTTTGAATCACCCACCTTGTTGGGTTGCAGTTAGCAACCCAATGTTTAACCTAAGGTGCTACCAGAGCTACATATGACCAACCGATGGAATTTCTATCCTCTCATATGCATGTAAGGAGCCCCAGTGGTATAGTGGTTATGAGTTGGGCTGCTAACTGCAAGGTCAGTAGTTCAAAAGGACAAGTTGCTCCTGGGGAGAAAGACAAGCTTTCTATGTCTGTAAAATTTACCGTCTCAGAAACTTACTGGGGAAGTTCTACCATATTTTATAAGGCTGTTATGAGTTGGAATCAACATGGTAGCTGTAAGTTTAGTGTTTTGAGTTTTCACCTGCATGTAAAATATGGAAAACTGAAGAAGAATTGATGCCTTTGAATTTTGGTTTTGGAGAAGAACATTGACTACATCATAGGCTGCCAGAAGAAAGAACCAAGCTGCCTTAGAAATACAGCCAGAATATTCCTTAGAGCAGTGGTTCTCAACCTTCTTAATGCCACGACCCTTTAATGCAGTTCCTCATGTTGTGGTGACCCCCAACCATAAAATTATTTTCACTGCTACTTCATAACTGTAATTTTGCTACCATTAGAATTGGGTGACCTCTGTGAAAGGGTCATTTGACCCCTAAAGGGGTCTTGACCCACAGGTTGAAAACCGCTGCCTTAGAGTGAAGATAGCAAGACTTTGTTTTATGTACTTAGGACAAGTAATTAAGTGGGATCAGATCCTGGAAAGTAGAGAGCCAATGAAAAAGAAGATCTTCAACAAGATTTATTGGCATAACAATGGACTCAAACATGATAATAACTTTAAGGATAAAGTGGTACTGGTCAAAATTTCATTCTGATGTACAGAGGGCCACTATAATATGGAACTGGTACTTCACAATAACTACTACTACTTTCATATCCCTGTATTTATTTTTGAGAAATGTCTTGCCTAATCCTAAGTATTTTCTTTTTCTGATGAATTTCAATATTTATTTGGCTAAATCAGGCTATCCTTTAAAACTAAACAAAAGGACAAACCTATACTAAGTAATATATTCATGTACTTTCTAGCATAGTCAGTAAAAATTATAGCTTAAGAGATATAATAAATGATGCTAGTTAACAAAATTGTTATATTGAAGCATAGAATATTTGAAAATAATGTTTCATGAATTACATGTCTCCTCAAAATTCTAGAATTAAATATCAACTTTCGCTCTAAGTGAAATTAAAGTCTTAATTTGGGACCATCATTAGAGTGTATATGTGTAGTTCATGCATTTTTTTCATTTGCTCACTCATTTGTTCAACATGTCAGATGACAGTGATTAATACGCTAGTTGTTAGGTATGAAATATTGAAAGAAATATGTTTATTCAGGAATAAAGAAAAATACAAGGATAATGATAGTATGATACTCACTTTCCCTTCATCTCTTGGGCTATCACTTAAATGTACAACTGGACCTGGATGAGTCTTCGTGGATCTGTTAAATCAATTCAAAACAATAATTAAAAAGATAAACATTTAAACACCTTACAGCTAGATACTTAAATTCTCATTGTCATGAAGGCAATTCCAACTCCTGATGACCCAGGGTGAATCATAGTAGAACTATTCCATAGGATTTTCTTGACTGTAATATTTACAGAAGCAGATCACCAGACCTTTCGTCTATGGTATCACTGGTGGATTTGAACCACCAAAGTTCTGGTAGCACAGTATTTAAATGTTAGGCCAATGGATTGAATTCACAAGCTGTTCCGTGGGAGACAGATCTAGCAGTGTGCTTCCATAGAAGTCACAGCTTTGGAAACAATACAGGACAGTACACAATAGGTTGATATGAGTGTACACTTACTCGAGGGCAATGGGTTTGGATTGTGGGGGTTGTAGTTGAGAGAAAATTGCACCTCTCAGGGACCCTGTATTGAAATTAGCTCTTAATAACCAGGGTTTTAATCCATATTAATTAAAATTTTTTATTGCTTTCTTTTTTTTTTTGGTTGCTTTCTTTACTGATATATAAGGAGTGGCTTTTAAAGAATTAGATTTAAAAACATAGACTCATATAATAATGGATCCTTCATTATCTGAAATTATGGCCAGATCTGAGCCTAAGAAAATTTGAAAATTAACTTTTATTTATTTATTTTTAATCATTTTATTGGGGGTTCATATAATTCATCACAATCCATACATCCATCCATTGGGTCAAGCACATTTGTACATTTCTTGCCATCATCATTCTCAAAACATTTGCTTTCTACTTGAGCCCTTGGTATCAGCTCCTCATTTTTTCCACTTCATCCCTGCTCCCTTCTCCCTCAGGAACCCTTGATAATGTATAAATTATTATTATTTTGTCATATCTTACACTGTCCGATGTCTCCCTTCACCCAATTTTCTGTTGTCCGTCCCCCATTGAGGAAGTTATATGTAGATCCTTGTAAGCGGTTTCCCCTTTCCACTCTACCCTCTCTCCACTCTCCCGGTATCGCCACTTAACATCACTGGTCCTGAAGGGTTCATCTGTCCTGGTTTCCCTGTGTTTCCAGTTCCCATCTGTACCAGTGTACATCCTCTGCTCTAGCCAGATTTATAAGGTAGAATTGGAATCACGATAGTGGGGCGGGGGGAGGATGCATTTAGGAACTAGAGGAAAGTTGTATGTCTCATTGCTACACTGCACCCTGACTGGATTGTCTCCTCCCCATAACCCTTCTGTAAGGGGATGCCCAGTTGCCTACATATGGGTCTTGGGCCCCCAATCTGCACTTCCCTCATTCACAATGATTTGATTTTTTTGTTCTTTGATGCCTGATACCTGATCCCTTTGACACCTTGTGATCACACAGGCTGGTGTGCTTCTTCCATGTGGGCTTTGTTGCTTCTTAGTTCGATGGCTGTTTGTTTACCTTCAAGCCTTTAAGACCCCAGATGCTATATCTTTTGATAGCCAGGCACCATCATCTTTCTTCACCACATTTGCTTATGCACGCATTTGTCTTCCGCGATCTTGGAGGTGAGCACACAATGATATGACTTTTTGTTCTTTGATGTCTGATTCCTGATCCCTTTGACACCTCATGATCACACAGGCTGATGTGCTTCTTCCATGTGGGCTTTGTTGCTTCTGAGCTAGATGTCTGCTTGTTTACCTTCAAGCCTTTAAGACTCCAGATACTATGTCTTTTGATAGCTGGGCACCATCAGCTTTCTTCACCACATTTGCTTATGCCCTCGCTTTGTCTTCAGCAATCGTGTCGGGAAGGTGAGCATAATGGAGTGCCAGTTTAATAGAACAAAGTATTCTTGCATTGAGGGAGTACTTGAGAGGTGGCCCAATGTCCATCTGCTACCTTAATAGTAAACCTATAAATATTTGCATATAGATCTATTTCCCCATCCTCATATATAAATATATCGACATATGTACATGTGAATTTAAATTTTATTTGTACACACAGGGAATTCTATAGCCACAGTGCTTAGTCTGTATACTTGTTTTATCCAAATTGCAAAGTCACTCCAAATTTAAATTTCCTGGCCATAAAATCACTTCTGATTTTCCCACAAAGAAAGGTGTTGTGGCCCTTTTAATTTATAAAAAAAAAATCTCTAATGATAGTCAGTTTCTTACTAACTGACAGCCAGAAACCTATTTATCTTATTATGTCATATTTGTTTGGTGAGCTATAAGAGTTAATAACAGAGAATTATGATTCTAACAGCATATTGCTAAGATAATGTGTACTCTATCAATCTTCCTTTAAATTCTAATTTCATATTTGTCATATTTCTTTTAGTTTACATATATATAATCAATATAATTATATTTTAGAATATATGCAAGGAGAAAAGAAACTAGAAAGGGCTTCATAAAACATTAACAAAACTTTTTACAATTTCCCCAACATTTATATGTAATTTATAATTTATATATAAATGTAGTGCTTAATGGTGGCATAGTGGGTTACTTATTGGGTTGCTAATCAGAGTCAGAGGTTCAAACTCACCAGCAACTCCACAGACAAAACATGAAGTTTTGGCTTCTGTAAAGATTTACAGCCTTAGAGACACACAGGGACAGCGCTTTTCTGTTCTCTAGGGTCACTATGAGTCAGAATTAACTCATAGACATATAAATAATTTGCCTATGATAGGAAACAGTGTCCTTCAGTTATCCTTTAGGAAGCAACAATAGCCCACAACCCTCTTATCAGTCTCTTGAGTTTGGTTGGACAAGCATTAACCAAAGTAAACTCCATGATAAATTATTAGAAATACATGATATTTTACACAATGAAGGTCCAAATAAGTTTGGAAAGCTTTGAATTAAAGTAGGGCTTTTTATTTTGTTTTTGCTACAAAACTTCTTATATGAAAATAGATAATATCCACTTCAATATTTCCTAAAATTTTTGGTTCACAGAACCTTTGCCTACTGACCATATTAAGGAAATTGCTGAAGTTTAATTTGGTAAACACTTATTAGATCAAATGCAAAACTTCTCTGTTTGTATTCTTTATAAAATGCTCAACTATAGAACATAATCTATAATTGAACTGCAATTATTTATAATGCCTTTATGAGGCTATAGAAAAAATACTATTTGCTGTTTAAAAGAAAATACACAGAAGACACAAAAGTTAAAAAGAGAAAAAAATCTTCACATAATTTCAGTACACAGAGATAATGATTATTAACATTTTGGTATATTTCTACCAACTTTTGTTCTAACATTAAACTTCCCCAAACTACAAAGCACTCCTTATCAAATGTATAAAGTTCTTATGAACTCTATAGCTTGTCAATTCCACAAAGATTACTTTAGACAGAATTATCAATAAACTTAAGTTCATCTAATATCTACCAAAACAATGCTCAACAATTCTACTATCACTATTTTCTTTTATTCATCACAATGCTTGATTGCTAGTTTCTTTTGTAGATTTCTTTTTCACACTCTTCACATATCTTAAGTAGTATTATGCCTTGCTATTCTGCTCTAGACTATGCTCTATTTTCATACATTATATGGAGTCGTAAGTTTCAGAACCTGACAAAGATACAAATGAGTAAAATAGGCTGGAAAGGTACTGTGCCTTTATATGTTACACCTTATTATGGAAAGTTGTATTCAGCTTCAGTTGTTTAGTGTTGTGGAGGAATAAACCAAACCAAACTCATTGTCATTGAGACAATTCTGTCTTGATCTTGGTTTTTTTTGTTTGTTTTTTTTTTAAGTGCTGGAGGTGGTTTTTTTTTTGTTTGTTTGTTTGTTTTATTTATTTAAACATTTTATTAGGGGTTCATACAACTGTTATCCCAATCTATACACACATCAATTGTGTAAAGCGTATTTGTACATCATTTCTCAAAACATTTTCTCTCCATTTAAACCCCCGACATTAGGTCCTCATTTTTCCCCTCCCTCCCCACTCCCCCCTCCCACATGAGCCCTTGATAGTTTATAAATGGGTATTTTGTCATATCTTGCCCTGTCCGACTTCTCCCTTCATCCACTTTTCGGTTGTCTGTCCCCCAGGGAGGAGGTCACACACAGTTCCATGTAATCGGTTCCCTCTTTCCTACCCATTCTCCCTTTACCCTCCCTGTTTTGATCTTGGTTATTTTTACATAAAACTAATTGTAGTCACAATCCATTTGCCAATCCCCAACCTTCATCTACTAAGGTTAACTATAAAGTAATGAGATAATTTCCATGTATAGCTTGAGGAGTGAGATTTATTATTTCACCATCAAATTTTCTTTACATAGGTTTTAATTATTTACAGTCTTTGGAAAGTCTTATTAACATTTACTAATACTAAAATATCCATTTTTAAAGCCTATTATTTTCAACTATTTTAGCTAACTTTTCCACTAAAATTAATCATATATTATCTAAGAATGTTTTATGACTGTAATTTAATAAAAATGTTACATAGTTATATGAAATATTTAAGCCACATAAATTAATATCGAAGTTCAAACTTACAGTTCAATTGCTTTGTTCCACATGATAACATATCCAGAAAGAATGAAAGATTCAATATTTACAATATGTGTATTTCCTCTTTCTGTTCCAACATAGAGCCATTTACTCTGGAAAGGTAGATGACAGTAAGTAATTCTGAAAGAAAGAAAATTACAATTAAAATATCAAAATTTTATGTTTGATATTATCTTTTTATACGTATTATGCAGTGTTAATTATATAAATATTAAAATGTACTACATACTCAAGCAGCAGTTTATCATAATCCAAAAACTGAACCAAACTCATTGCCAGTGAGTCAATGCTTAGTCATAGCCACACAATCGGATAGAGTTGAACTGTCTCTGTGAGCTTCCAATACTAACTCTATGGAGTAGAAAGTCCTGTCTTTCTTCCACGGAGCAGCTGGTGATTTCAAACTTCTAACCTTGCAGTTAGCAATTCAAGGTGTAAACACTACTGCAATCATATTTCTGATGGTGTAAATCAAATATTAAATCACTAAAAACAGTCACAATAAGTGTCAGGCACTATGATGCTAATTTCATTTAAATTATTTCTATTTTTGAAAACAATCTTGCATGACACATATATGTTTGACAAAAACAAAACTAAGGCTGCAGCTTTTTTTGTTTGTTCAGGACAGCTAATAAGTGGCAAACCTGGGATTCAAACTCAGTCCTATTTGGTTGCAAAATTACCATATTTGCATTTGGCTACATTGGCATTATTTAGGTAATGCTAACTTTAAATAAAACTCATTGTTGTTGCTCAGTGCCATTGACTGGGTCTCACACTGACTCTATGGTCAACATAATGAAAACTCTTCCCTTTCTATGACATCCTCACAATCATTGCTCTATGTGAGCCCATTGTTGTGGTCACTATGTTAAACCATCTTATCCAAGATTTTCCTTGTTTGCACTGATGTGCTGATTTATCAAGCTTGATGTCCTTCTCCAGAATTTAGTCCTTCCTGATTACACATCACTAGCCTGACTTCAAGGAACATTGTAGTTGTACTTCTTCCAAGGTGGATTCATCTGTTTTTTAGGTAGTCGATGATATATTTCATGTTCTCTGCCAACACCATAATTCAAAGGCATGGATCCTTCTCTGGTTTTACTTTTACTGTCCAATTTTCACATATATATGAGATGATTAAAATACTGTGGCTTGACACTTTCAATATTTTATTCATTTATCACAGTGATTCTTAATGGTTCAATTCTAAGGATTTTGTTTTCTTTCTGTTGAAGTATAATGCATACCCAAGCCTATAGTTGTCATTCTTATTAAACATAATTTGAAACATAAGTATTTCAAATTATCTTCATTTTCAGCAAGTGAGGTTGTACCATCTGCATATTGTAGTTTATAATACGTCTTCCTAAAATCCTGGTGCCACACTTATCTTCATATAATACATCTTTCTGGCATCTTCTGCTTTAAGCTCAACCAAGATTCATCTAACATCAGCAATTACTTCCCTTATTCCATATCATCTTCTGAATTTGGCTTGAGTTTTTACAGTTCCCTACTATCATGCCTATTTTTAAATTATCTCAAGCAAAACTTTATATATATATCTAATATTAATAATATTTTTCAATAATATCCACATTATGAAACATATGAAGTATAGATTTCAGAGTTCCAAAAGGATGTAGCTATGTCTGTATGAGATGATAGATTATTTTAATTTTCATTTGGATGTTTGGCATCCAAGTAGCCCTCTTACTCCCCAAATTTAAAGGTAAGTGACCCTTTGATTTCTTAGGACATGTAGTAAGTAGTCTAGTAGGCATGGCTCTGCCTCTATGAATGAGTGTTATTGAAAGTTTTTCCCTATCATCCATTGTTTGTGTAAATAGTGTCCAGTCACTAATGTGTTTAATTTGTACAAGTAAAAATTTCATGCATTTCAGTCTGAAACTCACATATACATATATATAATTTCCTTTTCTCAACAGTGTTTTAAATTCTAGACCATTGGCTAGATTAATTACACTATCAGTAGAATCACCTTATGCACCAAGGGGATGATTTGTACTATTCTTTCTCATAAAATGATAATGAAGTCTCTAAAGGGAACCAGAAACATATACATACTATAGATATATGAATGGATCTGAGACTGACATTTAATTCTAGCCCCAATCTAAGAACAATTGCTTATTAAGACAAGGCTCTGATCCATGCTCACCCTCATGAAGAGATCACTAAAGATATGGGTGCTACAGCAAAGTATGGTGAAGACATTATCAGAAACAATAGCTTCTGGGGTCTTAAAGGCTTGCCTTCAAATAAGCAGCCATATAAATAAAGCATTAACTAAGTTTACAGGGAAAAAGCACACCAGCTTGTGTGATCCAAGGATAATAAATAATAAAATCCAAATCTGAAGGAAGAAATGGCATCAGAGCTTAAATTGGTTTGCAGAAGGTTATGCATAGCAGTGATTAAACCTCTGGCGAATCCTCTCTTACCATAGTCAAGGGATGTGAACAGCTTTGCTATCAGACAGACAGCACTATAGGGTCAATTATGTTAGGAGTAGTTGAGTTAAAATGTAACACCTTGATTTTTGGTCCCCCTTTTGACACATTTTAAAGTTGTTTCAGTTTTAAATATTTGTAGCTTTCTCTTCAATTGCTGTCTTTCTCTTAGTTTTGTCATTGTTGGTTTATTATTATTTTTTATTGTTTGTGTTTTGTATGAGTATCTGTATATAAAATACAGGATAAGTACTGTCTAGAGACAATAACTAGATTAATAAATTACCTAGTGACATAACAGGGGAGGTCAGGGGGAAAGTTGAGGGGTAACAAAAATGGGTATGAGAAGAAAATGTTCTGAAATTGATTGTGGTGATGGGTGAACAACTCATCTTAATATGAGTGAAGTATTAAAATTGATGATATATTAATTCTATGCCATGAAAATTATTTTAAAATGGTCAGTAATTCACTATTCTCTTCTTCCTTCATCTCAACAAAGTTCCAGCTCCCTGACCAGCTCTAAGAACCTATCCAGAACAACCAAGACTCCTACTTATTAAATCTAAAAATTGACCAGATTCTGATATCCCCAGCAATGTTACTCTAATTTGACCTAATCATGCTTTAAAAGACAATGAAGGATACCCAGGGCCAAGATGGCACCTTAGTCAGACACACCATACAACCTCTCCTCCCCCAACCCACTACAACAAAGACCCAGAAACCAAGTAAAATAAATTCAGATAATCACCTTGAAACTCTGAAAAGTGAACAGAAGAAATCCTCAGAAGTAAAATAAAGTTTCAAATCTGAAACAGGGACTAAGAGATGTTGAGCTACAAATGATGAGAACGTCAAAATAAAAGTGAATAAATGGTATCCTTTAGAACTTCCATACGGAGAAGTCAGGTGATAATAAAACATTTTTTAAATGACTGTTTTAAACATCAGAAGAGAAAGATAAGTTTCAGATAACCACAAAGAAGATTAATAAATCTACTCACAAATAAAAATGATAAAATCTCAATAAACACATAAATTACAGCAGTGAAGTATATGAAAAGGAGTCAGCTTAGAAAATGAAACGGGACAGCGAAACCAAACACACACACAAGCCTAACTATATGGCAGCAGTGAATTTATACCTATTGATTATCACGTTGAGGCATAAAGTGGCAGAATAGTTTCATTTTCTTTTAAAGACCATATGTTGCCTACAAAAGACACATCATAGACACAAAAGGATGTAAAAATATTTATCAACAAACAGAAAGAAAAGAAAGCAGGGAATAGTCATAATAAGGCTTTAAATCAAAATCCAATATAGGTGGAAATAAGGACATTATATAATAATTAAAGGGTCAGTTCACCAAGAAGACATATGTCTGCATCCAATGACAAAGTCCTAAAACATATACAACAACTCAAAACTGAAAAGAAAAATAGTTCTACATTAATAGCAGGAGTCTTAAATACAGCAATTTTAATGATGGATTGAACAACTACAAAGAAACTCAACAAAGGTAGAGACAAAATAAATAATACAATCAATCAACTCAACCTCATTGTTGTTCTTTGGTGCCATGGATTTGGTTTTAACTCATAGCTTCCCTATGGACAACAGAACGAAATACTGCCTGATACTCTGCCAGCCTCACAATTCTTATGTTTGAGACTATCGATGCAGCCACTGTATCAATCTATCTTGTGGAAGACCTTCCTGTGTTCACTGCCCCATTGCTTTAGCAAGATTGATGTCTTTCTCCAGGGACTGGTCTCTGCTGAAAATTTGTCCAAAGTATGTGAGTTGTAGGACGTCTCACCATCCTTGCCTCTAAGGAACATTCTGGCTGTACTTCCAAGACAGATTTATTGGTTCATTTGGCAGTCCATAGTACTTTCAAAATTATTTGCCAGCACCATATTCTTCGGTCTTCCTTATTCAATATCCAACTTTCACATGCATAATGAGACAATGGAAAATACCATGACTCAGGTCAGGTGCAATTTAGTCCTAAGAGTTAACCTTCTTGCTCTTCAACACATTCAAGAGAACTTGTGTAAAATATTTGCCTAATGCAATGCGTTGTTTGATCTCTTGACTGCTGCTTCCATGAGCATTGGTTATGGACCTAGTTAAGATGAAATCCTTGACAAATTCAATCTCTTCTCCATTTATCATTATGCTACCTTTTGGTCCAGTTGTGAGGATTTTGGTTTTCTTTACATTGAGTTGTAACCCATACTGAAGGTTGTAATCCTTGATCTTCATCAGCAAGTGCTTCAAGTCCTGCTCACTTTCAGCAAGCAAGGCTATGCCATTTGTATCTTGTAGGTTGTTAATAAACCTTCTTCCAATCCTAATGGCTCCTTCTTCATATAATCAAGAAGTTGGTTTGGAATTGGGTCATTAAAAATCAAAACACAATACTTAGGTTTCTAAAGCTGAATAAATGTGTAGATCTTTGAAAACTTTTTACTAATTCTTCCTTCTGACTTCCTTTTAAAACTATAAATGTTAACTTACATACAAATTCCCCAGTTATGAATTTTATATACAATTAGGACAAAAATTAAAATTTAAATACAAATATAAAAACTAAATAATATTATGTGCCAGGTGAAATGTACAGAAATAACTTCACAATATGAATATGATTCTGATGACAAAGGTTCTTAAGACTTTGATGTGCATCTACTTTGTACTTTTCTCTCAATGGTTTCACCTACTTTAAACCCTTTGTTCCATAGTACACTATCACATTATTTCATAATCATTCGGCAAGAATACATATTTTATATTCCTAGTGCATCTGTTATTAATTTCTTGATCTATAATCATTAAAATAGTATGATTTGGTCATAATACCATAAATACAAATTTACCTTCACCTATTGAAGATATGTGGTTGTAGTTTTGCATTAAATCACTTATTTAAGTGATTCAGAATGTTCATTAAGTCTATTGTAAAAATTAAAATATTATTATCAGAAATTATTGAAGAAAATTCATGTACCCCAATAGTATGCCTGTAGGGCCCCGGGTGGCATAGTTGCTTAAGTACTGGGCTACTAATAGCAAGGTTAGCAGTTAGAACCTGCCAGCTGCTCAAGAGGAAGATGAGGCTTTCTACTTCCATAACGATTTCCAACTTTGGAAACCCAGAAGTAAAAGTCTATAGGGTATTTATGAGTAAGAATTGACTCAATACTAGTGACTGCATCTGAGATTCCTTTGAGAAATGCTACCATAAGATATATCTGGAAAAAAAAATTTAATAAAGTAAATGTTTTAAAATGATAGACATTATACTATAGTAAATTTAGTAAGATAGCTCATCTTTAAAAGTTAGAATTATAAGACACAAGTAAGCAAAAATTTTGCCTGGCATTAGTTGGAAAGAAGTCTAAATAAATAAAAGTCTAAAAACAATCATATCCCTACAATTATTGGTATTATATAACAATGGCCTAATGTGGGAGCAAGTGAACTATTTTATAAAGGGCTAATCAATATATTTTAGGCCTTGAAGGCCATATGATCTCTTTGTAATCACTCAGCTCTTCTATTGTAGCAAAAAAAGCAGCCAAGAGATAATATGTTAATGAATAAATATGGTTATATTTAAAAAAATAAAATGAAACTTCACTTACAAACATAGGCAATAGGTCACATTTAGATGACTACTCAGTTAGCTGATGCTAGATATACATGCTTGAGATGTGTAGTTTCATGCAAAATGTATTGGCTAAAAATCTCAAGAACCTTTTTTATGAAATATATTACATCATTGGGAGCCACAGAACATAAACTTTTTCTTGATTTTTCAGGATGATATTTTTCATCTAAGGGAAATTTGTGTAATTTTTATGGATTTTAAAAATAGCTATTATAAAATTGGTTGGAGCAAGTCAGAAATATCTATGGTCAAAAGATTCTTAATTTATATTATTGAATAATATATTAAAAATAATAAACCAAGTACAGAAAATCCAATCATTTATTTAATAAACATTTTAAAGGTACTATGTATCAGCATCTACATTCTAGAAATATAAAATTTATAAAACACAGCCCAAGCCCTTTGGGAATTTAGAACTAAAAATAATTTGGCAGAACTGAGTGATAAAATTTTATTATTCTTTTAGTTCATTTATAAGTAGTGAAATAAAGTCAGAAACACACTTTCTATAATAAATAAACCTGAAAAATAATGTTTTTCTTGAAACTCTCATAGAATTAGGAGCCCTGGTGGGATAGTGGTTATATGTTGGGCTGCTAACTGCAAAGTCAGAAGTTCAAAATCAGTAGTTGCTCTGTAGGAAAAAAGACAGGGCTGTTTACTCCCATAAAGAGTTACAGGACGTATAACCCCCCTCGAGGAAGATGAATAACAGAACTGTGGGGGAAGGGATACATCAGATGGTGTAAGATATGAAATATATATATGTATAATTTATTAAGGGTTCACAAGGGTGGTGGGGGGAGAATAAAGAGGAGCTGATATCTGTAAAAGCCCCCAATAAAATACTAAAATTTTTTTTTAATAAAGAGGTTTGTTATATAGAAAGGAAAAGAAAAAAACAGTTACAGTCTTGAAAACTCACAGGGGGAGTTCTACTCTATCCTATAGGGTTGCTATGAGTTGGCATCGACTTGATGGCAGTGATGTTGTTTTGTTTCTTTTTAGACATTTTATTAGAAGCTTTTACAGATAGTATTAAAATTCATAGTTCCATTAGATCAAGCATAATTGGACAATTGCTCCCATCATCATTTTCAATACATTTCCCTTCTTCCTGAACTCATTGATATCAGCGCTCCTTTATCCCCTCCCTCCCATCCCTACCACCCCCCTGAACCCTTAATATATTATATATATATATATTTTTTGCCATAACTTAGACCATCCCATGTATACATTCACCTATAATTCTGATGTTTGCTCCCCTCGAGTGGGGTTATATAGTCATCATTGCTATCAGTTACCCCTTCGCCTCTTTGCCCCCCCTCTATTCCTGTATCCTCAGCGAGTTATTACTCCCCTTACTGCTTCTGTGGGGTTTATCTATCTTGAATTTCATGCATCAAAAGATCTTAATTGTACCAATATGCATACACAGGTCTAGCTAAGATTAGTGAAATAAAACTAAGGCCATAATAGTGGGAGGAGGAAATTCACAAAGAACTAGACGATAGTTTAGTGTTATATCAGTTTTCTACTGCACACTGGATATATCATCCCTTCCATATGGCCCTTCTGTGAGCGGCTGTCCAATTGCCTTACAGATGGGCTTTGGGTCTCCACTTTGCCTATGTTCCTTCACGTCTGTTTGATTGCTTGAGGTCACAGGATAAGTCACCACCCTAAATTTTAGCGACTCAAGAAAATACAGATAATCATAGCTGAGATCAGTTTACTTGAAGCAGCAACTACTGAACCCCAAAACTTATGGAAACATTTGAATAATAATTTTGACAAATTTCTAGAGGCTGAGTGTGGTGTGGATTAACCTAATACCGCCTTAGGGAAGCCACCACACTTTCATAAGTTGGCTGTTGTTTTTTACTTTCATAAGTTCTTTACTCAAGAATCTCACCAAGTTCTCACAGTTATGAACCTAGAAAAATCATCAAAAGTCTTTGTCAAAGATGGGTAAAGGAAATCGTTGTGAAATATGTATACTACATAACAAAGGCCTACTATTCAGTGAAAAAGACCTTAGTAAAAACTTATCTCACATAGGCAGAACAGCAATTACCCACCCCAGCCAACTCTAGTTTCCTTGTCTCATTTAAGTGGGGAGGAAGTGAAATGTTTAGAAATACCAAGAAAGTCACAATCCAAGGACACAGGCCCACTAAGACTAAGACTTAATCATAAGATCATATAAAGATCCCTTTACCCATTCTTCATTTATCATCAGAAATGACATATAACTATAGTGGGTTATAGCTAGAATTACTCCAAGACTAATACTCAAGCAGGAATTCTTTTTTTTTTTTTCTTTTTTAAATCATTTATTGGGGGCTCGTATAACTCATCACAATACATACATACATCAATTGTATAAAGCACATTTGTACATTTGTTACCCTCATCATACTCAAAACATTTGCTCTCCATGTAAGCCCCTGGCATCAGCTCCTCTTTCCCCGCTCCCTCATGAACCCTTGATCATTTATAAATGATTATTTTGTCCTCTCTTACGGCATGTGGTTTTCTTGCGGTGTCTTTGCTGATCTAGCTGTTAGGGTCATGTTAGCTTCATCGAATGCATTACAGAGCATTCCTTCCTTCTCTATCTTATGGAAATGTTGAAACAGCATTAGTTTCGATTCTTCTTTAAATATTTGGTGGAATCCTTGCAGTGGGGACCCATTTAATCACTGATTGGATCTCTTCACTTGTCATGAATCTGAGACTTTCTACTTCCTCTTGAATCAGTTTGGGATAAATTGTGTACTAAAGATTTATCTACTTAAGTTGTCCACTTTGTTGTACTACAGTTTTTCATAGCATCGGATTGTAGGTCTCTTTTAGTCTGTTGGGTCGATCGTAATATGCTCTCTTTCAGCTTTTGTTTTGGTTATTTGTATCTTTTCTCTTTTCTCCTTTGTCCATCTGGCTCAAAAGAACAAACTTACTACCATCAAGTAGTGAGGTACCCTATAGGACAAGGTAGAACTACCCCTGTGAGTTTCTGAAATTGTAAATCCTCATGAGAGTAGAAAGCCTCATCTTTCTCCTGCAGACTGACGGGTAGTTTCAAACTGGTGACTTTGAAGTTAGCAACCCATAGCATAATCACTA